>NC_044326.1:109307798-109616979 GCF_007399415.2 Gopherus evgoodei
CTGGCCAGTGCATCTGAGTTGAGAGTGCTGTCCAGAGCGGTCACAATGGAGCACTCTGGGATAGCTCCCGGTGGCCAATACTGTCAAATTGCGTCCACACTACCTCAAATTCGACCCAGCAAGGTCGATTTCAGTGCTAATCCCCTCCTCAGGGGACGAGTACAGAAATTGATTTTAACAGCCCTTTAAGTTGAAAATAATGGCTTCATCGTGTGGACGGGTGCAGGGTTAAATCGATCTAACGCTGCTAAATTCAACTTAAACTCGTAGTGTAGACCAGGGCTAAGTGTACAGGGACTATTGCCCCCTTACTAACAGTCCGTGGGGGCGTTTTGGTTGCTAGCTCCCACTACTAAAAGGGGAAGAGTCGATGAGAAATCAGGACCCTGAGACTGACAGTCCCCAGGAACAATGGGGAGAGGCCAATGCTCCAGGTCAGCTTGATTGACAGGGAGGGGCAGGCTAATCAGGGAATCAGAAGGCCAGGGGGTCCCATCCTCCATGTGAGCTGAAATTGCCTTGGTCAGACAGAGGAGGGCCAAGCTAAGCAGAAAGCAGGAGCCCAAGCTGAGCTGGGGAGCAGAGCCAGTGATACAGCCCAGGGAGCAGATCCTGTGTTGGGAACAGAGCTGCAGCCACAGAGCCAGCGGCACAGCCCAGAGAAAGTAGATCCTATGTTGGGAGCAGAGCTGCAGCCAGAGGGGCCCGAGAAGCAGCCCAGGGGGCTGAAGGTAGAACATCATCATCAATGCTGAGGCAAAGTGGAGCCAAAGCTAGAACAGTGGAGCTGGACTAGTCTGGAGCCAGGTGTAGTGAGGAACTGGGGCCAACCAAGGAGGGACCCTGGGCAAAGGACCCAGCACAGAAAGACACCCCCAGCCAAGGGTCCTTGCAGGCCAGACTGGGAGGGGGATCTTAACCCAACAGGGGAGTGATGCTGGGAAGAAGGGTCTCACCACCCAAAGCCCAGAGGTGTGTGTCCACCACCAGAGCAAGTGTCCAACCCACAGCATTCCTGCAGCATAGCCAGGGCCTGAGACCTACAAGGAACAGACTGTGAACTGCCCTGATGTTCCAGAGACACTGTTTGTGATGTTCCCTGCCACAGGGTGCAGTGATGTGTTTTCCTTTAACCTTTTCCATTTTTCTTTATTCTTTTTAAAATTAATTGTTGTTTAAATAACTTGCATTTGCTTTAAATTGTATGTAATGATCAGTGGGTCAGGGAAGTGCCCAGTGCAGAGAGTGTACCCCGGAGAGGGGACACCCTAGCTCCTGTCCTAGGTGACCACAGCAGAGTTGGGGGTCAAGCCCCCCCTAGGAATCCTGGGCCCAGCCTTGTTGGGGTTACGAGGACTCTGCCAGACAGGAGAGTAGAAGGGGAGTTTTCACGGGCAGGAAGGCCTGTGGGTAAAGGAAGTGGGAGTGAGGACTCAGATCCTTTTGCTAGCCTATTTCATTGGGATAGTACAGAAGCCAGGAAAGTTCTCCATAATAGCGGGACCATTCCTCCGCTTACATAAGCACTTACCACATATGCTCCAAGGAGAAAATCCGGGATATACACCTTAACACACTTAAAACTGTCTTCACCAAACAAGGACACTCCACTGGAGAAGTAGATCATACCATGAAATGGGATACCTAAATATCCCAAGAAAACTTGCTTCAATACAGAAATAAAACCTTTTATGACTGCACACCCCTAGCTGTCACCTAGCACCGTACACTGGAACCCATACAGGGTATCAAACAACTAAAATCCATACTCAATGGGGATCCCAACCTGAAAGAAATATTTCCTCAACCCTGACTTCTGGCCTTCAAATCCCCTCCCCAAACTCTTCAAGTTCATTATCAGAAGCAAGCTCCTCACAGACCATGACACACCAACTCAAAGCAGCACCAGACCCCACCAGAACAACAGGTGCAAAGCCTGCAGACATATCTCCACTGCTACAATGATCAACCCCACCCCCAACACACCTTTCAGTATCAATGGATCCAACGCATGTCTATTCCAACATGTGGCTGTGACACTCAGTACCTTAAAATAGCACCCTGGAACTCCCATATTCACCACTATGATAATGATTTGATATGTTTGGTACAATGCATGCTCTATGGGGTATCATTTGAAAAGTCTTGATCTGTTGAACATTAATATCCTGTTTGATTGTGTGTGCTATCATTACATGGAAATTTATGAAGTATTGCTGTATGTGTCACTGAAACATGTTGTGAGGTTGGAAACACCCACAACCAGCCTGTCAGGCACAACAATGGAATCCACTCTCCCAAGGGCCAGAGACTTCTCAGAGGTAGAACATATACAGTGGAGACTGCCTGATCCCCATGTCACAGCAAAAGATCTTTCCAGCAAGGTAGAAGAATATATAAATGAGAAAAGAGTCCCAGCCTGCATATTGAAGATCTGTAACCTGCTTATACCATCTGTCAGGGTGAGAGACACCACTTGATTCAAGTCCTGTTTAGTTTGTAGAACTGAGTCTGCAAATTTATTTTTTTGTTTCTTAAGTAACCAACTCTGATCTCTATGCCTGCTACTTGTAATCACTTACCATTTATGTTTCTGTAGTTAGTAAATCTGTTTTATATTTTACCTAAAAGAGTGTGTTTTGGTTGAAGTGCTTGGGAAATCTCAGCTCAGTTTACAAAGGCTAGTGTGTGTCCTCTCCACAACAAGGGAGAAACAAACTGGATAATGAACTTACACTGGCCAGGCTTCTCTCCACTGCAAGATGGCAGAGTGCTGGAGTGCAAGAATGGGGAGCTGGGGAAAATTGGCTGGAGTCTCCCTCTTGATGGTTCATGAGTGGCAGGGAGATTATTCATGTAACACAGTTGGGTGTTTATGCAGTGCCTATCAGAAGACTGTAACTTGAAAACAGCATCACAGTGAGAGAGGGATACCCCAGGTGGGTGAGACAGGGGACTCAGCAGTCTCACAGTCCAGGTTGTACCCTGAGGACCCCGTCACAGTGGTATACCTCATCCAGTGCACTACATGCCCCAACAACAACTAGGTGGACGAAACTGGTCACTACGCTCTCAAATTCACACAGAAAAATGATAGACAAAAACATGTCACCTGTGGGTAAGCACTTTTCACAAAGTGCTAACCCTATATCTGACCTATCAAAAGATGAACCTGGGAGTTTACATTCATGATTCTGCTAGACACTAAAGCTATGTCTACTCTGCACTTTCATCAGTAAAATTTTTGCCACTCGGGAGTGTGAAAAAACACACCCCAACCAACAAAAGTTTTACTGATGAAAAGTGGTGGTGTGGACAGCGCTTTGTTGGCGGGAGATGCTATGATTTGATCAAACGTCTGAGGCAGCAATTAGACTTTCAGCTGATACCGAATTGTTTGTATGCATCTTTATTTATGAGAAAATAGGATCAAAATGTCCTCAAAGCTTCATGGGCGTAAATGTAGTTTATCTCCCCTGGGCCAGACCCTCAGCTGGAGTAAATCAGCATAGCTCTATTATTTTAATGAAGCTATGCCAATTGTGGATCTGGTTCACTGGCTTTGGTAGCTGCTCCAGACTTATATGGCGTAACAGAGCAGAACTTGGCTTTTTTTGTTGTTACTTAGCAACTAAACCATCCACTGCTTGGCTGACTCCTGCCTTTCTGATCAGAAGTCACATTCCTGACTTGGAGAGGCAATGTGTTAGTTAACAACAAATATCCAACTAAACACCACAAGGAAAGGAGGAGGGGAGATGCTTGTGGGTAACATGAGAAGCTGCACTTTCAAAGAACTATTAATACTGATGTGCTAATATTGCCACATCACTGATCAGACGCAGACTCAGACATGCTGACAGCAGCAGTGGAGGGAGGGAGAGAATGTGACTGGCTGCATCAAGTCAAATTGCACGCTTATGGGTGGGGAATCTAGAGAGCTGCAGAGAAGTTATAAACAACAATTCAGGAGGGAAATTAAATATGGAAGCTTACAGATTTGTGCATGTGATTTTACATCTTGTAAAGACTCCCAAAAAGTGTTAATGAGCTTTGCATCCTGTCCTGAGCTAATGAAATGGGAAACAATGAGTCAGTCTCAGATTCTGTTGTGATTTGAAACTCATGGAATGATTATAATCTTGGCTGTCTCAGAGGAAACAAAACAGAAGTATGTGTTCGGGCCAGGCCTTAATTTTCCAAAAAGATTGAATAAACCCAACCACTATCTTTCCAGACACAAATCTTCTCTTCATTGTGTTAAATTGAAATGAGCTAATTCTTCTTTACATGGTTAAAAACAAACAGCAGTGTGGGAAGACAGGTACCTAAAGCATATATCAGTACTGTGCATCCATATTTACTTTCTGTTCTGTCATTTTCAATATGCGTAGGCATCATGCTGAAGAACATTAAGGTGCTGATGAGCTGAACTTCTGTGGCTCTCTTTTTCCATTTGTTTTCCCCTGGAAAAATATATCAGCTTTCTGATCAATCCTGAGAGGGTATATACAACATATTGGTCTGCATAAGTTACAATATTTAACTACGTCAACTTTGTGTTCAAACCACTAGTGCCCCAAAACAGTGTTTCCTCTTAATTATAGAATATTTGATTGTAAAATGCCCAAAATATGAAAACATAATCTAGTATTATAGCTCTCTCATCAACAAAGTTTGCAACCCAGCTTCTGATATAAACCTGTGTTTTCATTCGCTCATAATAGAAGTCACTGAAAAAGAATTTCTATGAATGCAAGATTTGCGACTATCTTCATGTCTTTTGACATTTGTACTTATGGGGGTTTATGGGAGGATTCAGAGGGTAGAATATGGGGCTACATCAAGACAGAGCTTGCAGGTGGTATGACAGCTGGGAGGAGCTAGATCTATGGTAGATAAAGGCAGTGATGAACTGGATAGTCCAAGACATTTGTTTAAATGCTCTCCTTTGCCCTGCCCTATCATGGGTTAGGCAGGATTCATAATTTGAGGCTGCTTCTGAAGTGAATAATAAGGTCTCCAGAGTTAACAAATTCTGATTCTTGATTCAATTGCCACCTTGAATGGAGTTTTTGTTGTAAAAGGCCACTCATGAACCTTGACACTTCCTAATATTTCGCTTTTTGCCCATTCCTTCCAGCTTTCTTTCCATTACTCCAATCCAGCTTTCAGCCCTGGGAGGCTTGCACTGTTAGCGGCTTGAACCGCTTATCTACAGCAACAATTGCTGCCTCTCCTCTGCGTCTGACTTCCCATTCTTGCATTCCTTTGGTGTTTTTCAGACTTCCTCTTGCTAGTATCACACAGAGCCCTGCCAAACAGGCACTTTTTGATGCACAGCAACAAACGAGGCACATCCGATCCAAAATCTTGTCTGATAATGAGGAGACAGAGTATCCAAGACAAGAGGGCAAGATCCTTGAGCTGTTCTAAAATATACCCCAAATAATTCAGCTGCTCAGTGAACCGCATAGCTGCTCCTTTACAGATCTTTCAAATATTTTCGGTTCAGTTTCCACTTTCCAATTTATGTCAGATATAAAGGGAATAAAATATTTTCCATCGGATGTATTGCTATCAACGTAGCCAGTAAGTGTCCAATTGAAAATAAAAGCATCTTGGGTATTTCAAATTATCCACAAATAGTTGAAAAGTGTACATAATTTTGCACACAGATGCTTCTAGTGATTTGTTAAATCTCTGGTCAGTTCCTCATTACGGATGCTCCTGTACATATCTGTCTCTACTTATAGCTATTCCAAATTCTAAGTCCAGACAGCTTGGGTACACCTAGAACCCTTTTTTTATTTTTTTAAAGCTGGCCTACAGAGTAAAAACTGCCTAAAAGGGACAACTACTACCTGAATTTCAGGAATATTTCATTCAGGATTGTTCTGTAATAATGGGAATTGATTATACTAACACAGAGTTGAATCTTGTCAGCTTTGTACATTAAATCATTAAAAAAAAGATAAGCACTGCACTATATTCAGTCTGCAATATATTCAGATTTGTGACTCTACGAACAGGGAGTGAGTACTCCTCAAACAGGCCTCTATTTGTATTTTCATTTGGGTTTAGATGTTTGGATTTGTACAGTAACCATCTATAGCTAAATCAACCTCTGCTGAAATATGTTCTTGAATCAGATCCAAAGGAGGGCTAAGCAAAGAATGACACTAAAGACTACTTTGCATGGGAAAACATAGGAAAGGACCAAAAATGTGTAAGCTACTGTATATCTACTACTATATAAATAATGTTTTGCATATCAGGCTTATGAGGTCGTAGGAGATCACATATTGATTCCTAATATGAATTAGTTTGAAACTGGCCCCTTTCACAGATTACAAGCCACACACATCACATATATAAAAAGAGATATATGAGATACTATCCCTAGATATATAAACACATGTCCCAACTATGAGCTAGCTCATTCCACTATTTACAGGTACATTATGGGCTTAACAAACCAACTTCCTCTAAAATTTCAAGGAAGTCAAGTAAATTACTCAGAGTGGCTTGCTGAGCATCAACTCCTTTGCTCTCTCCTGTTCTCTTACACAAGCCTGAAGTTATGGTGCAAGTTGAAAAGTGTGTGTGTTTATGTAAATGAGGGGCAGCGATAAAGGTTGGCAAGCAACGTTACATCACACTGTCCAAACCCAGTGTGATCTGCTGACTAAAATAATATCTCTCTGAGCTTTCCTAGCCTCACAGCTAGAGGTGATGGCTACAGCTACAGGTTATCTCAACAGCGTCCCAAGCAATGGCAGTTGCTGTCGTCCAGGGTCATTTCCAACCAGGACTGACATGTCTCTACATTTATACTGCTGGTTCTGCTCTGCATATCTCTGGAAAGGTTTAAATGGCAAGAAAACACAGTTCTCCTGCTGAACTATATACAGGATGCTCTAGTATAGTCACTAGCCACTGATGTAATTTATGGATATTAAACTGGAGACTCCTGAGAAAGCAGCACTTCACCCAAACACACAGCAGCAGTGCTGTGGCCTCATCTGACTTCTGCTTCGGCAAAGATACATTTTGGTCAGGCTCATTCTCTTTGTTATTCCTAAAGAACAACAAAAGGGCAAGAACACATAGACAGGGCAAAAATGACCAAGTGGTGCTACTGACCCTATAGCCATCTGACTGCCTCAGCTAGAATACAAAAAAGTTTGAGTTGTTTTAACAGAAACTTACTCAAGTTTGTGCTCAGCTTAGCCAGGACAGAACAATGCAAGCAATTTAGCAAAAAGGCTGAGTGAAACAAGCAGAAGCAAGGACTTCTTGCACAGTTCTGAGTGCCCAACCCAAGGAAGTACTTGAGCAACACTAAAAGCAAAAAGTAGAAAAACTCAGATATTGTCTCTAAATAAGGCAATCTAGCCCTGGAGTTCTAGGATTCCTCCCCCTCCTCCCTTTTTGTTGTTGTTGTGGCACAGAACTATTCTAGTTTTAAAAATGTGATTATACTAAACAGTTATATTCTTTGAATTTTGGAATAGCTAATGCAACAGAAAGTGATTACAAAACAGAGCTATAATTTCTCTGTACTGAGGTCTGTTTTCTGAGGGACTATTTATGGTTCCTAGCATACCACCAAGGTATTGTTTTTCTTAGTTGCTCACATATATGACATCCTAGTTTGCTGCTCTAATTACACTGCTACCTGCCACATTGTATCCAAAGTCCCTATCCAATGCTTTTTTTGAGAGTTCATCTTATTTAATGCAACAATCCTGAAAAAGCATTGTCACCTTGCCTACTTGCCTTTTTTCCTAACCAAAGCTTTAAAATACATTGATGGTGCTAAAAAAGTGAAGCACATACGTGGTATAAGACTGTTGGTTTGCTTTAATTTCTGCCAATGATATGAGTAGCTGGCTGACATCCAATATTTCTAGACTGGTTTTCAGAGGGGATACTGCAATACACAGGACCTTATGATTTCAGGCATAGGTTCCATAATCACATGGATAGATGGAATAATCATCACTAAGTGAAATTATTGCATACTGTTGCCACATAAATTAAACTTTCTTCTGATAAGCCTGTATTCATTCTTTCTGCTGGGGTTTTAGAAATAAGGCATTCTTGTGGTCTGGAAGATTTATCATTTAATCCATTCAAGTAACTGTGATAAGAGTGCATTACAGACTCAAGTCCATCAACTATTATTACAAGAGGTGTGGAAGCGCCCATAAAAGCCTCATAGATAGAATGTATCATATCTACGAGTTAACAAAGGATGGGTGTTTAAGATGATGGAAGACATTACTGAAGCAGAAAGGCAAGCAGGGAATAACTGATTTAGTCATTAGTAACATTGTCTATTATGCTCATTTCACAATGATGATATCAATGTCGCCATTACAGCATGTGACTGCAATCAGTTACAATGCGAACTTAATGAACAAGTTAAGTTTGGACCTAATCCTATGCTTGAATGGAAAACGACAGGAAAAAAAATAGGTGTTGCACGAGGTAATATTAATCTATTAGTGCTGAACAAAGGCTCCAGCTGAGGACTAGCTGGAGATGTTATCATTCAGAGAAAATAGATCCAACCATTCCAGTTAGAGCTGTCATGATTAACTTTTAGGAATCATTGGGAAAGGGATAGATAAGACAGAAAATATCATAATGCCTCTATATAAATCCATAGTACACCCATATCTTAAATACTGCATGCAGATCTGCTTGTTCCATCTCAAAAAAGATATTGGAATTGGAAAAAGTACAGAGAAGGACAACAAAAATAATTAGATGTATGGAACAGCTTCCATGTGCGGAGCGATTAAAAAGACGGGGACTTTTCAGCTTGGAAAAAAGACGGCTAAGGGTGGATATGATAGCGGTCTATACAATCTCGAATAGTGTGGAGAAGTAAATAACACTTATTCTCTTTCTTCACATAAAGCAAGAACTATGGATCACTCAATGAAATTAATAGCCAGCAAGCTTAAAACAAACAAAAGGAAGTACTTCTTCACACAATGCACAGTCAGTCAATCCTTGGAACTCTTCCCCAGGTGATTTTGTGAAGGCCAAAACTATAACAGGGTTCAAAAAAAGAACTAGATAAGTTCATGGAGGATAGGTCCATCAGTGGCTATTAGCCAGGATAGACAGGGATGCAAAAACATTATCTGAGTGTCCCTAGCCTCTGTTTGCCAGACGCTGGGAGTAGATGACAGGAGATGGATAACTCGATTGCACGTTCTGTTCATTGCCTCTGAAGCACCTGGCATTGGCCACTATCAGAAGACAGAATACTGGGCAAGATGGACCATGAGTCTGACCCAGTAGGGCCGTTCTTATGATTAGAACTGTACGGAACTACAAAATTTCACTTTGCAAGAAACCTAATGTACACATGAGTATTTTCTAATTTTTATTTATCTATCTTTCCCAGCCAGCAAAACAACAAAAATAGTTACTGCATGGCACTAATACACTATGCAGAAGAACATTAGGAGCCTGATTTTCAGAGGTGCTCAGAACCTACGGCTCCTTGTATTTAACAATAAATGGAAGACAGATGTCACTAAATTATATAATTGAATGCAAAAGTTAATCATAATTATTGAAAAAGACGAAAAGAGGGAATAAAGAAAAAGGCAGCAGGACCAGAATGTGATAAAGCTAGCGCAATGCAATTTCTCATTTGATCAAAAGGTGATTCTTTGCCATTTCTACCAGCAAACAGCAAAGTTCCATCCACTCACAAAATACTGCACTTTTATTTATTTGGCAGTTTCACAAAGCCCTGTTGCCATATTTACAGCAATAAGAATGATTGACAACTATATGAAAACTCCCATCATCATAAAAGGTGTTTTTGTGAAAAATTTGAGACAGTAATGAAAAATGCTTCACAAAATTTGACTCCAAGAGTTTCAAAAATAAGAGCCTACATTTAGGCTCCTAAATCCTTATTGATGCACCAGGATCACTGGCCTGATCTTTATAACTGGTAATCACTCAGCAGTTCCAGTTAAATTAACTTATTTAGATGATTAATATGGATTTCAGAAACCTAACTTTAGGCACCCAGGTATGAAATCTTAACCTTAAATCTATCCCCCGGTGAGCATGTGAATACCTGGATTTCAAACTGCTATTAGGATTTTGTTTCAAGGTCAAATCCAGAAGCAGAAAGGATCTAATTTTCCAGTTCTAGGCCAGATGCAGCCAAAATCTCACTATTACTCGGCAGCATTTTGTGTAGGAATAATTTGCTATGTACTTTGTTATAATTGACTTTCATGGACAGTTTCCCTGACACATATGAAGTAATGCTCACTGCCACATGCATGTTGGAGAAGGGTAGGAAGCTGAAGAACCTGAGGTGCAAGTGCAGTGCCAGCACCAGAGCTTTGCTTCCCTTCTCTTGCCCAAACCTAGCAGAGATATTGCATCAGGTTCCACTGCTTACCCCTCTTCCTCCCTCCCAGCTATCTCATTAAGAGGCCTTCAGTGCTACCAGTCTTCCAAGTGTTCAGCGTGACTTCGTCAGACTCAGCAGCATCATTCCCACCTCCAACTACTAGGCTGTAGTGGCTCCCAATCTGTGTTGCTCCCACATCTTTTGCCTGTGCTCAGTAGCTGCTTCTATTCTCTTAGCCTCACATATCAAAGCAGAGGTCTGCCAGTCCAGTGGTCTACTTATCGTCCCCTAGCTTATCACAATAGCCTAAAACAAGCTTCCCTGGCCCAACTAACATCCCCATGGGATGAGATCCCTGTGGCAGGAGATAGAAACTGAACTATCCCCCCAGGAGCCCCTTTCTGGTTAAAGAAGTGGAGTTGTAATAATTGGGCCTACAAATTTTCCCTAACTGTGCGCTTAACAATACTGAGTAAGTTAAAAAGTCACAATAACCTATAATCACCAATGTTGATGGGAAAAGGTGCAAAAGCAAGACAGAGACTGAATTAGTCCACATAAAAAGGCCCACTGATACAACTCAATGGTTGTGTTAAGATCATGCCTGGTAAATAAGAAAAATGTGGAACTGCTAACCTGTGAACCAAAATTGTTGTGTTAGACATTAGCCCTAATTGGTGGGCAAACAATGAGAGGATGGACTATTCTGCCCATCACTTCGCTAAAAAACAGTATGGAGAAAAAAACTGGCTACTGGAATAAGCTTCACCGTCATAGCTGCCACCTCCAGTGTCTCCTGGTACCTTCTTTGTCCTAATCCCAAGAGTCTTTACACCCCTGCCCTGTATGTCTATTTCCTTCCCCATCGTATTTCTTCTCTTTCCTATCTCTCTCCTTTTGCCTTCTGCTTAATGAGAGTCTGGCGCAGCTGGCCCAAATAATATACATTACTGTGAGCCCGTGACCAAAAACAGACAGCTAAAACCAATGCCCTAAACAGCCCGATGCTGGTGTAAGTTTGCTAGGTCTTGGAAGGCTAATGTAGGTTCTGCCTGTTTTTTTCTAGCCGGGAGTTTGCAAGTCAGAGTCAACATCAAAGACAGAATTTGCATTTTCTATCTTTGCTCTTCTTTTTTCTCATTCTTTTGTGTGTTCATCTTGTTTTGTCTTTTAGAAAATTGGGTTGGACTTTAACACCACCACCAATGACAGCTCCAGTCCATCTCTATTAACACTTTCCCCCTAAACGAACAGTTATTAGCATCTTTAATAATATCTAAAAACTGTTGGACAAAAGGGGGGGGGGCTCTTTCTAAAAACTCTTTCCAGATAAAGGGAAAGGTAACAAGGGATGTTATTAAAATCAAAACCTTATTTAATACTTTATATTTGAAAGGCGTTAACTTTTTCCTCCTTCTTTCCTGTATCTTTAATAAAAAGTTAAAAGAAAGACTTCTAATGGCATGTTTGCCATGGTACTAATCAGGTGGAAGTCTCTGTATACCAAACCCTGAACCCTATGCAACAATAACTATGTTATATTAATACATTTGGCCCATATATTCCATCAAAATTAATAACACAGTGGATCCTTCTCGCCTACATAACTATTGGAGGGCCCCTGGGGAAGCTGAAGATAATCAAAAATAAGATACTTAAGTGATTAGTTGTTAAAATTGCCTTATTGACCTTGCTGGGACCCTTCACAATCTAGGAAATATAATTACAGGATGTAACTATACTTTAAACAAAAATCAAAGCCAAATCTCAAACCTATTCCATATTTAGACATAAAGTAAGCCAAAATCCTAACTACAAATCAAATCCAAATGCATAATCCTATTCCTAGAAACTAATATTTTCAAGTAAAATTAAAATGTCATCTTTTGTCATCTCAGGCCTTGTCCACTTATAAAAGTTGCAGCAATTTAAATAATCTGCTTTAGAAACTGATTTAGTTTAATCGGTGCAGTTGATTCCTTCTGATGATTCAACTGTTGTATATAGAGCAGTGCTCAGTGCAAGACGAACCTGCAAAAATTCTGACAGCTATGTGCATTCAATGACAATAAGTGAGTAACTTTACTAATGTGAGTAGTCTCTTCGACTTCAATGGCAATACTCAGATGCATAAAGGTATTCACGTGCTTAAGTGTTTGCAGGATCAAAGGCTGAACTGTGAAAATTACAGAAGACAAAAAATGGAATTTATCAAATGATAATAGTTTTTTCAATATTAATAACTTGTAGTTGTTGACACTTTATTGACTGAAATGTTGATGATCTGTGAAAAATGTGGGAAATATCTATATTATTTTTTATGACTATTGTATGTATCCCAAGTCAAATATGGTTAATTCCAGCTGGAGATCTCCAGTTGTACCAGGAACCATTCAGTGAGTAATCAAATTAATGGTGCTTAGATGGACTATTCAGTGAACCCATCGCTGAAAGTCTTCCTCCAATCCAACTGCAAAGGTGCATAAACAAGATGGACTAGATTCAGGGGTCCCAAGACAAACGAAGGGCTTTTGAAATGAATAAAAGACTGCCTGAGAACTTAAGGAAGAGACACTCATTGGGAATCAGACTAAGACGCAAAAGCTAGAGGGGTGCAGTCTGTCTCGCTGATCCCCGGCACTGGGGGTGCTACTTCACCTTGCAAGGAAAGGCTAAGGTTTAGGTGAAATAGTATTCATATAGGCCTTTTGTTTTAACATTTCTTTCTTCTGTTTGTGCTATGTTCCTATGGATAAATAATTCTTTGTTTTGAACAAGCTGTTCTCCATCACTGCACTTTCATACTGGCTCCCTGGAGTGAAGTATATAACAGGAGCCAAAACCCAGCTGGACCGGAGGACACAGTTAATAAAACAGGGGTACTGTGTCCTGGTCACCCAGTCTAAGAGGAAAGGTGAATTGTGGGTTTCAATCTAAACAGCATGGGTTTAAGCCTTTCATTTGGAAAGGTGCCCGTGGGGAGACAGAGGTGAAAGGTACATCTTGCCCTGACTTGTAACAGGAGCATTTACAATTTTTTAAGTGAGGCCTACCCCTGAAATTTAGTCATTGTGACTGAAACTATTTGATATATTTTGGATTTTATCTATTTATTGTACCCAAAGATAGTTGTCCTCTTTCAGCACTCCCATGTCTTTGCAAAACTTCAGCGGGACTAGTAATTCACCCTTAGATCACTGGAGGGAGGGAGGGTGCATGATTAATTCCTTATGGGATGAATAGGCATGTTCGTCTCCCATAATCTCCTAGTCCCTTGGGATCTAGTGCAGCAAAGGGCTACCTGTGCAGAAGACAAAGACATTGTCTTCCTACTGCTCCAGGGATTCCCTTTCATTCCCTGATATAGTGCTGTACTGGAGCTGCACTTCCTCAATCCACCACTGCTCTCAAGACCTCCAAGCACACACACACACTCACACATGAAGCAGAATGTAGAGAGAATGCACAAACTCCTAGTCCCACTCCAGTCTACATATTTAAAACGTAATAGACATTTGCTGCAAAGTTTAGACCTGGAATGCTCCTAAGTTCTGAGCTAGTGATATCAGAGGGTTGGGTTGGGTTGGGCTTGCTTATCCCTAAAAGGTAACTACCATCAAGTACCAATCAATGATAAGAGACAAATCAAGTGGAAGCTAAGTAAAGTGAACTATGCAGAAATGCAAGATTTTTTGTTCTTGTTACAGAGTATCAGTTGTGGCAGACTGTACCCCTTTGTTCACCACTATTACAAGACTATGATACATTTTGTACAAAGTATGCCTTGCGAGGTATCATTTGAAAATTCAACATTATTGTCCTGGTAAAATGCATGTAGCAACATTGTATGTAAATGAAGATTTTACAGTATGACATTGCTGAGACATGCTCCAAGTTTAGCAAAGTAGCCCAAACCAGTCCCTCAAAGACAAAAGGCAAACTGACACCTCAGCCAGGTGTCAACAAAATCAATTGAATAAACACCTGGGTAAGCGGCCATTTTTTGACTGGGAAGATTGGTGCGAGAGTGAGAAATTTACATCTTAGCAAACAGACTTGCTGTTGCCTGAACCCCAGATGGAGAGGATCTTCAAAGGGAAAATAGAATCAGGGGTGGAAAGTTTGTAGAAATTTTGGTGGTGTCCAGAATGCCCAGAGCCCATCTTCCATACTCTGCCCCACACCTGCCTAAGGCTCTGGGAGGGAGTTTGGGTGGGGGGAGGAGGTCTGGGGTGCAGGCCCTGGGCTGGGGCAGAGATTTGGGGTGCAGGATGGGTGAGACGGACTCTGGGAGGGAGTTTGGGTGGGGAAGGGGTCTGGGGTGTAGGCTCTGGGCTGGGGCAAGGGGTGGGGATACAGGAGGGAGTGAGGGGTGCATGCTCTAGGAGAGAGTGAGGGGGCCAGAGGGGGTATGTGGGAAAGGGGGGTTGCAGGCACTGGGAGGGCGTTGAGGGGTATGGTGTTTACCTGGGACTCCTAGGCAGAGCGGGCTGGGGTGCCTCCATGTGCTGCTACCCCCAGGCACTGCCTCTGCAGCTTCCTATTGGCTTCAGGGGTGCTTGGGGCAGTACAGGAGCTTCAGGGTTTGCAGGGAGGGATTGGCAGCCCTGTGGAGCAAGCAGGCAGGCAGGAAGCAACTCAGCTCCGCTGCTCTTCCATGGTGAGTGGGGGCCCCAGGGCTGTTTTAAATATCCCGGGGAATGCGGGGGGGGGACTTTGGGGCAGAAGATGGGGCCGAGGGAGAGATCAGTGCTGGAGCCAGGCCCAGGCACCATGGGCCCATAGAACTCGCTGCTCATGAAGAGAACCATAAGAAATGAGAAGCCCCAAAACCCTCCTCCCTTTCTTTCTGCTCACATCATTGACACCTGAAGGAACACTGAACTGAGGGAGGGATCCTGACTCAACGAGTTCAGCTAGTCAAAGCAGGTGGTGAGAAAAACCTTTGCTTTGAATTAATTTAGCGTGATAAGTTAGGTATTAGTTTGCATTTTAACTTTTATTTCTTTGTAACCAATTCTGACTTTTACGCCTCATTTTAAGTGATTACAAGCAATCTATCTTTCTGTAGTTAATAAACTTGTATTGCTTTTATCTAAACCAGTGTGTTTAGATTGACCTCCATTTGAGATAATAGGGTTTGTGCATATCATTTTCTATTAATGAAGTGACAAACTTAGCAAGTTTGCAGATGACACTAAACTGGAAGGATACAGAGGGACCCAGACAAATTAGAGGATTGGACCAAAAGAAATCTGATGAGGTTCAACAAGGACAAGTGATCTAGACTGTTCTCAGTGGAAGCAGATTACAAAACAAGGAGTAATGGTCTCAAGTTGCAGTGGGGGAGGGTTTAGGTTGGATATTAGGAAAAACGTTTTCACTAGGAGGGTGGTAAAACACTGGAATGGGTTACCTAGAGAGGTGGTGGAATCTCCTTCCTTAGAGGTTTTTAAGGTCAGGCTTGACAAAGCCCTGGCTGGGATGATTTAGTTGGGAATTGGTCCTGCTTTGAGCAGTGGATTGGACTAGATGACCTCCTGAGGTCCCTTCCAACCCTGACATTCTATGAAACTTTCTATGAGCTTGTTGTACTGCACAGAAGGAAGGAGCTGCGCAGTACAAGACACACATTTCTGGGGACAAGTTTGGAACTGAGCATTTGCTAGTGTCACTCTGAAATATAATTCAAAAGTGGCTATCTAGAAGCACTCATATCAGTCAGTTGGGAGTGATTTTGCATGCTAGAGACTGTGTGTGAACAGGCCAGGAGTGGGTGCTCTCACAGCAAAGAAGTGTGAAAGGCACCCCAAGTTGGAGGATGGAGAGGACACAGCTATTCATCTGTCCAGATTGTACCCTGGGGAATGTAGCAATAGTATAAGAATGTATGGCTTTGAAACAGCTCATCTTAAAGAGCAATTCAACATTGCAGCAAGGAAAACTTGAACAGGTTTGCATGGAAAGACATTATAAAACCACGAAGCCACTGTCCATAAGACATTATACATGGAACTTTTGCTCCTGCAATAATTGCTGGCAATTTTTCTGAGCTTCTAGAACTGCATATCACTTACTAGGCAGAGAAGTCAGGGAAACCACTATGAAGACAGATGGGAAGGCTGTGGGCAGTGAAACTTCAGTGAATCACTGATTTTTTTCCCTCTTTCATCCTGCCGATCACTGCTTAAAATATTATTAGGTGGATTCTGGTTTGGGTAGTAACATGAGTACTGTACTCTTTTAAAACCTGAATATAGAACAAAACCTCCAGTCAATTCCCTTTGCTTGGCAAGTAAGCAAATAAATACACAGACAGAGATAGGGAAAAAAAAATCAATGGAGTCAGCCTATTTTGAAATGGATTATTATTATTATTAATAATTTCTATTACAGTAGTGCCTAGGGATCCCCATTGTGATCGGGCCCCACTGTTAGGTGCTGTACAAACAGTTCCTACCCAAAGAGCTAATAGGGAAATAATCTATTATACCCATTTTATAGATTTGGAACTGAGGCACACGAGATTTAGGCCCTGATCCTGGAAGATACAACAGATGAGCAGACCGTGTCATTTGGGCTCTGCACAAGCTCAGGGGTCAGCCCAAACATTGTAATTTGCAAAATTAGGGCCTAAGTGATTTGCCCACAGTCATGCAGGGAGCCTGCAGTAGAGCTGGGCACCAAACTCAGCTCTCCTGAGGACCAGCCAGAGTATTTACAAGACCAACTTACACAGACCATATATATTAAGTTCATATATACAAAAAAGTTCAAGGAATCCACCTGAATAGGTGAGGGGTGAACATCTCTTATTTTCTTGTGTATTTAAAAGAAGAGGTCAAAAGGAATTTGTTCGATTGACAATTGATTTTACAATACCCGAAAATAGGATAAACAATTGTAATTACATGAAATATTCAACCTCTAATACTATCAAATGATGCTAGTTAATAAATGTGACACAGACTCTTATGTATCATCACCTCATTTCACATCCTCCATATCATCTGCTCTGTGCGTGGTGAATGTCAGGTTAGAGGAGAACTAAAGGTAGCACTGAACCAAGCTCCCTGCTATCAGGGTTGGCTGGCACTGCCCCAGTTCTTGGGGTAACCTAATGGCTGCTCTATCTTATACTAGTTGCCAATAGTCTCAATAGGCCAGTTGAGCAGCTAGGGATTAGCTGGATGCAGCAGTGTCCAAGCCACTTCCTCTGCCCTAAGTCATACCCCTGCATCACTGGAGGAATCCCCAGAATGGCCATAACAGCCAGATTTAGGTCTGTTTTGAATTAGTGAAATTGCACAAATCAGTTTCAACCAAACCATCTGCCCCTGTGTACACCGCGAGTAGCGCTACGTGCCAATAAAAACTTTTTAATATTAGATATATGTGTATGTGTTTGTGTATACACACACACACACACACACACACACACACACAGAGCACAGCATTATTGTCAGTCTCAGCAGACAGACCAAGGATTGAATGGCCCTGGAACTGAATCACCATCTCTTGCATAGAAGGCATACCTCCAGAGAAGTGCTGATGCAGTTTCTGTGCTCCATTATGCTAAATACTGAGCTATTTACTTAGTTTTTATTCAATCATTCCTCAGACAAGCTTCCATGGACTTGACTGAGTTGTTCCAGAGTAAGAACTAAGTTAAACACTGAGTAAACCCCTCCAGTTTGGCACAGACTTTTAAAAAGAATGGTGTTTGAGATATTTTGTAAAGGTTGGCTGGGTAGAACAGGAGAAGGCCATACACTACCACTACTTGTGTTATCTGTGGTCTCTGTATTAGATCCTTCAGTCTCCGTTTCTATCTATCCAGCACCTTTCATAAGCAGTCAGATTCAATTTAAAGTAAAATATTAAGTCAAGTAATGGGAGCAGAATTAGGCCAAGGCGGAGCAGTTTTGAAAGCCTCACACCAAGGGTATGTCCAGACTACCTGCCGTATGGGCAGATAGCGATCGATTTATCGGGGATTGATATATCGCATCTCATCTAGACGCAATATAGCGATCCCCAAACGCACTCCCCGTCAACTCCAGAACTCCACCGGCATGAGTGGCGGTAGCGGAGTCAACGGGGGAGCCGTGGACGTCGATCCCGTGCCATGAGGATGGGAGGTATGTCAGAATAAGATTCTTCAACTTCAGCTATGGTATTCACGTAGCTGAAGTTGCGTATCTTACATCGACCCCCCCCCAGTGTAGACCAGGCCTAAGGGTATGTCTACACTGCTATTAGACACCTGCAGCTGGCCCATGCCAGCTAGCTCAAGCTCACAGGGCTCTAGCTGCGGGATTGTTTAATTGCAATGTAGACATTCCACCTTGGGCTCCAGCTCGAGCCCTGGGACCATTCCAACCCACAGTGTCCTAGAGCCCAGGCATCTACATCACAGTTAAACAGCCCCACACCCTGAGCCATGCTGTAGCCTGATCTATAGATTATGAATAAAAATTCTCAGTTATCACTTTGAGGGTTGACAGTTTCTTGTCCCAAGATCAGGCCCAATATTATTAAAATTAGTATGTAGTTGGGAACCCAAACATGCACAGGTGTACACTCACACTATAGGAACTGTTTTATATTTACAAATAATTTAGTAATACATTTAGTAAAGTCACACATACACTAACTCAGTAAGGTAGACAGAGATAATACAGAAAGTACATCAGAACATCCATACTCTCACCATCCTCTGCAGAACAGCCTGAAATGTTAGCCATTATCTTACTTATCACCACCACATTCTTCATCTTCCCCAGTGGCCATCATTCTGGCTTCTCCCAAGGGCTACACCTCTCTCCCCTAGTGCCCTGGGATGCCACGTTTGTAACACGTTACACTGACGTTACCATGTCTAATGGAAATTCAGTAGAGATATCTCCTCTCTTCCTTATCTGTATTTCCACACGTTATCAATGTTAAGGTGTCTTTCTTCTATAGGTTAGTGTATTTATGATTTTAACCCATTATCCTATACGCCAATCTGTTGCCATGGCACTCTTGTAGTCCAGAACCTTCCAGAAACTGGTGTCAATTCATGTTCTGTGGTTGGCTGATGTCATTATGGACAAAATTCCCCCCTACCCTCTACCTCCAGTTACCCAAACTTAAGAGTTACCCAAGTTTATCTATGAGAAAGTTCTTAGGCCTCAAGTCTCATGCTAACCATTGAAGTCAATGACTTACAGGACACAAGACTGTAGGTTCCTTGCATTACTGCTGAATATAATAAAGTGGACTATAAGGCAAAGCAGTGAATATAATAGAGGTAAGCTGGCCCACTGGGCTACACTGCAAACCTAAATTAACTGGCATGGGCCAGCCATGGGTTTTTAATTCTAGTGTCGACATAACTAAATGATCCTAAGAGTCTTAGGGTATGCCCCTAAGTTTAAATTGCACCACAGTTCCAAGTTAGAAAGGAAACCTCCAGAAGTGGAACATCTATCACAGAGGGGCTGATCCTACACCCACTGATTTCAATGGGAGCACAGTTAGGCCTTGTCTACACTACAGGGGAAATTCGATCTAAGCTACACAATTTGAGTTATGTGAATAGCGTAACTCAAATCGACCTACTTACCGCGGGGTCCACACTACACAAGGTGAACAGGACTTGCATCGACTCCCCCTACTCTTCTCGATCCAGTGGAGTACAGGAGTCAATGGGAGAGCAATCTGTGGGTGATTTAGTGGGTCTTCACTAGACCCGCTAAATCGACCACTGATGAATCAGTCCCCCAGTAAATGTAGACAAGTCCTCAGACTCTTAGTTAGATGATCTCCTTTGTACTTCTAACCTCAGAATTCCCGTTGTTCTGGAGCTACATGGCATAGCAACTCTAAAGGGTGAATAGGTGGACTGTAAACAACCATCTCTGCTTCCATGTTTACTTAAGCATGTTATATTTGGCAGCACGTTTCCAGTAGCTGAAGACTCATTTCCTGATATCAGCATGCAATCTGGCAGTTAATGCAGATTTCTCAGTGAAAGTCATGGCATGGCTTGAGCACAACATATTAAAGTCCTGCAGTATTAAAATACTACTGCTATGTCCATATGACTATACGATAGAGTTAAGACTCAGACAAAAAACAAAGAAGTTGTGAGATAGGTTGCCAGAACAGTGACAGCACCTTTAACTCAGCCACATTGGCATTGATTCTCTCCCTATACGTCCCATGTCTAAGTTCTTTTACCCTGAGAAATCCTCTTTACAAACAAATAGCAATAATCACTGCATGAATTAGGCACAAAATATTTATAGCCATCTGCAGAATTAGCTTATTATTAACATAAATAGTCACATTGTCCAGTGGATTAAGAAGCAAATAAATGACAGTCCTTATCCAGATATGCAAGAACCTGAAGATCTCTTGCTTATGTGCTATAACACATACTGTTTCATCAAGAAATGCCACTGCCTTATTTTAATCTATTCACTTAATGTAAATTTAAGAACTTTCACTCACAAAAACATCTCTCTAGCTTACACAAACAAACGTGTGCAACTTCCTTTGGGAAGCTATCATTTTAATTTGTTTTTGAAGGAAGTCATTTTTTTTTCTCATGGCAGATAAGATAAAAACAACTGTCTTTGATTATCTCTCTGAAAGTTATGTCACCTTTATATTATTAGCATCTCTTCTCAGTGGATGTAAGTTCTGCTGCCACGATCCACAAAATAAAAACAACACCAGTGGCTCACCGGTAGACCCCAGATTGCAGCAATTATTCTTAGTAGCTAGCTAAACAAACAAACAAAAAACATGCGAGTAAATTGTAAGGAAACAAACACTGAAGTCAGGAAAGAATGAGCCCATCCATTGCTACTGAAGAAAAATCAATCATGAATAAGACCACATATTACTATGTTCCAGCGGAATCTATCTAGATGCCAATATGGCCCTCATCACCAGAGTATCTGAATGCCATGCAGTTATGGATAAATTAATTTATCCTTATCACAACCTCAGTGGGAAGTGAGGCACATGGACAGAGTAAATGACTTGACCAAGGTCACACAGGGTCTCTGTGGTTGAGACAGAAATCAAACCTATGTCTGTTGAGCCGCAGGCCAGTGCCCTATCCATTAGACCGCTATGTCCCCTCCTCCACCACCAAAAAAAATCCCTCCCTCAAAGTCTGAAAATCTGCAATAGGAAAACATTTCTTCCGTACCACTAATTTGGTGTGGAGTTCAGCCCTGTGAGTATGAGCAAAAAGATAAATCACCCATGTTTATGTTTATTACCGTATATACTCTAAATATTCCTACTACATACCCAAGTAATTTCCCTTAGAATCTCAGCACCTCTCAGAGCAGCCAGTTCCAAAATCTTGAGTATTCTATGTACTGTATGTCTTCTAGTCGTCATAAAAATCATGAGGCATGTGACAACCACATTTTTACAGGGATCAGAATGCCCTGCTAAGCAGCTGCACATTTTCCCAGTTGGACAATGCTTGGCATGTGATCCAGAGCCAGTGCAGACTGTGTGGGAACATGAGCCTGGCTCTACTTACCTTTTCTGGTCCAGTTTCAGCATAGGCAGAGCTCAAGTCATGCCTCCAGTTCTCTCCTTTAGACATCTTCTAGCCACCTGAGCCACTAGGCGGACTACCCTCATTTAGAAGGCCCACCTACCTTCATTCCTTAGTTCTTGATCCTCTTCTCATGCAGGGAAGAAAGGAAAGAAATCTTAGAGTGGTTTCCCTTCCTGTGGTCTGCAATATAAGAAAGCGAAGAATCATCCCTGGTATGGCCTTTTTCTAACAACACATACATCTGACATGAGAACCATCTTTCATCCACCTCCCCATGTGGTCTGGATACCCTGCACTACCTATTCTGTACTGTATCCCAGGACTGTAAAAGCCTAGAGATCAGCTTGCTCCATGTCAGCTCTGAACACACCAACTGCAGGATCCACTATGGTCTCATCCACAAATATACCTTACACACCATTGCTAAATGGGACCAAATAGTCCCTGTGCCTGATATAGGCCAGAATCATATAGAGACCACAACAATGCATGTATATTTTAGAACAAAGGTCCTGCTGCTATAACTCAAATCCACACAGAGAAGGAAAAGATGCAATGATTACCTTCTATAGCTGACTGTTCTCATGTTGCACATCATGTAAGGCTTTCACTTGGAATAACTTTTTGAACAATCACAATTGAGGTGAAAATATATTTTCAAGGCCTAGTATAAATGAAACGTTTAAGATCCTTTGAATGTAAGCAAGTTCCTTCATTTGCTGATTACACTGGTCTACAATTTTTGAGAAGTCGTCTGCTTCAGAGATAAAATGTGATATTTATTATGTATTTTGATGTGCTGAATTCAAATATGACAATTAAAACAACTGATTGGCTACTGTTTCTAAGATATTTAAGTTTTTACATTTTATGTCTATGTATATTGTGTAGATAATAGAGTTTTAATCATAAATTGTAAACCTAGGTCTTTTCATGTGTTTATGGTTGCTTTACATGATAATATTTCACCTGTCCTGTTTATGTAACACTTTAAAAATCAGCAAAAGGGTTATATAAATAAAATTGATTATGAAACAAAAAGCAAAAAACTATTATGTACATAGTTTAGTCCTATTCAGTGTCTACTCGGCGCTTCTTGGCTTGTCTCTTGTATTCATTAAATGGAGCATCTCTTGTCACTGTCCAGCAATAGTCTGCAAGCATTGATGGGCTCCATTTGCCCTGATAGCCTGCCAGGAGATTCCACTGCTGTAGTCTGGAGCCCAACAGCTCGGCCTTACTCTTGGGTAGTTCCAAATCCCTGACAAGGTCATTCAGTTCACCTTGTGTTATGAGGTGTGGTTCAGAGGAGGAGGATGGGAGAAAATGTGGGTCCTGTGACATTGATGGTTCAGGACCAGAAGTTTCATCCTCTTCCTCGTCTGACTCAAGTGAGAATGATTCTGGTGCATCAGGAACTGGAAGTCCTTCTCTGTGGGGTACTGGGCGTATAGCTGATGGAATGTTTGGATAATGCAGTCCACTTTTTCTTCTTTGACACACCTTTCCCAGCTACAGGCACCATGCAGAAGTAACAATTGTTGGTATGATCTGTTGGCTCTCTCCAAATCATTGACACTGCAAAAAGCATAGATTTCCTTTTCCTGTTCAACCACTGGCGAAGATTTGTTGCACAAGTGTTGCAGCATATGCGTGGGACCCACCTCTTGTCCTGATCTCCAATTTTGCAGCCAAAATAAAGGTGATAGGCTCTCTTAACCATAGTGGTTATACTGCGCTTTTGTGAGGCAAAAGTCACTTCACCACAAACATAGCAGAAGTTATCTGCACTGTTCACACAAGTACGAGGCATCTCTGCTCACTTTGGCTAAACAGAAATGTGTCCCTTTGCAAAATCAAACACTGACAAATAAGAGAGCACGACACTGTATGATTTCTAGAGCTGATATAGGGCAATTTGTTCAGCAGAATGATGTAAGCTTCGTTATGATTGCATCATCCATGACTTCTAGGAATAACATGATGCAATTCATATCATGTATGACGCAATACCAACTTCAGATTGCATCATTCATTGTTAAGTACTGTCCAAACCCAGTCATAGATTTATTCTTAGATCCAGTCAAAGACGTATTTTAGTCATTTCTGGTTTAAATTGAGATCCCTTCCCTCTATAATTCACTTATCCTCCGCCATTCCCAAGTCAAGGGTCATATATACTGACGCAATAGCATATCTTGAAAACTAGAGCCAATCAACAATTTTAAGCATCACTTTCGTTCTCAGTGACCCAGAATAAGTAAAGTTGGACTACATTTATTTCAGAAGCATTTTGGCTGTAGAGCAGTGTTATCTCCATGAGTTCTGTGTCACAGGATATTTTTCTTTCACATTCTGTCTGGATTAGGACTGATCCATTAAGTTTGGATCCTGCTCTGAAGTCACTCAAGTTTCAGGCTTGTTCAGAAATAGAGTTCTGGCTTCAGTCTCACTCTAGTATGGACCAATCTGTTCCAGTGAGCCAGTGCCAGGACTTTACAAACACTGCTATGGATGACCTCTTGAGAGCCAGAAGAGAAATGTGAGGGATTTTCTCATTTACTAGCCAGTATTTTATAGGAACTAACCAGCATGTCCATCTAACCCAGTATCCTGTTTCCAGCAGTGACCAGTACCAGAGTTTCAGGAAGCATGTACATAACAGTTGGAATGATCCACCCCTGTCATCCTCTCTCAGCTTCTGGCTGTCAGAGATTTAGGGTTCCCTCCCTCTCCAAGCATTGAGTTTCAGCCCTGGCCATCTTTGCTAATAGCCACTGATGGACCTATCCTCTAAGCACTCATCTAGTTCTTTTTTAACCCAATTATACTTTTGGTCTTCACAATGTTCCATGGCAATGAGTTCCACTGGCTAATTGTGTGTTACATGGAAACAGTACTTCCTCTTGTTTGTATTAAAGCTGCTGTCTATTAATTTCATCAGGTGACCCCTGGTTTTTGTATTGTTAGGAAATGGTGAACAGCACTTCTCTATTTGCTTTTCCCACACATTCATGATGTTATAGACTTCTATTATATCCCCCTTAGCTATCTCTTTTCCAAGCTGAACAGCCCTAATCTTTTTAGTCTCTCCACATATGAAAGCCATTCCTTACCAGTGATCATCTTTGCTGTCCTTCTCTGAATCTTTTACAATTCCACTATATCTTTTTTGAGACCAGGCAATCAAGACACAGTGTTCAAGGTATGGGAACAGCATAGATTTACATAGCAACATAATTTGTGTCTTGTTTTCTATCTCTTTCCCATTCCTAACATTCTGTTACCTTTCTGACTACCACCGCACATTGAGCTAAAGTTTTCACAGAACTACCCACAGTAACTCCAAGCTCTAAGTTTAGAGAATTCTTTCCCAGGTGTCTAGGGGTGGTCTTATGACAGTCAGTTGAACCCTAAGCATGTCCACATTTGGGGTCAGGAAGGAATTTTCCCCCAGCTCAGATTGGCAGAGACCATTGGGGTTTTTTAACTTCTCTGCAGCATGGGCATGGTTTAAGTTAGAGTAAATGGTGGATACTCTGTAATTTGAAGTCTTTAAATCATGATTTAAAGACTTCAGTAATTCAGCCACAGGTTATAGGTCTATTATAGAAGGGGGTGGGTGAGTTTCGGCCTTAAAGTGTGAGTCTATGATCATTCTGTTCTTTACTATAGTTTCTACCAGTTTGCCCAGTACTGAAGTTAGATGCACTGATCTGTAAGTGCCAGGATCACCTATGGAGCTTTCTAAAAATTGGCATTACATTATAGTCAAACTTTTCAGAGTAGCAGGGGAAACACAGACAACACGTGTCACATTAATGATGCTCCAGAGCTTCATCCATTCATACCAGCTGAAGTTCTGGTGTATGTCTGCCTGATCAAAGCATAGCACTGCAGCAGATTACAGAAAAGGGAAGGGGGCACATCCATGAGTGTAAGTACTTGCACATTGCCTCATTTAAAAAAAAAGTGTTCCCATGCAGAAACATTTGTGGAATTACAAAATTTCTTGTGTGTATTACCCACATGTACATATATCATTTAATATTTATATTGCCATAGTGCCTAGAAGCCTCACTTGTGGATCAGATCCTCCTTGTGCTGGGTGCTGTACAAACAGAACAAAAAAGATTTTAAACTCTTTGGGATGGGGCTACGCATAATACAAGAAACAATGGATAGATACAGACAGGGGAGCACAGGAAACTTTAGATATCTGAATATACACATGCAGGTTTGAAGCTTTAGCACTTAGCTCAGCTGCAGGGAACAACAACAGCACAAACTGAGAACAATAGTATCGGTTACACAGAGGTCACCAAGATACAATATAGGATGTCTCTCAGGAATAAGTGCCATTCGCAGTTATTGTTTAGAAGTCATTGTCTTATGGCTACAGCAGTGACTGCTGATAAATGTATTATTGTTTTCTGCAAGATCCTTCTCTGAAGAAAACAAGAGATTAATATGTTAATTCCCTCTGATTTTCTAAAGACAAATCCTATACTGATTCCTATTGCCATAGAACCTCCTGCTGCCAGGCAGCCGGAGTATGAAATGTGAGTTTAAAATATTTGAGTCTTGGACATAGGCGTGGGATCAAGATCAGGGATTCTGCACCTGTACTTTCCCACATGAGTAAGGAGGCAGAGAGGGAATGAGAGAAGGCAGAACCCATCTACCACCCAACAGTGCTAGATGAATGGTTTAATGGGAGGGGGGTATACTGGATCTGATAATGGGATGTTCTAACCACTAGATGATGACTTGTCAAACTAGCTATCAGTTTGGGGATTTTCACCCACTACAATTTATAAACCAGGGTAAGCTATGACCCCACCACAAATGTATGGTATTTCTCTTCTCAGTTAACTAACTCCATCCAACAGTATTTTAAAGTGGATAAAGTAATGCAACTCTGACCATGTTTCATATTTCACACAGTGTGCACTAGATGGTGCTAGTACTTAGCAGAGATTACAGTAAAGTTAGTCTCTACCTCTATACAGCAGTTGCCCTGACAAGGTGATATTTGCAACTCACTGGGGATTTCTGAAGAATTTAAGTTATTATTTAAAAACTGAAAGTTGTGGTCTCACATGGTTATTTGATGCAGTGATTTCTCCTTCAGTCTGCACAGAGCCATCACTGATAGCTGTATTATAAATGGCTACTACAGTACACTACCATTTATTCAAGTGGCCTGGAGAACATCAGAAATGTTTGGATAATGAATCATTTGGATAAACAGACATGCTAATTGGAGCTGCAGTTTCACTAATACAGAAACTTTCTGAAGAAAAAATTAGGTCTCTGTGACAGCAGGTAACCATTCAGACCTACTATACAAATACAAAGCTGTTGATTAACACTCAAGAGGCTAATCAAGAAGCTATTAGTGGATGATTAACTAACATAGGGCTACCTGGGAGATGCACTGTGGAATCAGATAACTAGGATTTTTGAAGAAAAGGGAATTAGGATAAATGGGAGTGTACTGTATTAATCTCAGTAGGATGCTAACTCTGAAGGTTATTGATCATCATTTAAACTATTACTGTTTTAATTGCTGATCACTTTAGCAGGACTATTTAGCTAAATTCATATTTGGTGTGGTTGGATTTCACAGAAGATAAAACATAAAAATATCTGTAAGGTCTCTGATTAGATCCTTTGGTTCTCTGACTACTCTTGGCTTCATTGTGTCTTTGGAGAATTATGGTACCTAGTAGAATGAAGTGTAGAGAGGAAGAAAGAGCATAGCACTATATGAGCTAAGGAGTTCTAGGTAAATCAGCAGTAGCTAGTAGAAGGCTCATTCAGTGGCTAATTCTGCCAGACTCAGTGAAGACTCCTCCCTCTCTCTCACCTCTTTGCAAGTCTGAAGCTATTTCTGGCAGCTGAAAGTTATATTCAGGTGCTTAAAATATTAAATTTGGTGCAGCTGGGGAAAGTGAGTGCCTGTGGTTGACAGATAATGGGAACTAGAGAAGTGAGGCTTTTCCTTGCAACTGCAAAGGCAATCAGAGGAGACAGTACCTTGTGCTTGCAGCTGCAAGTTCCTTCTGTGCACCCACTTCAATCTAATGGCCTTTCCCACTTTGACTTTCCAACACATAAGCTCAAGAAATACATGGGTAACAGTTGTCCCTATGCTAAAGCGATCAAGAAGGTGGAAACACTGTTTGATCAGTGGCACAGACACTTTCAAAGGATCAAAAACATTGTTTAAAATTGTTTAACAGCTGAACCTGAGGAAGTAGAGACCAACTTCAGCTACATTTGAGTGACTTAAAGTGCTCTAATTCAAGTTGGTGAAGGAAATTCACTGAACAGCTATAAATACCTGCCAAGGGATAGAGATCCAGATTCACTGCTGCTGTTTGTGCAAGCCTCTTTGAAATTAATTCTTTGGTGAGCAGAACTTTTCCATTACAAATCAAAACAACACAATCGCTTAATAGACATGCATTCCACTATGTGTGTGTGGCCTCCACACAGAGGTGCCTGACCCACATTCCATTCCAATTAATGGAGAGATTCCCATTGGCTTCAGTGGGCTTCGGATGAAGCCCAAGAGCAACAGTGGGCAAGTAATCTGCAGGGAGTACAGGCCCATTGTGGCGCTCTGGAGGACTGCCCATCATAACATTTGAAGCTCTCTGAAGTTCAGGGGTGGAGAAAGCATGGAGCTCAGTGGGAGCTGTGAAGCACATGAACACTAGAGATTCAGAGCACTTGGGGTAGCAAATACCTGTTACATTTTTCAAAAAAGAAAACATGGGTCAAATAGAATGCCCAAAGAGAAGGGATGCAGAGAAATGGCATTGCTCACAGCTGGGAAGAGTTCTACATGGCTTTCTGATGGTATTTAATGACAAGCCCAAATCACTATTTTATTGTAGCTTCACATTTTTTTAAACAAACACACACACACACATGCTTTACACAAAGTCAGTTACAAGGAAAAAAGAAACCTTCCTCTTCCATTTTTCTTTCTCTTTTCTCTTCCATTAATTTCCTCTGTTGTTTTTCCTCTTCCCCACACTTGCTTTCCATGTGTCAGTCCTTTTTCCATATATTATTTGATTTGTTTTCCTCTAAGCCCCTTCTTCTTCACAATCTGTTTTTTAAAATCTTTTATTTCCCCCCGCCTTCTCTTCCCAAACTCTCTGTCTCACTTTTTCCCCTTCCCCTTAAGAAGACCCAAACAGCTCCCCCATACATCCTCTGTTGTAACATACTGACTTCCCATTTATGAGCAAATAAAACTGTCCTCTTTGGGGTGACCCACAATACCGAGAAGATAAGCCACCTGTTGTTTAGCAGCAATGGGAGTTTTTCTTTAATGCAAGTGGGGGGATGCCTGTGTTTTGAAGAACCAAGGTTCTAGTGCAGTTGTGTGCACACAAGTGTGAGAGAGATTTATACAGTAACCATGTCTGTCATTTGCAGACATAGGTTCTTATTACAGACTGGCACTCAAACAATGTTCTCTCCAATACATGAATTCATTTGCGTTGAACATCCATGCAAGATATATGCATTATCTAACTGGGAGGGGGAGCAAGTACCTTTGTGGCTACACACATAGAGCAGGCTGAAATTTGCAATCTACAGCCCGTGAGAAATTTTGCTATTTCAAATTTTGGTTTTGTGTTGAATCAGAATAAAACCAGTTTTGTTAAAATTTCTCACAAATCAGAAGTTGCCAGAAAATCGTTTTGGAAATATCAACACCTGGTGTTTCAAAACACAATATGTTTCCAGGAACCATTCCACCTGTTGAGCAAAACTGAAGATCAACTTCAGTCAGCAGCTGCTAGGTCTCCCAGGACCCTCCTGGCTCCACAACAGGGAGTCTGGAAGCTCTGGCCCAAGCTAGGATTCTCCTGACTTCCAGGTTCCCAGTTGACGAACCAGATCCCAGTAAGAGCTAAGACTCCCAGGGTTTCCAGGCTCCCAGTTCCAGGACCCTGGAACTCCTGAGAGCCCAGTTCAAGCTGAGGGTCAGGGCTTCCAGACTCCCTCATGTGTAGCTAAGAGCTAGACTGAGAAGCTTGGCTACAGCCAGGGCTCCCGGGCTTCTGGCTACATGACAGGGAGCATGGAAGCCCTGGCATGGGGGATTCCCCAGAGCTGCAGACCCTGAAAGCTCTGGGGTGCTTGGCTTAGGGCAGTCTGCACAGAGGGTCTGTCTTGGAGCCAGGGACCCTGGAAACAAGCAAATTGCCAAGTACACTCATTGTGCTATTGAATAATAAATGACTGGGGTGATAGTGAACAGATCTGAACATAGTTGATAGGCTTTAGCTTACCTTACTCTCCAGAGAAGTGTTTTATTTTATTGGGGTGGTTTTTGGTTTGTTGTTACCCCCTCAAAAGGGAGAAACTCATCACCCTGAAGAAATCAACTCTTTCAATGAGAATTCACAGCTCTGGACCTTTGTATCTCAGCAGTATTGTTGCTCAGTTTCCCCTCCTAAGTAGATTCCCATGCAGTCTGGGGTTTAATTTAGAGGTACTCAAGGTTCTAAAGGAACAGTTTGTCCTAATTTGCCATTGCATTGAGCTACCCACATGCCAAAATCCTATGATGTCAGGAGTCATGAATAATTTGTTCTGTTTTAAAGTAAATGAAAGAATCAATGCTTCCCATAAGAGTAATGGAAACCTTAATAATAAGCTAAATGTGTTCCCAGAGGGAGAAATAATGGAGGCAAGGAAGGAGAAAAAATACCAATGAGTAATGCATTCATTATACTAGCCCTGCACTAAACATGCTGAAAATCATCATTTAAAAAAACCCAGCCTTCATGATGGAAAAATTTCATCCTTCTCTTAACGTGTACAATTTCTTCACCACAACAGCTATATTAATAGATCCCATGACATCCATTTAAAGTGAAACAGCATTTACCATAACAAGAGTGAAAAATTGTACAAAAAGAATCTATCAATATGTCCTTTGTTAGGCAGTATCTTGGTCTCCTAGCAACAGTTTAGGGAAATCCATCAGAGGCATTGAATTTAACTGCAAAGTGGGATGAATACCTGTAGCATGTTCATTTTGTTTAAAGTCTTCACTGAAATGTGTGCACATGTATTCTTTTATGAGAGTGTGTGTAATATATGTTTACTTAATTGCAAAATAGGACCATTAATTCTACATTTTAAATAAATTTGAAGTTTAAATCCACAGAATCCAGGAAATTCAAAAATAACATGCTCAGAACTAGAGATCTGATACACTACAGTTAAAAAATATGCAGGACACAACTATTGAGTAAAAAAGACTTAAGAAAGATTTGTAGGAGGTTCTCATTCTTTTCAAGGCCTTTTCAAAATCCTCATTAGTTTTTCAATACAACACAACATTATGATCCACTTTAGGGAAGTTACAAGTGAACTGAAAAGCTTTTTGAAAAACAAGAAGGATCCCATTCAGCTCTGCTGTCTATTACTCCTTTGCCACATTATACCTGTTTATTATCAAGACTGAATTTGTTCTCTATGGTTAGAAACTGGTATGGAAGTGGCAGAGAGACGAAGCAGCCACCTTTCCAACCCAGAGTCTGAAAGAGCGGACAGAGGGGCTGTGCTGTAATCCTCTGGCCTGCCTGTATGAATTCCTTTTCCATACCTCCTGCTTAGCTCCCTGCCTGAGTGGCTCCACCAAATCTAGAGTCATTCTCATTTGGAGTGCAAGGTTTTGAATGCCACCTTCCTTCTATCATCTGATCCAAATTCCTATGCCTTGACAGCTGGAGCCAGAGTTCAGAGACAAAAGGGATTGGAGGAGTGAGTAATATGGCTAAGTGATATGAGCATGCTTGTTTAGGGAGCTTAAGGAACAGTGGATTGGGATTTTCAGTTGAACAAAAGGATGTGGATCATGGCCACCAAGACCATGATGCTGTAGCAGACATCCTAGTTCTCCAAGGTGTTCAAATGTTCATCACAGAACACTTGGTTAACATGAACATACTTGCAGTGCACATTGCAGGGCACAGGAGCAAGATCAAGACTTGGTGAGGACTCTTGCTGGCAAAGAGTTGACAGCATTGTCTGAAATGGTCTGGTATTTCACACAAAGGGGAATTTATATGCACCTGATCCAAAGCCCACTGAAGTGAATGGAAAGATTTCCATTGATTTCCGTGGCTTTGGATCAGGCCATATGTTTAATATAAATTCATTGCCTGAGGGGTTTTTTGTTTTTGTTTTAAGAGTGCAGATTTTTTTCTTAGTTTAGCTGAAAAAGAATCAGTTATTTTGAAAAAATATTTCCTGGACAGACCATGCCTTTTCCCTCCTGTGTTCACTGAGGGTATGCAACAATAGTTGGAGTTGCTTTTATATATTCAGTAAAATGTCCCTAAGGGTTTGAAATCTATCAATAAAATATTGGATTTTTTTTCTCCTAGTGAGAGGAGATGAGGCCTAAGGGAACAGTTAAGAACATCAGCGGGACAGAAATAACATCTCAGATCCTTATTATTTCTTTCGGGAAGAGACAAACTTTCTGGTGGGGGGGTGTTACACCGCCATTACTGAACTGGCCGCAGACTGGAATTAGTCCCAGGAGAAGCTTTCAGAGTATAATCAAATCTAGATATGTTTTAAAATTATATTTACAGAATCACAGTTTATTTTTTTTAATGTGGCAACATAACAAATTAATCCCTCCCATTGCAAAACGCAGTGATTCAAGTTTGGGTTGAGCTTAGACTGAAAGTGTGAAAAATCAGGACAGGGCAATAGGAGCCTATATAAGAAAAATACCCAAAAATTAGGACTGTCCCTATAAAATCGGGATATCTGGTCACCCAAGTTTAGCTCTGCAGAAAGGGCAGGGGGGCGGGAAGCAAGCTACCCTTTGGCAGCAAAGTCCATTTATTATGAGGGTGGCCATATTTCTTAAAGTAACAACAGGACTGTCTGGGGCTCGCCCGAGCCACCCTGCCCCCCATGCACAGGACTTGCCAGAGCTGCACTTCGCCTCTGGCTGGGGCTGACCCTCTGAGCTGTGCACCACCCAGGGGATCAGCTCTAAAGGTAGCACTGTCCACCAGCAGGAAATTTCTCCGCTTTTGTGCTGATGGGAAGCACCTAAGATCACCCTAATTATTATTATTTTATTATATATTTGCTTGTATTGTGATAACACTTAGGAGCCCCCAGTCATGAACCAGCACCCAATTGTGCTAGGTGCTATACAAACCCAGAACAAAGAGATAGTCTGTGCCCCCCAAAAGCTTACAACATCAGAAACCTTCAGAACATTTGCTCCACACTCCGCATGAACTTTGCCCCCTTCAGAAAGTCAACACACAGCCTATGCACCACTCTGTATGTCTACACTGCATTTTAAAAACCTTCTGCAACAAGTCTCAAGGACTAGGTCTACAGACTTGGGCTCGTGCTACAAACAGCAGTGTAAACATGGAGACTCAGCCCAGCCTCCATCTAGACTTCAGAGACAAGCCCAAATGTTCATGCAGTTGTTTTTAGTGTCATAGCATGAATACCACGAGCTGTTGACTTTCTGCAGCAGCTTTCAAAATGCAGTGTAAATGTGCCGTTAGGTTCCACCTAAGTCCTTTATTACATTAAATTTTTTGTCCTCTGAAGAAGGGTGAACTTCACCCTCTGACAAAAAATTGTCCAAATCCCTGTGAATTTGGATGTGAAATATACTGCACAAATATAGCTGTTCCCATGCTGTATTCACATTTGAATTTTATTTTATTGACTTGCACATATGTACAGTATATAGAGCAAACAACTATAGTGTGAAACAACATCATATACAATGAGTCATCAATGCGCTGGCTTACAACTATCCCACAGAGAGCTTGTGCTGTCACTCTAGCATTTGCAAACTGCAAACACACAAAACCAGTGAGTTATCTTGTACATAACTTTAAGGTGAATCCTCCTTAAACCAATAGAAACCATGTTGACACACACAAAGATGTGCTTGAGTCAAAATAATGGGATGTTTTGTAAGGAAATGGGTTTGGGGCAACTTCAATCTGTAATGACAAATTTTGTTTGATAATCTTTGATTTACATATGAACCTGTCCTAGTTTCTATGGCAATGTGTAACTATCACCAGGTATAAGCTTCTAGCGTACAGAAAAGAGGATTTCCTGTAACTGGGGAATTGCACTAAATAAGTTACCAGTATTAATTCCAGACGTCCTGATACCACTGTATTATTGAGTGATAAACCTTAAACGACTTCATCAGTTGCATACTTCCTGCATTGTTTGGCCAGCTTTAGCTCTGACATGAAAGTCATTTGAAAAGTAATTTATTTGCTGTTAGACATTGAATAAGTTATTTGATGAGCAGTAGTCACCCAGCCACAGAACTGGCTGAACTCTGCAAATAAAAATAAATGACCTCCTGTCTGTCCACAGGACCAGTGCAGCCCCATGCCCCACCTAAGTCCCATTTTGAAGACTTGATTAGTATATGAATCTGGTGCCCTCAATATAGGGGTGAATTTCACCTAAAGTTAGCAAAAGATCTAGTTGTCTAATTGGATATACATTATTCAGTGAATAAAATTCAAACAGCTCTAGTCAGCATGTGTGTTACTGACACATTCCTGTATGCCCCCACACAATTTTTTTATGATTTTAGTGAATGGATGCCATCACAGGGTGCCCTAGGCTCAGTTCCCTCCTTGGTAATGACTTACTCTCAGGTCAGAGTATTCTCCCGTTAATGGCGGGGGGGGGGGGGATTTAGTCTTTTTTCAAAAACAGACTTTTAAGGCCTTTGGACCCATACTTCCTCATTCAGGAGTCCCATCCGCCCCCGCTCCTGGCTCCGGCGCCCTTTCTGATGTTTGCATTGGTTCAGTCAGCCTTCTCCTCTGCTCACAAGTCCCACAGATCTCCTCCCGGGGGCTGGGAGAGGGTAGCTGGCCTTTCCCTGCTATGGTCTATCCTGTTCTGAGGGAGGAGACAGACTAGATATCGTCGTCTTGCCCAGGGTATATCTCAGCTGGCTGGAAGAGAGGGGAGCTTTGCTCTGCTCACTTTACCAAGGCTCCTGGTCCCAAGCCCTCAAAGCAACAACAACCAGGGCTTCCCCCTGACATTAACTATTCCCCTGAGATCATCTTCCTCTTCCCCAACACCTGCCTTTGCCCTTCCATATATCTTCATCTATGCTAGAAGTCCCAATAATCTTTAAGGGACACCATAGAACAACTGTTGATGGATCCCCAGTCCCTACTTCCTTAAGGCGACAGTCACCAGTTACTTTATATTAATTAAAAAAAATAAGCAGTTTAATTTAATAACCTACTTAAGGTTGCTAAGTTACAAAAAACAAAACAAAACAGCAATGTAGCACACCACTTACATACAAAATCCAAGCACTTAAAGCAAAGAAATGAATAATTAATAACATTCTAAATTTTACATTGCCCACGTGATAAATATATTGCTGAGAGTTCCAAAGGAGCTATGGGAGTTTGGTACCCATCTTCCTTAGGTTATTTTCTTATTACAGAAAAAGGTACATTTCTTTACAAAAATCACCACCTTAACTCTTGCCCACGAATTAGTCTATTTTTGTGTATCACAATATTGTCCTGTATGGGGGGACCCCTTTGTCTTCCAGTGGAAAAACACTGGCATTCCAAGAGGTGAGTCCAGTATCAGGTGACTCAGATCCATGTTTCTGCAGGGCTACATCAGCCATTACTCTCAGGCTGACTGGAGCGTTCACAGGAAGACTGTTATTTTACAGTCCATTGCCCTTCCTAATGGGTCATCCGTACTGTCCGGCTTTTTCATTGTTGTACCTGAAGGGTTGGTTGTGGGTGACACCCACAGTAGCACATTTGAAATATAGATATATGGTCAAATTTCCTAATTTCAGATACAGAAATGATACAAGCATACTGTGACGTTGCAGTCTATATGATTTTATAAAAATGTGTGAATGAGTGAATATAATGTAACTGGAATATGCTTCATGCAAAAGGTCTTTTGTAAGGTATTCTTACAAAGCTTATAATCTGCTGATTGTGTTTATCCTATTTCTATAAATGTATCACTCTTGTATCTAAAACTAGATATATGAAATATAACTCTGAAGGCCTATTGTAATTATGTAAAGTGTGGGCAATTGATAGTGGTTTGGAATCTCGATGGCTTCCATCAACCAGGACAACTGACTGTGGATGGCTCCGTTTAGAGGCAAGCCTTCCTGTGAGTCAGGCTGGGAGGAATGAAGGCTTGGGGTATTACAGTGACATGTGATCATGTCACCTGAACTGGAATCCATCTTTAACCTGGTGCTTTTCCAGTGAGGACGGGTGGGAACCCAGAGGGACAAAGGATTCCTGCCTTATGCAAAAGATATATAAGTGGATGGAACAGAACAAAGGGGAGCCATCATGAAGAATCCCCTAGCTACCACCTGAGCTGGAACAAGAGCTATGCCAGGGAAAGGATTGTGCCTAGGCCTGGAAGGTGTCCAGTCTGAGAAAAGAAACTCATTGAAACATCTCTAAGGGTGAGATTTTACCTGTATTCAGTTGTATTATTGTATTAGGTTTAGATTTGCGTGTTTTATTTTATTTTACTTGGTAATTCACTTTGTTCTGTCTGTCACTACTTGGAACCACTTAAATCCTACTTCCTGTATCTAATAAAATCACTTTTTACCTTTTAATTAACTCAGAGTATGTGTTAATACCTGGGTGGGCAAACAGCCATGCATATCCCTCTATTAGTGTTATAGAAGGCGAGCAATTTATGAGTTTACTCTGTATAAGTTTACCCTATACAAGCTTTATACAGGGTAAAACAGATTTATTTGAGTTTAGACCCCATTGGGAGTTGGGTATCTGAGTGTTAAAGACAAGAACACTTCTGTTAGCTGCTTTCAGGTAAGCCTAGAGCTGTCAGGGGATGTGGTTCAGACCTGGGTCTGGGTTTGCAGCAGGGTAGTGAGTCTGACTCAAACCAGGCAGGGCACTGAAGTCCTAAGCTGACAGGGCAGGAAAGCAGGCACATCAGGTGGCAGCTCCCAAGGGGGGGTTCTGTGAGCCAACCAGTCACACATGCAAATTGGATAATCACATTCAGTAAATCATAACCTTTCCAGTGATACCTTACATGAGCCATCTAGCATAAACTATATCTCAGTTTTGTTATATCCATATCATAAGCATATTTTCATAAAGAATATGGAGTGTAACATCACAGGGTGAATGATGGAACTTAGACTTCTTCCCCTTCTCCACCCGCCCACAATCCTTATGCACGTACCAGCCGGTTGTGGTGGGAAATTGCGTACAATTTATCCCCTTCTCACCTAAAAGCAGGTAGAATGGTTCAGTCCTAAGATTATAAGGCTAAATTCTAGCTGGAACTTATGCCAGAAAAGAAGTCAAGTGAACGAGAAAAAACAGTATATGTGATGTGCCCCAATCTGACTCCTCTAAAACCCATGCTAGATCTTCATCTTCTGCAAGGGAACTGTCCTGACTTAGTCAATGAAACTACACCAACTTACACCAGCTGAGGGTTTGGTCCATGAGTCCTTCTCAGTGAGGTGCCGTGTCCTGGAATTTAAGGATCAGGGAGGCAGCCTCACCTTATTCACTTGAAACCTAGAATAATCTAAACTGAGGTGCTAGCAGAAGTACCTGTGAGGGCACCTGTCATAAACAGATGGTTAAGGGTTAATGCCTCTTTTACCTGTAAAGGGTTAAAAAGTTCACCTAGCCTAGCTAACACTTGACCAGAGGAACCAATGGGGGAACAAGATGTTTCAATAGGAAGGAGGGAAGTTTTTCCTTTGTTTAGAGTTTCAGTTTCAGCCGGAGTGAAAAAGATCAAGGAACCAGCCTCTTACCAGAGTAGTAAGTTTTAGAAAGGAATAAATAGGTTTATGTTTATTTCTTTGCAACTTGTCTTATGCAATTAGAGGTAGAATCAAATTGGGTATTTTTTTGTGTAACTAAATTTGTGCCTAGGGGAACATCCTCTTTGTTTTGAATCTGTTGTCTGTGAGAGTAGCTAGTATGCTAATCTCTTCCAGAGGGTTTTCTTTTACCGTTCTTTTCTTTAATTAAAAGCCTTTTTCTTAATACCTGATTGATTTTTCCTTGTGTTTAGATCCAAGGGGATTGGATCTGGACTCACCAGAGATTGGTGGGAGAAAGGAGGGGGGATGGTTAATTTCTCCTTGTTTTAAGATCCAAGGGATTGGATCTGACCTCACCAGAGAATTGGTGAAGGAGTCTCTCAAGGCTACCCAGGGAGGGGAAGGTTTTGGGGGAAAGGGAGTGATCCAGACACTGAAAATTCTGTATGGTGGCAGTGATACCAGATCTAAGCTAGTAATTAAGCTTAGAAGCGTCCATGCAGGTTCCCACATCTGTACCCTAAAGTTAAGAATGGGGAAGGAACACCTATGTGGGAGCCAATGGCTGGCTGGCCACAACACAGGTGTAAATAAGGCTGTAAAAGCTCCTAGATTTTGCCCATTTGTGAGGCAAACGTGGAGAGGGACTGAATTTGACATTTGAGAGCCAAAGGGCATTGTATAATAATAGATTATATAACACTGCATTGAATATGCTTGGGAATGACCACAACTGTATGTGCTGCTCCTAAAGGGCCAGGCTGTCTGCTTACAACATATTCTGAGTAAGGGGCAGTATGTAGTTATGCTGTCCCAAAAGCAGAGCAGGGCTCACACTGTGACTGAGTGTCAGTCCTGTCCCTCTTTTTCCCTTTCTCAAGAGGGGAATCAATACAGGCACCTTTCCTAGTGCAACTTGCTACCCCTCCCCTTAAACTCAGTTTGACAGCACATGGAGGTGGGGTGGAGCGAAGCCAAGGCTTCCAAGTTTTGCCCACCCACTCCTCATTTATCTCATCCCCATACTCTGCTCTTCCCTCATCCCCATGCTGCTACTCATGATTATATGGGTAGCCAGAGACATCATCTAGCCCTAAAGCTGTATTTAAAAATACTGAGCCAAGCTATGCTAGTGTGTACCAGCTGGAAATCTGGCCTGTCAATGTTAAATGGTTGATGTTTTTTTTTTTTTAATTAGCACATGCTTTGGCTCATGGGATAAAATCTGAAATACTTCAAGGTGCAGATGGGTCCAACTTCTTCTCGGAAACACTGTGTTTAGTTCCTGTACAAATAGGAACAAAAGCTCAATGTCTCTTTAGAGAACATGCATCATTTCATTAATTTTAATTGTTTAGCGTTCCATTTACTAGGACATCTGTGGGAGACATTTATATCAGAAACACAGAAGGGAAACATTAACAAGCTATATTTAAACTTAGGTCCATATTGACTATCTGCAGATCCTAGTGAAGGTGATGAGAGGTAGTGTCTCCCTTGAAAATAGGTCACTTAAGTTTGAGAAGTTTGGCCTATAACAAAAAACTGCCAAATAGAAATCCAGAATCACTGCAAAGCAACCTTTAAACTCTCCCCCGCCTCCATGAAAACTTTTACCTGGGTTCAGATCAAGAGACTCAATTTCAAGCTGTCTACATAACTCTTGCCTATCCAACACTGAATAAAGTGACTAAATGCAATTAACTGATTCAGAATCTTAATCAATGAAAAATCTGTGTGCTAATAAGCTCTTCTGTTTGATTATTTCATTTTTCTAGGGTGTAATTAAAAAAATTCAACTCTGAAAGACTGTAAATCCTCTTTCCTAATAGTGGCATTAATGCTATGTTAGGGAAATTCATTCTGTAATTGACTGGAGTTGATTAAGAATCTCCCATCTCCACCGTCAAACTCATTTCCTGGGATTAAAATATATATACACACATATAATTTTTCAATTTGAGAAGAGAATGTGGGAGTTTCTCTCCTCCATTCCCCACCTCACGCCTCTTTAATCTGGGAACAGAGAATTCAAATTCCAGGCAGTTAGCTCTATCACAGCAAACAATTTCCAAACCATCTGTTACCTAATAAAACAACCTGTCTAGACAAACCCTAAGCCAAGCAACAAATCTGATATTGTACTTGAAGTCATCATAAGTATTAATAACCTATCATTGCTAACTCATCAAGCTTTCTGACTGGGAAAAGGACTCAAGACTACAGTTTAAGGCAAATAGATCTTCATGATAACATGAGCTATTAGCTTGACTCCATCATTAGAAATGAAGGCTCCTGAAAAGATGATTAATAATTCTAATTGTTTTAAATAAATGATAACTTTGTAAATTTGGAGTCTATATGGTCCTTCATCTCTTCCCTTGTACATGTACAGTAGATCAATTTTTGATTAGTCAGTTTGTAGACTTGGAAATGGAGCTCATATTGATTTATTTGTTAGAAATTGATTTTTAAAAAATCCCTGCTGTCTACATAATATAGTATAAAGGCTGTTTCCATTGAAATCAATGGCAGAGGTGCTGTTAATTTCACCAGAAGCAAGAGCAGGTCATCTCTTCCACACTTTTTCCTAATTTTTTAAAGTTCAGTGTAGAAAAAGTCATCTTTATGTGATTAAATTACTATTAAACATACAGAATTCAGCAGTGCCAACAACAGGGATCCAGTGCATAGATCTTTCATTATTCAATTCCCAGTCAAAGTCTGAGGGTAGCAATCTTGGCAGAGAGTATCACAGTCTCTTTCAGTAAAGAGTATTCTTCCATTTGCTACAGGCAGAGAAAAACAAGAGCGTTTTTATAGCCTTTTATTTGAGGGTGCAGGAAACAAGGTGGTGGAAAATTCTAGGCTGTTAAAAGGCTTCCTTGGATCTTGTTGCAGCAAAGTATCTATAGCATGTGGTACAAAAAAAATAACAATCTGGCAAGAAATTTATCCACCCAATACATCCACTTGCTCAAAAAAAGATACTTTTAAAAAATACATATAATTGTCAGGAAATTACCTTTTAATGCCATCTGAGCTGGTCATAGAATTGCAGCTCAGATTTCTTCAGATTATCTGAAGTCTATTATTACTACTACTTACATAGCACTATGCGACCCCTGTGGGCCACAAGGCTATCTGTGTGAAAGCCCCTTGCCTCTGAAACAATTCTAGCCCCACTTCTTGACAGTTCCATCAGTGCAATCCTGTCAGGGGCAAACATAGCAGTGTGTGCCCCATGACCTCCTTAAAAGGGGAACCCTTACCCTGGAGATGCAGGGAAGCGGGGGGGTGGGGTGGGGAAGGAATGACACAGAAATGAAGTGAGGTGCCTAATTCACTTACAGGCTTTGTAAACCCTACTAGGTTCCTATCTGCATCTTTAGGAGTTTTAAGTCGGGAAGTTTGGCTTCCTTGACCACGGGATGCTATTCAAGGAAGGACTGCTAGGCACAGATGGCATTCACCTTTCGAAGAGGGGAAAGGCCTTATTTGCGCACAGACTGGCTAACCTAGTAAGGAGGGCTTTAAACTAGGTTCGACGGGGACAGGTGAGCAAACCCCACAGGTAAGTGGGGAACAAGACCTGGGAGATGGGTTGGAAACAGGAGGGAGCACGGGCTATAATGGCAGTGAGGAAGGAGGGTCAGGGCAAATCTGGGAGGCAAGATCAAACCAGTATCTTAGATGCCTATTTACAAATGCAAGAAGTATGGGTAATAAGCAGGAAGAACTGGAAGTGCTAATAAATAAATACAACTATGACATTGTTGGCATTACTGAAACTTGGTGGGATAATACACACGACTGGAATGTTGGTGTGGATGGGTATAGTTTGCTCAGGAAGGATAGACAGGGGAAAAAGGGAGGAGGTGTTGCCTTATATATTAAAAATGTACACACTTGGACTGAGGTGAAGATGGACATAGGAGACGGAAGTGGTGAGAGTCTCTGGGTTAGGCTAAAAGGGGTAAAAAACACGGGTGATGTCATGCTGGGAGTCTACTACAGGCCACCTAATCAGGTGGAAGAGGTGGATGAGGCTTTTTTCAAACAACTAACAAAATCATCCAAAGCCCAAGATTTGGTGGTGATGGGGGACTTCAACTATCCAGATATATGTTGGGAAAATAACACCGCGGGGCACAGACTATCCAATAAGTTCCTGGACTGCATTGCAGACAACTTTTTATTTCAGAAAGTTGAAAAAGCTACTGGGGGGAAGCTGTTCTAGACTTGATTTTAACAAATAGGGAGGAACTTGTTGACAATTTGAAAGTAGAAGGAAGTTTGGGTGAAAGTGATCATGAAATCATAGAGTTTTCAATTCTAAGGAAGGGTAGAAGGGAGCACAGCAGAATAGAGACAATGGATTTCAGGAAGGCAGATTTTGGTAAGCTCAGAGAGCTGATAGGTAAGGTGCCATGGGAATCAAGACTGAGGGGAAAAACAACTGAGGAGAGTTGCCAGTTTTTCAAAGGGACACTATTAAGGGCCCAAAAGCAAGCTATTCCAATGGGTAGGAAAGATAGAAAATGTGGCAAAAGACCACCTTGGCTTAACCACGAGATCTTGCGTGACCTACAAAATAAAAAGGCGTCATATAAAAAATGGAAACTAGGTCAGATTACAAAGGATGAATATAGGCAAATAAAACAGGAATGCAGAGGCAAGATTAGAAAGGCAAAGGCACAAAATGAACTCAAACTAGCTATGGCAATAAAGGGAAACAAGAAGACTTTTTATCAATACATTAGAAGCAAGAGGAAGACCAAGGACAGGGTAGGCCCACTGCTCAGTAAGGAGGGGGAAACAGTAACGGGAGATTTGGAAATGGCAGAGATGCTTAATGACTTCTTTGTTTCGGTCTTCACTGAGAAGTCTGAAGGAATGTCTAATATAGTGAATGCTTACGGGAAGAGGGTAGGTTTAGAAGATAAAATAAAAAAAGAGCAAGTTAAAAATCACTTAGAAATGTTAGATGCCTGCAAGTCACCAGGGCCTGATGAAATGCATCCTAGAATACTCAAGGAGTTAATAGAAGAGGTATCTGAGCCTCTAGCTATTATCTTTGGGAAATCATGGGAGACGGGGGAGATTCCAGAAGACTGGAAGGGGGCAAATATAGTGCCCATCTATAAAAAGGGAAATAAAAACAACCCAGGAAACTACAGACCAGTTAGTTTAACTTCTGTGCCAGGGAAGATAATGGAGCAGATAATTAAAGAAATCATCTGCAAACACTTGGAAGGTGGTAAGGTGATAGGGAATAGCCAGCATGGATTTGTAAAGAACAAATCGTGTCAAACTAATCTGATAGCGTTCTTTGATAGGATAATGAGCCTTGTGGATAAAGGAGAAGCAGTGGATGAGATATTCCTAGACTTTAGTAAGGCATTTGATACGGTCTCGCATCATATTCTTATAGATAAACTAGGAAAGTACAATTTAGATGGAGCTACTATAAGGTGGGTGCATAACTGGCTGGATAACCGTACTCAGAGAGTAGTTGTTAATGGCTCCCAATCCTGCTGGAAAGGTATAACAAGTGGGGTTCCGCAGGGGTCTGTTCTGGGACCGGTTCTGTTCAATATCTTCATCAACGATTTAGATGTTGGCATAGAAAGTACGCTTATTAAGTTTGCAGATGATACCAAACTGGGAGGGATTGCAACTGCTCTGGAGGACAGGGTCAAAATTCAAAATGATCTGGACAAATTGGAGAAATGGTCTCAGGTAAACAGGATGAAGTTCAATAAAGATAAATGCAAAGTGCTCCACTTAGGAAGGAACAACCAGTTTCACACATACAGAATGGGAAGAGACTGTCTAGGAAGGTGTATGGCAGAAAGAGATCTAGGGGTCATAGTAGACCACAAGCTAAATATGAGTCAACAGTGTGATACTGTTGCAAAAAAAGCAAACATGATTCTGGGATGCATTAACAGGTGTGTTGTAAACAAGACACGAGAAGTCATTCTTCCACTTTACTCTGCGCTGGTCAGGCCTCAGCTGGAGCATTGTGTCCAGTTCTGGGCACCGCATTTCAAGAAAGATGTGGAGAAATTGGAGAGGGTCCAGAGAAGAGCAACAAGAATGATTAAAGGTCTTGAGAACATGACCTGTGAAGGAAGGCTGAAGGAATTGGGTTTGTTTATTTTGGAAAAGAGAAGACTGAGAGGGGACATGATAGTAGTTTTCAGGTATCTAAAAGGGTGTCATCAGGGGGAGGGAGAAAACTTGTTCACCTTAGCCTGCAATGATAAACAAGAAGCAATGGGCTTAAACTGCAGCAAGGGAGATTTAGGTTGGACATTAGGAAAAAGTTTCTAACTGTCAGGGTAGTTAAACACTGGAATAGATTGCCTAGGGAAGTTGTGGAATCTCCATCTCTGGAGATATTTAAGAGTAGGTTAGATAAATGTCTATTAGGGATGGTCTAGACAATATTTGGTCCTGCCATGAGGGCAGGGGACTGGACTCGATGACCTCTCGAGGTCTCTTCCAGTCCTAGAGTCTATGAATCTATGAGTCTATAAGCTTTGCGAGAGTAAAGCAAATAGGATTTGATCTAGCATCTAGAACAGCCCAATCAGTTATTTTACAGACCACTGTGTTAATGCTTAAAATACTGGTGATTTGTGGTACTGTATTATATTCCAGGCTCAACAGGGCTGATTAGAATATTTCCTAAACTGAAAAACATTATAAAAATGGTGCATGGCTTTGAAGAAGATGTCATGAAAAAAACAAGATGATATTTGCAGGAGTATTTTAGACAGACTCAAGTATATGTTAATGATATTCTTAAGAAAGCAGAAAATGCTGGGCAAACAGTATAAAAAGCTTTGTGGTGCCCATTTTTAAACATACAGGAGATATTACACTGTACTAATTATCACTCAGTTAAGATGACATCACGTGCTATGAAAACATGGGAGAAAATGATTGAAAAGTGTCTGCATGGATGTGTTGAAATTTGGCAGGGTCTGTTTGGATTTATCTGGGAATAAGTACAGTTGATGATATATTTGATCTATGACTCCTCATGGTGAAGTTGAAAGAAATGAGATTGCAACTGGGCTGGTCTTTGTGGGCTTGGAGAAGGTGTGCAACTGTGTACCAAGAGAATTTGTTTGGTGGTGTTTGTGACAGAGAGGTGTGCCAGAAGGCTATGTCTGTCTTATCCAAGATATTTATGATCAAGTGCTTACTGTAGTCAAATCAAAATGGGGTGTTACCACAGAGAATTTCCAGTAAAGATTGGCCTGCATTTTTTGTTTGTGATTGTCTTGAATGTGATAAGTGAGAATATATGAAGAGAGCCACCTTGGAATATGCTGTTCATTGATGATTTAGTGATATGTACAAAAGATTGAGAGACCCTGCTCACCAACTCTCAACAGTGACAACACAGTTTTGAGCAGGTGAGACTTAAAATGAATGTTGATAATACTGAGGCTATGATAACAGAGAAGAGTGCTCACCATAAAGGATATTACAAGCACAGAATGTATACAAATGAAATAATTTAAATGTTGGCTGAGAATAGTGCCCTCCCAAGTGATGGCTGGCATCATGCCAATGCTGTTTGGTGCAAATGGCAGGAGCTGACCCCAGTTCTCCGTGATAAAAATATGCCATAATTTGACCCATTCTAATGTATGGAACAGAGACTTGGCTGGGCACATAGAAAGAAAGCAGTAAGCTCTCCACCACAGAGATGAAGATGTTGAGATGGTCAAATTGTTCATCACTCTGCGAGAGGAAACAAAAAGAGGCTGTGAGGGGCCTAATGCAGGTTGCTCCAATTGAAAATAAATTGGACTGGACTACGTTGGTATGGATATGTTCAGCAGAGACCCAAGACATATTAATAGGATGACCCTATAATGATCATGGATGGAAGGCAACAAAGGGAGAAGCCAAAGACTCAGTACATGGTAGGGATAGCAGTGGATCTTCAAGAGACCAATCTGCACAACAGCCAGGCACACTATCATGAGTATTGAAAGAAGGCTATAAAAGTCACCAGCCCTGAACAGGAAGTAGCAAGGAAGAAGAAGATTTAGACAGACTATAGAGGCTCAATGTGAATGCCCAAAGAGGAGGAGATTGCAGCAGTGGCACCAGGAGATTATTAGGTAGATAAAGCAGCTTAACAGGAGGGATATAAAATTTTTGAATTGCTATGGAAAAAAAAAGACAGGATGTGGGGGAAGCAGGAAAAGGAGAAGTCAAAATGAGTCTCAGGTCACAGGCTTGGATTGCAGGGAGGTTAATGTTAACAACAGCAATAATGAGAGTTAATGGAAGGGAAAATTAGGAGCTCAATTTTGTCCATGTAGAGTTTGAGGTGACAGGAAGCGATTCATAAAGAGATAAAAAAAAGAGAAAAAGTGAGGCTGAGCTGTGAGAGACAGGTTTGGAGTTGAAAGTCAGAGTAGAAGCGATAGTTATACCCATGCAAGTGGATGAAGTCACCCAAAAGTAAGATGTAGAGAGAGAACAGGATCCTGGAGGGTATCCAGAAGAAAGCACAGTGGGGAGAGGAGGGGCTGCTAAAGAAGATACAGAAGGAATGGTCAGAAGAAAAGAAAGAACAAAGAGGCTGTAATCTCTGACTTCCTTTTCATTTTACATCTGTGTATATGTAACAAGAAAGGGCTCAAGCAGTAGAGTTTTAGAAATTTGTTTTCACTGAGGAGGGATGGAAGTTCATCATATATCTGGAGGAGCAAGCAAATGGCAGCAGAAGAATGAAAGAGTATCTGCTTTAGATAGCTGTACATATGAAGCAATTGTTCTCTTGGACTGTATGGAAATGGATTCTGCATTAGGTAACTGAGACAATTTATAGTACAGCCATGTAACCTTTAGCAACATGGCCAAGACCATTTTAGAACTAAATTGGGTATTAAGAATTATAGCCTCATTGATTAAGAATTATAGTCAGTTAGGTGGCTTCCTCACTGCAATGTGGAATTATACAGTTAATCTAAACTACATTAACTATTATAAACATATCCAGTTTTGATTAAAACATTAACACAGTAAACATGTCTTCAAAATGAAATTAAAATACCAGCAGTGTGTGACAGGTCTAGATAGATCTCACTGGCATTAAGATAATGGCTAAAATTGCAGAAAATATTGATTGTAAGTGATTAATAGCAGGACAATGTACTCAGGAACATGACCAGGCTGGGCTTAATGGATGAACAAGCCAACGACAGGAACGAATGGCGCTGCTGTACTGCTCCCCGTGTCTGTAAAGATGCTTTGGGATGAGAAGAAGATTAATAGACTATTTAACAAAAGGAGAGAAGAGTTGCCAATAGAAGAACAGGACAGAAGAACAGAAATATTAATAGTGAACCTCAGTGCTGGTTCAGTGCACAGTTAATACTTCACAAGAGATTACAAAAGTACATTCCAGAGGACTGGAAAAGGGCAGATATAGTACCAACCTATAAAAAAGGAAATAAGGACAACCCAGGGAATTAGGCTACGTCTACACTGCACATCTTACAATGGTGCGGCTGTGCCGCTGCAGCCAGTCTGGTGTAAGGTGCGCTGTATAGCCATTCTACCAACGCCAACAAGGGGTGCTAACTTCATCAATGGGATGTGACTCCCACCGACATAGTGCTATCCATACCACCGCTTTTCATAGCTAAAACTTCTGACATTCAGGGGGGTGTTTTTCACACACATTACAAAAGTGCCAGTGTAGACAAAGCTTTACAGACCAGTCAGATTAACTTCCTGGAAGTACTGGGAGAGATAATGGAGCAAATAATTAAGCAATCAATTTGCAAACATCTAGAATATAATAAGGTGATAGGTAACAGTCAGCATGGATTTGTCAAGAACAAATCCTGTCAAACCAACCTAGTAGCTTTCTTTGACAGGGTAACAAGCCTTATGGATAGTGGGGAAGTGGTAGATGTGACATATCTTGACTTTAGTAAGGCTTTTGATCCAATCTCATGTGACCTTTTCATCAACAAACGAAGGATATACAACCTAGATGTAGGTGGAGCTACTCTAAGGTGGTGCATAACTGGTTGGAAAACCATTCCCAGAGAGTAGTTATCAGTGGTTCACAGTCAAGCTGGAAGGGCATATCAAGTGGGGTCCCACAGGGATCAGTTCTGTGTACAGTTCTGTTCAATATCTTCATCAATGATTTAGATATGGCATACAGAGTACACTTATAAAGTTTGCGGTTGATACCTAGCTGGGAGGAGTTGCAAGTGCTTTGGAGGATAGGATTAAAATTCAAAATGATCTGGACAAACTGAAAAAATGGTCTCATGTAAATAGGATGAAATTCAATAAGGACAAATGCAAAGAATGTCAACAAGGAAGGAACAATCATTTGCACATATATAAAATGGGAAATGGCTGCCTAGCAACGAATGCTGCAGAAAGGGATTCATAGACTCTCTAGGACTGGAAGGGACCTCGAGAGGTCATCCAGTCTAGTCCCCTGCCCTCATGGCAGGACCAAATACTGTCTAGACCATCCCTGATAGACATTTATCTAACCTACTCTTAAATATCTCCAGAACTGGAGATTCCACAACCTCCCTAGGCAATTTATTCCAGTGTTTAACTACCCTGACAGTTAGGAACTTTTTCCTAATGTCCAACCTAAATCTCCCTTGCTGCAGTTTAAGCCCATTGCTTCTTGTTCTATCATTAGAGGCTAAGGTGAACAAGTTTTCTCCCTCCTCCTGATGACACCCTTTTAGATACCTGAAAACTGCTATCATGTCCCCTCTCAGTCTTCTCTTTTCCAAACTAAATAAACCCAATTCTTTCAGCCTTCCTTCATAGGTCATGTTCTCAAGACCTTTAATCATTCTTGTTGCTCTTCTCTGGACCCTCTCCAATTTCTCCACATCTTTCTTGAAATGCGGTGCCCAGAACTGGACACAATACTCCAGTTGAGGCCTAACCAGCACAGAGAAGAGCGAAAGAATGACTTCTCATGTCTTGTTTACAACACACCTGTTAATGCATCCCAGAATCACGTTTGCTTTTTTTGCAACAGTATCACACTGTTGACTCATATTTAGCTTGTGGTCTACTATGACCCCTAGATCTCTTTCTGCCACACTCCTTCCTAGACAGTCCCTTCCCATTCTGTATGTGTGAAATTGATTGTTCCTTCCTAAGTGGAGCACTTTGCATTTGTCTTTATTGAACTTCATCCGGTTTACCTCAGACCATTTCTCCAATTTGTCCAAATCATTTGGAATTTTGAACCTGTCCTCCAGAGCAGTTGCAATCCCTCCCAGTTTGATATCATCTGCAAACTTAATAAGCGTACTTCCTGTGCCAACATCTAAGTCGTTGATGAAGATATTGAACAGAGACGATCCCAAAACAGACCCCTGCGAAACCCCACTTGTTATACCTTTCCAGCAGGATTGGGAGCCATTAATAACTACTCTCTGAGTACGGTTATCCAGCCAGTTATGCACCCACCTTATAGTAGCCCCATCTAAATTGTATTAGCCTAGTTTATCTGTAAAAATATCGTGCGAGACCGTATCAAATGCTTTACTAAAGTCGTGGTATACCACATCCACCACTTCTCCCTTATCCACAAGACTCGTTATCCTATCAAAGAAAGCTATCAGATGGGTTTGACACGATTTGTTCTTTACAAATCCATGCTGGCTATTCCCTATCACCTTACCACCTTCCAAGTGTTTGCAGATGATTTCTTTAATTACTTGCTCCATTATCTTCCCTAGCACAGAAGTTAAACTAACTGGTCTGTAGTTTCCTGGGTTGTTTTTATTTCCCTTTTAATAGATGGGCACTATATTTGCCCCCTTCCAGTCTTCTGGAATCTCTCCCGTCTCCCATGACTTTCCAAAGATAATAGCTAGAGGCTCAGATACCTCTTCTATTGACTCCTTGAGTATTCTAGGATGCATTTCATCAGGCCCTGATGACTTGCAGGCATCTAACATTTCTAAGTGATTTTTAATTTGCTCTTTTTTTATTTTATCTTCTAAACCTACCCCCTTCCCATAAGCATTCACTATACTAGACATTCCTTCAGACTTCTCAGTGAAGACCGAAACAAAGAAGTCATTAAGCATCTCTGCCATTTCCAAGTTTCCTGTTACTGTTTCTCCCTCCTCACTGAGCAATGGGCCTACCCTGTCCTTGGTCTTCCTCTTGTTTCTAATGTATTGATAAAAAGTCTTCTTGTTTCCCTTTAATCCCATAGCTAGTTTGAGCTCATTTTGTGCCTTTGCCTTTCTAATCTTGCCCCTGCATTCCTGTGTTGTTTGCCTATATTCATCCTTTGTAATCTGACCTAGTTTCCATTTTTTATATGACTCCTTTTTATTTTGTAGGTCATGCAAGATCTCGTGGTTAAGCCAACGTGGTCTTTTGCCACATTTTCTATCTTTCCTACCCATCGGAATAGCTTGCTTTTGGGCCCTTAATAGTGTCCCTTTGAAAAACTGCCAACTCTCCTCAGTTGTTTTTCCCCTCAGTTTTGATTCCCATGGGACCTTGCCTATCAGCTCTCTGAGCTTACCAAAATCTGCCTCCCTGAAATCCATTGTCTCTATTTTGCTGTACTCCCTTCTACCCTTCCTTAGAATTGCAAACTCTATGATTTCATGATCACTTTCACCCAAGCTTCCTTCTACTTTCAAATTCTCAACGAGTTTGTTAAAATCAAGTCTAGAACAGCTTCCCCCCAGTAGCTTTTTCAACCTTCTGAAATAAAAAGTTGTCTGCAATGCAATCCAGGAACTTATTGGATAGTCTGTGCCCCGCGGTGTTATTTTCCCAACATATATCTGGATAGTTGAAGTCTCCCATCACCACCAAATCTTGGGCTTTGGATGATTTTGTTAGTTTAAAAAAAAGCCTCATCCACCTCTTCCACCTGGTTAGGTGGCCTGTAGTAGACTGCTAGCACGACATCACCCTTGTTTTTTACCCCTTTTATCCTAACCCAGAGACTCTCAACACTTCCGTCTCCTATGTCCTTCTCCACCTCAGTCCAAGTGTGTACATTTTTAATATATAAGGCAACACCTCCTCCCTTTTCCCCCTGTCTATCCTTCCTGAGCAAACTATACCCATCCACACCAACATTCTAATCATGTGTATTATCCCACAAGTTTCAGTGATGCCAACAATGTCATAGTTGTATTTATTTATTAGCACTTCCAGTTCTTCCTGCTTATTACCTGCTTATTACTTAGGATCTGGGGATCATAGTGGATCACAGACTAAATATGAGTCAACAATGTCATGCTGTTGCAAAAAAAAAAAAAAGCAAACATCATTCTGGGATGTACTAGCAGGAGTGTTGTAAGCAGGACGTGAGAAGTAATTCTTCCACTTTACTCCACTCTGATTAGGCCTCACCTGGAGTATTGTGTCCAGTTCTGGATGCCACATTTCAGGAAAGATGTGGATAAATTGGAGGAAGTCCAGAGAAGAGCAACAAAAATGGTTAAAGGCCTAGAAACCAAGACCTATATGGGAAGATTGGGGAAAAAATGGGATTGGTTAGTCTGGATAAGAGAAAACTGAGAGAACACAACAGTTTCCAAGCACATAAAAAGGTTGTTACATGGAGAAGGGAGAAAAATTGTTCTCCTTAACCTCTGAGGATAGAACAAGAAGCATTGGGCTTAAATTGCAGCAAGGGAGGTTTAGGTTGAACATTAGGAAAAAGTCTTAACTGTCAGGGTAATTAAGTGCTGGAATAAATTACCCAGGGAGGTTGTGGAATTTCCATCATTGGAGATTTTTAAGGGTAGGTTACACAAATACCTGTCAGGGATAGTCTAGATAATACTTAGTCCTGCCATGAGTAAAGGGGACTGAACTATAGGATCTCTCAAGGTCCCTTCCAGTCCTACAGCTTTACAATTATTAAACATGCAATATGATCAATTAAAGTAGTGCACCTTTTACTGGCTTCCAGGACTTTCACTGAATCTTTTTTAGTATTAAGAGTACAATTTAAATTCAGTGTATTTGATTTTTCATAAATTTATATTGCATGCAGAAGAAAGTGCGTGTGTATGTATGCAGAGACAGGGGGAACAAAACGTTTTCTATTCTTCTACTTCCATTCTGTAACCCACAGTTTGTAATACAGGCCATGTGCCTATCAACCCATAAATGTGTGTTTAACTTTACATGTGTGACTATCCCAAAGGATGTCTGTAAGTGTACTCTTGTGTCAAGTTAAGCATGTATGTTTACATTTGAAGGGTGAGCTCTTTGATATTGATCTCCTTTTATTGTTCAGAGAATTGTCCTTAATCGAATAACACACGCATCATCAGATAAACAGAACATGTGCAAGGCAACCATGATTACTGCTTATCATTTTCCCCCATCAGTTGTATCTGCATGTTGTCAAAATTCTGGGGGCACCATGCTACACATGCTATGGGATGGAGCAGCAACCACCTTACCACTATGTCCAGAGATCTCCGTGCATCCCCCATGTCTGACATTGCTTGTATGGCACAACCAGCTGTTATTATTTTGCAGCCTGATGGAAATACAACCAACTCCAGGGTGGTGAACAGGCAAAAAGGTTCGTAGGCTCTGCTACCCTAATGAAGCCAACAGTTCTCTAAACAAAATCTATTACAATTACATCATTAAAAAAGAAAGAAGAGACTAGCAGCCGAGCCCATTTGTTCCCTTTCCACATGAGCTAACCAAGCAATAACTGACAAGACAGCTGGAATCTGGGGTTCCACACAGAAGACATCTGAAGGCCATAATTGCATGCATCCCACACAAGCTCCTTACTCACCCAGGTGATCAAGCTGAGTTTTTTAGCTTTTCTCTTGCCCCACTCCCAGTGCACAAATTCCCACATACTCCCCATTGTGGTCATAGATACATCCCAAGAGCAAGACGCAGTGCTTGTATGGTATGTATGAGGGGGAAGATGAGGAGGAGAGGGCCACAGTCCAGTTCCCAGTAGACCGGTATCCACATCGCAAAAGCTACCAGCGCAACTGGCACTCTTTTCAGCCATCAAAATGGAAAGACTAAGGTCTAAATGATCCATGGAGAATGAACTGCACTCTCTTCCCAGAGATGCTAACTCCAGGCACACAAGCAAGGAGTATGGGGAATCTTGCACTGCAGTTGCCTCTCCTGTACTTGTCTTCTGGAGAAATAGAGGTCTTCATTATTCAATTTACACCAGCATTAAATTCACTTATCAACATTCAAATCAAAAGTGGTAAAAGAACTGTAGTAGGAGTCAGGAGATCCAGATTCCTGCTCCTGCAAGAATCTTCTTGGGTGACCCTGGGCAAGCCTGTCCCTCAATTTTCCCATATGTAAAATGGGATAATATTACTGCTTTATCTAATAGGGAGTATTGTCAGGCTAAATCCATCAGTGTTTGTGAAGTGCTCAGATACTAGAGTGAAGAGGATCAAGGAAGAGTTAATAAATAAGTAAAGCAACCAGCTCTGACATATTTACAAATATATAATCCTCCTCATTGACTCGGATGAGATGCAAGACTCATTGTTCATTTTTCATGAGTGAAACACTTCCCACAGTTAAAATTTAGATTCTGGTCGTAAGGACAAAGCGAGCTCAGAAATGCTTCCAACATTCCTTTTCAGCAGGTTGGAGGTCAGGCTTCCACCACACAGAGAACCCTATCTGCTGACATGTAGCAATTAATACCCCGGTGGCAAATACTGTTCCAAGAAAATTAATATGACCAGCAGCAAATCAATAAGACACAAAGACAATATCTGACTAAAAAAGAAGCCATCTAAGACTTCAAGCCAAATCTCTGAGATAAAAGAGAAAATTATTATTTTACTCTTGGTAACAGGAAGTTTGATTAAAGGGATGTTGTTTCTCCTTTGGAAAGTTTCAGGTTTTGAAGAAGGGGAGGAAGGAGGTGGTGGTTAGGGAATAAAATAAGGTCTTATAAATTCAACTGATTGTTCATATCTAACAAAAATAGCCCACTCTGTTCCCATTGTCCTGCAGCTGTTGGCTTCATTATGCTCATTGTGTATTTCCTTATAAGTGAACAGCATGGTTGCCCAGTTTCCTTGCTTGATTTCCTACCAAGATTTATGGCAGGAAAAGACTGCAACACTTTCAAACAATTCTTCCCAGGTATTTAAATGTAACTATCCAGCAATCTGTGTCTGTCTCTTTCACCTCAAAAAAGCCTCACATCAGGAAAACACTCAAGCATGTGCTTAAGTGTTTCTTGATCAGGGCCCAACCTCTTTAATTTCTTTCACTACTGGAGTGTGTTTGCACACATGCACATTGTATATCTGGCTAGTTAAGTGATCCGAGCAGCTTCCTGCACCCCAGGCCACAAGATCTTAATCTTGGGAAAGGAATTTGTGTACTAAGATTGTGAAGTCTGTATCCAAAAGGTCTCACTCATCTACAAATCAGCAGCAAGTGCTTCTCTCTTCTGAGGAATGTTCTATCTGGATGGATGTCACATGATCCTTAGATGGGGGTTGGGGAAAGGGAGGGTTTCCTATCATTCCTCAGTGATCCTGGGTATTATTCATGAAATAACTGAAATATCACATCATGGTATTTTTTTCTCCTTAAGAATATTTCATTTTCAATGAAGATCTACATTTGTGTAGACGTTTACTGCAGTCTGAATGTAGTCAGCAGAACATTAGAACAAATTTATAAAAAATAAAGATTTATTTCTTCTACAGCCAGTTAAAACAACAAATCTTGCTCTTTAAATTGAATGTTTTTGGGACATCAGAAATGAGGGGTGGAATAGAGAAAAACATTTTGGTATGAGATAGTGTGGAGGAAGGTATCTAATTTCCAGCCACAGTTCCATTATTTATTTTGAGCACCCCGTGCCACTGTTCAGCAGCTAAGCTTCTAGATCATTTTAGTCAGACAAGCTCTAAAAAGGCAATTATTCCTGTATCACCTGCCAAAATGGAACAGCACCTATCAGAGCTTTCTGAGTAAAAAATCCAAGGTAAAAATATTTTTCCAGCTCAACTCTTCTCTCAGTAATTACGATACTACCTGGACAAGTAGAATGTTAGTCCTGGTGTTCCAACCAAATAAATAAACTGCACTTATATTGACCTTAGTTTCATTTTTTTCCTTGTGCATTTTTTTGTCCCTGACCTCCACCCTCAAAGCCCCTTAGCCCTTAATGAATATTACTCTAAACACTAAAGCCTCCCAACACAGAGAAAATTCACAATAATATAGGGTGAGGGAAATCCCGACTTACATTTTCAGAATTTCTCAGCAATTGCTCTCAACCCTGATCATGATCTATTCTTGGCAGACCAGCCCCCAAAAGGTTTATTTTTAGTTTTGGTCAGCTTTAAAACAGTGACACAAAGTTATTTAAGGAGGTGTCAATTTTTCAGAAAAATGACACCTTGGGAAATAAATGTGCTTCATGTGGTAAATAAGAGATGAAGAAAGAGACTATAAAATAACTACCTTAGGCCCCAGTGCTGTAATGAATTTCACAGGGTTTCAGGAGACTACCCACACAGAGCTCACTGTCAGGGACCCCCAAGTTAATCAGGTTTTCCAAATTACCGACAAATTCTCTTCAGAGCCTCTCTTATTCAAGCTCAAACTAAATTCCCCGGCATCTAGTGCAATATTCACATGACGGGGAGAATGTCACATAAGCTCAGCTCGAATCCAAACACTAGCTCTCTGTTTGTTTTTTGCTAGGTTAAGTTTTCCGATGTTTGAGTTAAACATGGTGGTGATTTAATCATTTCCCCCATAGCACTAATACCAGTCCCTTAAGTTAGCATTTGCAAAATGAAAAAAAAAATATTACAAAAATCCTACAGTAATTAAAGGGCAACTGAGAATGCTTTATAATTATCCACTGACCAGATAATTGTTCCACTGTACAATATCTCAGTTAGTCACATTAAGAATAATAAAATGCAAATTAATATTGATTGGATATTTGGAAGAATATGACATTAAATAAATGCCAGGTCAATTTTTACTGCATAAAAATTAAATTGCACTGGGGGTCTGGAGGAAGCATTTTCTTTACAGGTTAACAAAACCTACTTTAAAAAAAGCAAATATGTTCAAAAGACAATCATTATTACTTCTTGGCAGGGGTGGATTTAAGAATGAATTGGGGGTAATAGTAGGTCCCAGCATGGGTGAGGAGAAATAATGCAATATTGCCTCCTCCTCTCCAGCCCCCCCTTGGTTACATCTTGTTCTGAACTGTGTATTCATTGTCTTTAAAATCTCTAAAACCTACAGTTATTTCATTACCATGGTAACAGTTATGAGAAAAACTGCTGCTACAATCAGAGCTAGGCTTCACCAAAGTGACTTGTTTTTTATTTTGTTTTTACCCTAGAGACTGGCTCAGACTATAAAACCGAGCTCTTGATGCAGTTTTTGTTCATCTCAAGGAAGCTCACATCCAGAGTTTGGTCAGGCCCTCTGTAAAGAAAGGGGCCATTTACAAAATTAGGACCTGGATTTCAAATCCCACCAAGTTGGTCATATCTGAGTCTGGTTATGATTTGTGACCATATCTAATAGTTTTGCCCCTCTTCACCCACCCACTCACTTATTTTATCATGCACCATCCACTTAGTTTATTTTCCTGCTAAATTTTGTTCCCTAAGCATGTAAGTTACATGAATTTTGTGCACCTACAGACTATAGAATTTCAGGGCAGGTTACTCTACTTACCAGCTACACTGATTTTCTGGCACCATCATCTAAAGGTACATCTACAGTACAAAATTAATTCAAATTCATTCTATTCAAATTTTCGGAAGTGATTTTATACATTATCGGTGTTGTGTGTCCCCACTAAAGTGCATGAATTTGGTGGAATGCGTCCACAGTACTGAGGCTAGCAACGAATGTCAGAGCGATGCACTGTGGGAAGCTAACCCACAGTTCCCACAGTCCCTGCCGCCCATTGGAATTGTGGGTTAAGCTCCCAGTGCATGATGGGGCAAAAACATTCTCGCAGGTGTTTCTGGGTGTGTGCTGTCACTCACTCCTCCCGCTGTGAAAGCCACGGCAGACACCATACTACCAGCAGACAATGCAGTATGGTGCACTGCCTGTCTCCTGGTACTATGAATCCACCTCACATGTCCTCTCGTCTTTCTATCTACTCTTTTCTCTAACCATTTCCGGCCTTTTTTTTTGACTACCATGAACTGAGCAGCACAGCTTCCGCCGCAAACTCTGCTCCCGCTCTTGCATCGCTAACTAATTTTTCCATGTTGTCTGTTCTGGGCTCACATGCAAGCTACAGAAGGCAACAATTCCCCGCTGTTTTTCAGCCATCGTGAACTGAGCCGCTCAGCTTCCACTGCTTTTTCCATGTTGTCTGTCCTGGGTTCCTGTGGAAGCTACAGATGGCAACAATTCCATGCCATTTTTTGGCCATTGTGAATTGAGCTGCACAGCTTCTGCCACTTTTTCCATGTTGTTGGTCCTGGGCTCCCGTGGAAGCTACAGAAGGCAACAATTCCTCGTCATGACCTGAGCCCCACAGCTTCTGCAGCAAACTCTGCTCTTCTGCTCTTGCAGCTCTAATGAGCTTTCCGACTCCGTGAAAGCTACAGAAGACAACCATTTACCGCCTTTTATCAGCCATCTTGAACCGAACAGGCCTCCTATGTTTTGCACCCTTTTTCCACGATTACCCGTGCAGGTGCCATAGCGCAGTAATCATGGAGCCTGCTCAGATCTCCGCTGCAGTTTTGACCATTGTAAATACCTCACGCATTATCCAGCAGTATGTGCAATTCCTGAAAAACCAGGCGAGGAAGCGATGACAGTGCGATTACTATACTGATGAGGACATGGACACAGACATTCCTAGAAGCACAGCATGTGGCGATTGGGAGATCATGGTGGCATTGGGCCAGGTTCATGCCATGGAACACTGATTCTTGGCCCTGGAAACAAGCACAGACTGGTGGGACCACATAGTGTTGCAGATCTGGGATGATCCCTAGTGGCTGCAAAACTTTCATATGAGTAGGGCCACTTTCACGGAACTTTGTGACTTGCTGTCCCCTGCCCTGAAGCACAAAGACACCAAAATGAGAGCAGCTCTCACAGTTGAGAAGCGAGTGGCCATAGCATTGTGGAAGCTTGCAACGCCCGACAGCTACCAGTCAGTTGGGAATCAGTTTGGAGTGGGCAAATCTGCGGTGGGGGCTGCTGTGCTGTAAGTAGCCAATGCAATCATTGACCAGCTGCTATCAAGGGTAGTGACTCTGGGAAATGTGCAGACCATTGTGGATGGCTTTAATGTGCTGGGGTTCCCTAACTGCGGCGGGGCGATAGACGGAACGCATATCCCTATCTTGGCCCCGGAACACCAGGGCGGCCAGTACATAAACCACAAGGGGTACTTTTCCATGGTGCTGCAAGCACTGGTGGACATTTCACGGACGTCAGCGTGGGATGGATGGGAAAAGTGCATGATGCTCACATCATCAGGAACTCTGGTCTGTTTGAACAGCTGCAGGAAGGGACTTACTTCCCAGACCAGAAAATTTCTGTTGGGGATGTGGAAATGCCTATAGTTATCCTTGGGAACCCAGCCTATCCCTTAATGCCATGACTCCTGAAGCCGTACACAGGCACCCTGGACAGTAGTAAGGAGCAGTTCAACTATAGGCTGAGCAAGTGCAGAATGGTGGTAGAATGTGCCTTTGGATGTTTGAAAGTGAGCTGACACAGTTTACTGACTCGGTTAGATCTCAGCACAACCAATATTCCAATTGTAATTGCTGCTTCTTGTGTGCTCCACAATCTCTGTGAGACTAAGGCGAAAACATTTATGGTGGGGTGGGAGGTTGAGGCAACTCACCTGGTGGCCAATTTCACACAGCCAGACAACAGGGCGATTAGAAGAGTGCAGCAGGGCGTGCTTTGCATCAGAGAAGCTTTGAAAGCCAGTTCCATGACTGGCCAAGGTACAGTGTGACAGTTTGTTTTGTTTCTCTTGAAGTTACCTGCCTCGTATATATATGAAAGGAAATAAAGTCAAAAATTGTTTAAAAACTGTTCTTTATTATTTGTTGCACAACACATTAAGAGAAATCCGAAGGTAGACTAGGGAGGAGGGGCGGGTATTGGGTTAGGGGGATGGAGGAGGAGAGAGGGACAAGTCCCGAAACCAAATAAAAAATTTGCATATGCCAGCTTTCTGCTGCTTGGGCGATCCTCTGGGGTTGAGTGTGTGGGTTTCTGTAGCCTCCCCCCTCGTGCTCTTGGGCATCTGGGTGAGCAGGCTATGGAACTTGGAGAGGAGGGAGGGCAGTTATACTGCAGCGGCAGTCTGTGGTCTTGCTGCCTTTCTTGCATTAGATCCACCATACAGCGGAGCATGTCAGTTTGCTCCCCCATGAGCTTGACTATAGCATCCTGCCTGCTCTCACTGTGCGTGTCCCTCCTCTCTTCATGTTCCTGTAATGCTTTACGGGACTCGGCAGCTGTTTGTCTCCATGCATTCAGCTGGGCCCTATCAGTGCAGGAGGACTGCATGAGCTAGGCAAACACGTCATCCCGAGTTAGTGTTTTCTGCGTTCTAATCTGGACCAGCCTCTGGGACAGCGTAGACAGAGGTCAGCGTTGAAACATTTGCACCTGTGGGAGGAGAAAAAGGGAGGATACTGTTTTAAAAGATACATTTCAGAGAACAAAGGGGACACTTAGGTGTGAGTAAGCTATCACACACACAACCAGGCACCAGAATTCAGCCTGGAGGCAGCCTAGGGGCACAGGGGTTCTGCTTCTTTTACATTCATTTCAATGCATTCAAACTGCTGGGCCCCCTTTCCTATAGCAAGCAATGCCTGGTGGCTTTGCCATATAAAAGGATGGCCTGTGGGCTCTCTGGGATAATCACTTCACAAACACACCCCCCCCGCCCCCACACTGCACCCACCACGTGGCTCCAATGAGGCTCTGAGAAGGGATGAGCCCTTTAAACTAAAGCAAACAGCCCAGCACGGCTGGGTCCCACCCCCTCCCCCACTGCATGGCTCCGATCAGGCTCTCACTCACTAGAAGTACCTTCTCCAGGGTCATGGTCCGGGAGCCTGCACTGGGAGTGGGGGGAGGCTATTGGCTCCAGAGTCAATAATAGTTCCTGGCCAGGGGGGAAACGGATTCCCCACTTGCCGTCTGTGCACTGTCCCTCTCCTCTTCCTCCTCCTCTTCATCCTCCAATGACTCTTCCTCCTCGCTCTGTACAACTCCCCCCTTGCAGGTGTCCATGGACAGTGGTGGGGTAGTGGTGGTGTTACCCTCTCTAATTGCATGCAGCTCACGGTAGAAGGGGAATGTATGGAGTTGTGATCCAGAGTGCCCGTTTGCCTCTCTGGCTTTTTGGTATGCTTGCCTCAGCTCCTTGATTTTTGTTTTGTGTCCCTGGAGTAGCCTGTTTCCGTCATGGCCCTGGAGACTTTAGCATACATATTTGCGTTCCTTGTTTTGGAACATAGTTCTGCCATAACAGACTCGTCTCCTCAACATGCGATGAGATCCAGTACCTCCCGTTCGGACCATGCTGGAGCTAGTCTGCAAATCCGGGACTGCGTGATCTCCTGTGATGGTGAACTGTGCTGATGGTGATCAAACAGGAAATGAAATTCAGAAGTTCCCGGGGCTTTCCCTGCCCACCTGGCTAGAGAATCGTAGTTGAGAGTATTGTCCAGAGTGATCAGAAGGGAGCATTCTGGGATAGCTCCCGGAGGCCAATAACGTTGAATTGCGTCCACAATGCCTTTAACCCGGGATTGCGATCTCGATTAAGCACTACTCTACTTGCCGAGGTGGAGTACAGAAATTGGATTAAAGAGCCCTTTAAGTTGAAAAACCGGTTTGGTCATGTGGACGGAATAATTTTTTTTTCGAATTAACTTGGCTAATTCTGAAATAACAGACTAGTGCAGACCAGGCCTAAGTCACCAGTGAATTTGGACCAAGAAACTTCCTCGTGAGTTGCACTTTCTTATACTAGTTCTGAACTGGAGTGTTCGGCCAAATTTTTAGAAATACTCAGCTAAAATGCACCTGTGGTTTACCACCATTACTCATGCAACACTCATGCTTGCATACACATATCAATTTGGCACTTATATGCTTGTGTCCATGTGCATGTTGACATGTAGATTTGGAACATGCAATAATAGTCCAAGTTCTTTTTACAGTTTAGGTGGCCACTATTGAAAATGTTGCCAGAGGTGAAGACATACAAAACTGTAACAAAACAAAGCTAACAATAGGTGTACAGAATAGATATTCTGTATTCTTTTTTGGAAACATTCTGACTTTTTCCTCAGGAATTTGTTTTGTTAATAGAAAGATGGAAAAACACTGACCTGGTAACAGTCTGACTATGTTCTTGAAAATTACGCATTTCAAGGGGGAGGGGGAATGGGCATGCTATTGAGCATTTTCTCATTACTACTGCATTATTCTGATCAGACCACATCAGCTAAAACATTTCTATCAGGCTGCCTTAGTTGACATGGAATTGAAAATTTTGGTTCTAGTGATACTGTCTTTCAGTCTTCTGGGGCACAGGTTCTTGCCAGGTGATATATGAAAAAACTCACACTGCTGTAGTCATGGTTAATATCAACAAGGAGTTCTTATCAAGCAACCTCTATTCAATTTCGTTGCTGTATACAGTGTTTATGAACGCCACCTACTGGTACAAAAATATTCAAACCTGGACATGCCAAAGCTTGTTCATCCTATATTCAGAATAAACATCCACATCTATAGGAAGGTCTGAAAGGACCAATTTTTTTTTTACTAGAACCTTTTTGAATAGCATCTATTTAAAAAGAAAGGGTAAATGTAATTGTAACCATTGCAGAGGAATGGATGGGGAAAAAGCTAAATAAATAAAAATCAAGATTTTATTGCACTCTCTTCTCTTTCAGGGTGCGTATTATTAAAATGAGCCCAAAACAAAATTCCAGAAATAGATGTGCACTTGGATCAGAGTTTGAAGTTGCACACGTCAGCATTTGGGGAGCTTCAAGTTACTCTGAAATTTCACCACTCACCTCCAAACTTTTTGAATCTAGGATTTTGGTTCAATCTAATACAAAATTATGAAGTTTGGATCCAGATCCTTAAATTTTGACCTTCTATTTGGTGCTGTGTTTTTGTGCAAACAACTAATGCATAAGGATTACAATATATTTTGTTTATAAAGCACTTTCCTAAAAAGCATCCTGTATGCTTAGCAATGAAACAAATACAGATTAAAAGATTGAGTTCAATTACACTTAGTATAAACTACCAGTGTGACTCACCACTCAATTCCCCATCACTAGGCTACCTGCTATTTTAAATACACCTCCCTGCAACTATTCACAATCCTTTCCTGCAGTGGAAAGAAAAAAATGTTTGATTTCTTCTGGCTAGTCCCTTCTGATTAGGCAGAATTCTGCAGTCACTACTATAAATTATCCAGCTACCAGTGGGTACATCTTAAAGAAAATGTTGATGCAGGAATATTTCCTAGTAACACAAATGCCAAATATCCCCAATTTTCTCAGTAGAGTAAGCACTTTGGCCAATATTTAACATTGGTCTAGCAAAACTCAAAGCCATATTAGCAGGCAGTTCCCCTTTCTGACAAGACCTCCTTCTGGACAACAAGTATCTGTGCTCCATTTGCTCACTGTAGTGCATCAGTGCAGCAAAAAAGTTCAGTCAGGCAGTGGAATGGGGTGACAGGACTGGTTTCCAGATATATAGCTATGGTGGCTTATTGAAAAATAGAAATTTGGCATCAACGCTTGCAGGGTTAACAGGAGGAATTACGAGTCTGTGTTTTAATGAGTAAATTAAGCTATGAGCTGCAAATCGACTACTGTCATTACTTATTAGCAAACAATTGTGCTATCTCCCCCCCTGCCGCCACCCCTACTCCCTACACACATTAAAAAAGAAATCCCATTAGGAGGCAGTGTTTCTTTACACTAAGGTTAATAGGCCTCATTTGTTCTGCAGGCAGAGAGGAAAGCAGCACTGATGGAGGAACTAGTAATTCCATGTTATAATTAAGATAATGTATTATGCCAGGACTCAGTCATATCTTTGGATGCTGCAACATCCACAACACATCTTGGAAAGATTAAACTTTTTTGATAACCCCATAAATATAAAATTTGCTCTCTCGGTTAGGTTTCTGATAACATCATTCATTTCAGCTTATTTAATTAGCACAGACAGAGAAGTTCTTTCAATGAGACATAATGTCATTGTTTTTGGAAAGAAATGTACTTTCCAATGACTGTTTATCACTCTGTAATTACAGAGCAGTAGCAGCTATTCTCTCTATTAGGAGTACTTTTTTGTGCCCAAGGTTCCAGCAAGTCTTTGTTTTAATTTATTTTCCTCTTAAATACCTCCCGCTATTTAAGCAATAATTCCCTGTAAATCAATTGTTAGCAGCAGTTAATAACTAGGTGGTTAATTAATAGCTCAAAGCAAAGCTGAGGGTGTTCACTGTTCTAACAAACCACCAGACGTGAACTGTGGTATTATTGCTAATGTACCCTATAATCAATGGTTTCTCACAGCTACAATGCATCTTATGTATAATTTTTAAAAGGGACCAGCTGTATTGTAATAGGTGGTAACATTAGAAAATTCAGTCAGTGACTGATGATTTGAATCATGTTTTTATTACCAGTGAGCAAGGGTATCAGCTCTGATGGAAATGTGTTTTGAGAATCAAGGGTCTGAGCCAAAGCCCACTGAAGTCAACAGGAGTCTTTCCACTGAAGTCAATGGGCTTTGGATCTGGGCATCTGTGCAACCCTTATGTTGGTATGCACTTATTTACACTATCAATTTCATTGACTTCAGAAAAGCTACGTGCACAAATGCTCCGCAGAGTAATGGTTGCACAATCTATCCCTTAGTAACAGTAGGAAAGGTGAATTATAAGGGTAGATTGGGCAGTTTGCATAAACCCTGAGTATGGGTGGCTGCAGTGCTTTGCTCTCCAGCAGGAATGGGGACTGCTGTTGTCCTCTGCCCTTCCACCCAATCTGGCCCTGAATATTTACACATTATCTAGGCTAGTGTTTCTCAACCTTTTTGATAACAGGGACTACCTTGCTGCCTTCCTAAATTATGCCAGGGAGATTTCAGGGACTGACAGTGGTCCACAGATCGGTCTTTGAGAAACACTGATGTCAACAATTTAAAGTTAGAGATGGTCCGTTAAACACACGGAGCCTGATCTTACACTGGTGTAAATCAGGAGTTTAGTTAATTGAAATCAAGGGAGTTACAGTGGTTAAAGCATGATCAGAATTAGGCTCCCTGTGTGGTGGTGGATCAGAATCTCAACTTTCCCACTCTTCAGGGCAGCGTGTTTTTTGATTCAGACCCATCTCTCAATTTATCTCACTACTTCAACAGTCTGCAATCCTGATCTCCTGATGATCGGGCAAGATCTTTTCACAATCCCCATGTTTAAAATTTATATTAGGCCTTATTTCTGCTTTTTTCCATGAATTGCTCTATGAAGTAATGCTGCCCTGGAGAAAAGACTTCCAGCCAACCTGCACAGAACTCCCACCAGTCTGGCCAGAAGGAAGCTGACTGTGGCAAGGTTATATGCAAGATACAGAGAAATATATGAAGAATTTTACGTTAAGTGTGCTCCAGCATCTAGTGCCTGACCCCAACAGCAACTGAAATCAATGAAAAGACTGTCGGACCTTGGGCTTGAGACCATTCTCCTATTCACTAGCTGGTAAACAAAGGACATTACTTCTGTGGGTAGATGTGTGGATGAGAACGGTGGGGAAAGAGAAAATCTAAAGAAAAGGTTTGTGCTGCTTCAGTGGGGACCTCTCATAACCAACTACCTATATGTTGGTTTCAAGAGAAGTTTCCATTTCAAATAATCAGAGTTCTTTGCTGAAATGAAGTATCATCCCGTTCCTAAAATATAATCTGCAGCTGCAAATCAAACAGAACTGAAATGGTTGCCATGAACCAGTCCAAAACTTCAGTGAATGACAGTGGTAGTTTGAATGTGGAAAATTGTCAGTGTTGCTCTAAAAAGAGTGATGTTCCATGTTTGTTTTACTATAAAATGCTGTGAGTTGCCTCATTCAGTGACCATAAATGCTGTTGAGTTTGGAGTTGATCTTTTCCATGTAAATACTGTACAGAATACAGCTCAGTTTCATTTATTGTATCAACTGACACTGTAGTATCCAGTAGGAAAATGACTGCAGACTCAGTCAACTGCAATAAAACAGTTAACTTTACTGTAGCTTTTATAAAGTCTTTTGCATACACCCCTCTCCTTAACAGACAATAAAGAGCTTAGAATAATAGTGCTTCTATAGCCAAACCTTCTCTAAAAGTAGGATGCTTGGTCATTTATAGTTAGTGCTATTTTTCCATCCCAGTTTGAGGGTTTTCTCCCTGAAATTACTCTATAGAACACAAAGTAAGTGATATTTCATAATAAACACACACAACTCTCTAAATGAATAGTTGAAGTCCCACTACCAAGATGTCAGAATCCCTTCAAGAGATCAGCTAGTCCAAGCAACACCAGAGTAGGTCTGGTCAGACAGGGGAAATGCTTTGAAGAACTAGCTATGCTGTTCCCATCTTCCACTGAAGGCACACAGCCTCCATATGTCAAACTGCTGCAAAGCCTCAGGGTTCTATTTGACTCCTCACTAAACTGGAAAGATCAGGTAGTATCAGCTTCTAAAACTGTCATCTTTCACCTCTAGGTGAAAGTTCAACTGCTAGGAAATGTCATCCCTTCCTCTCAGATGAGAGGTTGGCCACAATGATTTATGAATTTGTCACCTCCAGACTGGATTACTCTAATCCACTGTATCTGAAGCATAATGTGAAGATGCTGCTGGTAGGGGTACAGAATATGGCTGCCCAACTCCTCCCTAATCTAGGCCACCGTGAGCACATCAGGCCCCTCCACTGATTCCCTGTCAGTTTCAGCTGCCAGTTTAAGGCTTTGGTCCTAGTCTTCAAAGCAATTAATGGATTAAGTCCCAGCTACATCGAAGACTGAATTTCAATCCATGAACCACTGAAACAGCTGCTCTTATCTGGGACAATGCAGCTCACGAAACCAAAGATGCAGTGGGAGAGAACTAGGAATAAAGCATACTTTTGGAGGATCCAACCATGGAATAAGCTTCCAGAGGAGATTATGCGAATCCAGAGTCTGCCTTTAGGAAATGATACAAAACCCCCTTCTTCAAAAAAAGCCTTTCCACCATAGCTAGAATGAAACTCACAACACTGTGCCTATTCCCCCTCTTCCCTAAAAACGTGTGAAGAAAATAAATCAGTCAGCAAAAACAAAAACAACCCCTCCCACACACACATAGATGCCTAGTAGAATTCAGAAAAGCAGCCAGTGGGAGTTAAGGTGCATCCATGGGATTCCAGAGAGTAAGACTGGTCCGGTTTCCCAGGGGAGTTCCAGACTGCTTTTGGCATTCTGCCATGGGGTGGCAAGGCCTAGATAATGGCTAAAATGAGAGAAATGACCATGAGAAACCCACTTGGGGCTAGGAAAAGAAATGCCCTGGGAATGGGTGGCTCTAAGTATTTTGCCGCCCCAAGCATGGCAGTTAGGCTGCTTTCGGCAGCATGCCTGTGAGAGATCTGCTGGTAATGCAGATTCAGCAGCATGCCTGCAAGAGGTCTGAAGGCAGCCTGACTGCTGCCCTCATGGTGACCGTCATGCTGCCCCCCGCGACTTGCCACCCCAGGCATGCACTTGGAGCGCTGGTGCCTGGAGCCGCCCCTGGTCCTGGGGTAATTTATTTCAAATGTGACGAAAATGGACATGTGGAGAGGTGTTGCCCTACAAAAGCCTCAGATTTTGAACAGAGGGGACTTCACTAAAGTAGCTAGGTAAACCGAGGATGTGGAGATCTGGGAAAAAGCTGAAAGGTCCAATCATATCTGGAAAATATCGAACAGCAAGGAAGCAGTCCTAGGAGTAAGAAGTGCTCAGGGGGGAAATCCTGTTATTGTTACCAGGACCAGGAGTTTTGCAGAGAGAGCAGGGCAAGGCTCCCCTCTCCCAACTACCAATTGGGCTGAGCTAGAAGAAAGGGACCAACATAAATGCTGATTCCTGCCTCATAGCAGGGCAGATATCAAGAGATCCGAGTAGGGAAAAACTAATGTGCTCAGTAGCCTGGAGCTTGGTTAAGGAAAAGGGGCAAGCTGAGGGAAAAGCTGGTAAAGCCCTACAGCTGGCTACCCATAACAACAGCTCCAGAGAGGAGAGCTGAGGGCTACTGCCTAAGATGCCCAAAGAATCTGATTAACAACCCAGCTCAAGAGATAACAGCCAGAGAGACTCCTGTTTCAGGAGGGAGTGAAGAACAAATAAATACAAACCAGTTTTCCAAAGAGGAAAGCTGGAGACGCCTTCTTAAGGAAGATCTGAAAAGGAGTAATCCAGCAAAGGAACCGGAAAGGGTTCCAGAAACAGAGACTGTTTCCTGGCACAGGGAAAAAGAAAAGAGCCAGAAAGGACAGACACTCTAGGCATATATCTGAGCAAGGTCCTATTTATGCTTGTGGGTCTTGTTAATAAATAAAACCCTGGGGAAGGGAGATACTCTTTGATCAAAAGGCCTGTTTGAACATGTTTATAATCCGAGTGAAAGGAAATGAGACAGGGCTCACCTGTGGCACCATCTGACCAAAAGGTGGTGCACTGGCTTGACCTCCATGGCATCACAGTCACACCATAGATCAGTGGCAGAGCCAGGCACAGAAGCTTGGTCTCTGGACTCTCAGTCCATTTTTCTGTGCACTCGACCATATTGCCATATGCCACAGTATAATCTAGGATTTGGCTCCAGCAATGCCAGGTACTGGTGAATGTACTCTACAGCCCCCAAAGAAGAGCTGTGATTGTCTGAAAAAAATTAGAGGGTCTGCACTGATGTTGGCTGCAGCAAGTTGGACAAACAACGTGATCCCCCCCAGATGCTGGTGGTGTTACTGAATAATTGTGACCATTGATTTTGGCTGGGATCTCCCATGCTATAGTTCAGAAGCTCATTTGGATAAGGAACTAACTTGTCCTGTTGTAGAACCACCAACTGATCTCCTCTGTGTAGTTGTATTCTGTAGACAACTTCAGGTAACTTATCCATAACTGCACATGGTCCTTCCCATCTACTTGAAAGCTTGAGGAAAAGTCCCTTTCTTCTGTGGGAAATACAGTCTGACATAATGACATATAAAAAGCAAATGTTTTTATCCCATGACATGTCCCCTCTCCACATGCACACACATATTGATATCACCCCACCCCTTTAGCATCATGTATTTGTTCTTTGCAACATGTTTCTTTCCCAGAAGTTGTACTCTAATGATTTCTAATCACTTTGAAAACTTTAATGTTTTTAACAGGCTTATGTTCAACCTACACTTACTTTAGTGTCTCTTGATTTAGCCTAAAATAATCTATTTAAAGATGACAGTATCTTCATTTCTAATTTTAAACTCCGATTCCTACTTGTAATTCTATCTTCAGTAGTAAAGATGCCTTCATAGCTCTTTGGATAGAAGCAAAGTAACTGCTTCTCGTGTCCCAGTTCCATCTCTCATTCAAAATTCTAACATGACTGGCCAACTTCTGTTGCAATGCACTACAGTCCAGGCCTTAGGATTGTCTGATTCTTGAGGCAACAAAAAAAGGCCAGCTTGGTCTTGTTGCAATTAAATCAGCTGTTAATTAGCCTGTTGGACTGACAGCTCAATCAATCATTGTACCAACGTGGGAGTCTTTAGGACTTTCCCCCTTATCTAAGTTTTCAATAGTCACATTGAGTGGACACTCAACTTGGGCAACTTTCAATTTTGCCCTGTATTGTGTGAGAGTGGGGGAGGTATCACTAGGAAAATTAAACAAATCCCCTTGGAACTGGGGGCGTCACATAGTTTATTAATTCCTCTCAATGCCATCATTATTTCTGGGAAATTAGAGCTATCCCTGGAGCTCTACTCCTAACTCCCTCAGTGGCCTTAGATAAGTCACTTTATGTCCTTTCCTCGCCTGTAAGGTGGGGATACTATTTATTTACCTACCCCACAAGAGTGTTGGTGAGAACAGTGTTCACACAGCACTTTTCAATGATGTACCCATAAAACTTAACAGTAGGATCCTCAGAAAAGAACCCTCGCCTTAGTGTAACATATTCTGTGCCTCACACTGAAGCTATTCAATAAATATTTAAGACAAAAAATTAAAACAAAGGAAAGGACTAATTGTTGCCTTCTTAAAATAAAAAGCAGGAAGGCAGGTGCAGAACTTGGATCAGACAGATTTCAGTGGCATTCAATTGCTTGTTTTCACTGCACTCTAACAAAAGGTAAAAAAAATCACTATAAATATTTGCATTGATTGCTGTAACTGCCATTGGTTTTGTTTTGGATTGCCTCTGGTCTGCAGCACCAGTAGAAGCAATTACACAGGAGCACGCATGCTTTTTGCAAGTAATGTGATTGCATTTCTGTGAATTGAATGCCACTTGTTACTTCGATTGATAGTTGTGTTAGATGGAAACAATGGTGTCTTGCTGCGGCAGCGCTTTAATGTGGCTTGTGTAGTGTCTTCCAGTGCTCTAAAAAAACTACCTCCATGAGGAGTGTAGCTTCTAGTGCTGGGAGCACGGCTCCTAGAGCTGATGCACTGTTTACACTGGCCCTTTACAGCGCTGAAACTTGCTGTACTTAGGGGTGTACTTTTTTTCACACCCCTGAGCCAGAAAGTTGCAGCACTGTAAAGTGCCAGTGTAGACAAACCCTAAGATGATAGTCATAAAGAACTCCGGTGTAAACAACAGCTTAGTTTAGACCATGTAGCACTGCAGCGGTGGGTGCATTCAATGGTCAGAGAGTGATCCGTATAGACACAGGCCAAGTTGTGGTCTTAGTTACACTGTATCCAATTCTGCATTGTTAACCAAGGCAAGTTTTCCTTGAATCCATTAAGATTCAACAGAAATTATCCTGAAATCCCACAGAGTGTAGGACTCTTTAAAGAAAGACAACTTTTCCATAGGTTCTTTTGAACAATTCAGTGAAAATTCTCACTCTCCTATATAATGCTATAGGATGGCCCTTTCCTTCCTCTCCCCATAAAAGACCCTTACACAATCCCATCTCCAATTTACTGAAAAGTTAACACTTTCTGTAGGACTTTCCCCCACACATACTGTAGGTAGAGCAGTTTCACAATTTTCAGAGGAACAGGCCATGATATGTTCTTGGGATATGAATATTATTAGTTTCATGGCATTTTAAGCTATTGTGAAATTAGTGTATTTCTATATAATTGAAAATCAAAAGGCTGAAAAAATGTATTTGCATGAATGACAGACTGATTATGATGCACTTTTTATCGGTAGTAGATAGCAACTTGAGGCCTCAATTAAGATCAGGGCCCCATCATGTTAGAAGGTGTGTAAGTGTGTAAAAGGAAGTCTTTGCCTCAAAAAGCTTACAGTTTTACTAAGACAAAACACAAGAAGTAGGTGTAGCAGTCAGAAGAAACAGAGAGGGAGGATGAACCAAACAGTAATAAGAACATAAAATAGGCCTCAGATATGCATCGCTAGACTGTTTCAAGTCAGAGGTATATTAATACCAGATTTCTCTCTTCAGTCAAAATAATAAAACTAAATCACATTACAGCAATTAATAGCTCACAGAAGGTGAGCAAGTGCATCACAGGTGTCTTTGACAGCTGCCTACCCTACAAATGGAAGTTGTTCTCAATTATATACTACTCACACTATATACTGAAAGCAGTGTGCATCGTATGTAGCAGTGTTCATATAGTTGAATGTTTACACAGGGTTCATGTGCTACATACCTTTCTATTCTTGTAACAGCAGCAGGTTGGACTTAAAGGATATGCCACCCTTGGCATGTTGAGGTATATCTGTAAAAGTACAGTAGATTTATTAAAAGTTAGGAATCTAAATGTGTATTTTTATTCTATTGAGCACATCAGCTTTAAAGTTACTGGAACAAAATAATTACCCAGTATCAGCATCAGCCTTTCTCCAGCAAATATAGCATTCCTTGAAATTGTACAAGTGTAATGCACACTAGCATTACATTCTAAATATACTTATATATCCTGCTCTATGAATGATTAATAAAGGAAAGAAAATTAACTTTAACCACTCACAACTCTGTGCTAAGAAATGTTTCTATGGATAATTCTGGTCCTCGATAGTGTCATGCATAGCCAGACTACATCTCTCATGATGCATTTCATAGCTCAGTCAAAGGTGAGAATATGATGCATCATGGGAGATATGTTCAGACAGAGTCCAGTCCGCAGGGATTTCTAGGGACATTTCTACCTGAATTACAATACCCATGAGGCAATACAGCAGCACAGAAAGATGTAGTTTAATGTTGAACTGACTCAAAAAAATGTTTTGAATTGGGTCAAACCAACAGAAAATGACATTATGTTTCAATTTTCCCTATGTGGGGGAAGAGAGGAAATTTTTTGGCAAACTCAAAATTTTTCCCTGGAAAATTTCAAGTTTGTGAAAACTACCTTTTTTGACAGAAAATTCTTCACCAGCTCTTGTTATAAGTAAATCAATGTATAACAACTGGATTAGCCATTTAATAAAACATCTAGTGATCATTTATCATCTCTTTACAAATGGAACTTTTATATTAAGCATGACTAGATTAACAAACAGCCTCTCTCAGACCAAGGTGGTGAGTGAGTTTCAGAGTCAAGGCCCCCTAGGGTTGCCAAACCTCCAGGATTGGCCTGGGGTCTCCAGGAATTACAGATTAAAGATTATGTCACATGATGAACCCTCCAGGAATACATCCAACCGAAACTGGCAACCCTAAGGACACCTCACTCTCTCTGTCAGACACGCTCTCACCACCCTGACACCAGTCATCTCCCTTTTGAAATAGGGACGCTGTGCCCTTGCCTCCCTGCCAGCCAGTCCTGCACAAAAATACAAGGAACAGACCAGGAGGTCAGATCCAGATAAGTGACTCTTTATTCAATGTACTGAAAGGCTAAAAAAAGTTTGGCCCCCCAATCTCCCACCCCAAAAGGGAAGAACATTAAAACACAGGCGCCTTCTGCCTAGGCGCCAGTGATCATGGGGGAGAGCCTGGTATTTTTGATCTAGAAAGAAAAATGTAGGCTATGACCAAGGGACTGTACAGAGACATCAGACCCATCTGGCTAGGTGGGAGATACACGGGTGAGGGGGGGAACAGGGGGGGGAGCGGAGACACTGATGGGGGGATTCCCTCTCATTATACACTCAAGGCTCTTAGTGCTCAGCAACCTGCCTCTTCAGCAAACCCTCTCTGACTCCCTGACTTCCCCACTGCCCTCATTCTCTCCCAGGTATCAAGCCTTTTATTGCATAGATCATCCCTGCAGAGGGTATCATGGTCAGAGCACGGATGCTAAGAAGCAACATCTTAAATTTCGCATTACCTGATGAATAGTAAGCCACACACTGGATTCTGAAGCTATGTTTTCCACTTGCCAAAGTGCACATAGACGACATCTTAGGGTTGGATACACTTGCAGATGTGCAGCGCTGGGAGTCAAAGCTGTCTTCGTACAGCTGTGTAGGGAAAGTGCTGCAGTGTGGCCACACTGACAACTACCAGCGCTGCAGTGTGGCCACATTTGCAGCATTTGCAGCAGTGTTGGGAGTGATGCATTATGGGGAGCTATCCCACAGAGCACCTCGTTCCATTTTGGCACCGTGATTGTGGGAAGGGGGAGGAGGGTGCGGGTCATTCTGCTTCCTGTCCCAACGTCCCATGATGTATCGCTTCACATGCAAACAATCTCTGTTTTTCTGTCCACATTTGGCGCCATCTTGACTCTCTCAACAGTTTCTGTGCAGCGCAATTTCTGTGGGAAATGGAGCCCGAACTGCTAAGGAGTATGCTGACGAGTCTCGCCAGCACATCATGTTTGGCAGTTGAGCTATTCCTTAAGATACAAAGTGATGAGGAGTCTGACGATGATAGCGAGTCACCTGGCGTGTGTTTCTGGCATTCACGGAAATGCTCAGCACCATGGAACGCCGCTTTGGGGCTTGGGAAACAAGCACTGAGTGGTGGGATCACATCATCATGGAAGTCTGGGATGACGAGCAGTGGCTGCAGAACTTTCAGATGAGAAAAGCCACTTTCATGGGACTGTGTGCTGAGCTCGCCTCCCACCCTGTGGAGCAAGGACATGAGATTGAGAGCTGCCCTGCCAGTGGAGAAGCAGGTGGCTATTGCAGTCTGGAAGCTGGGAACTCCAGACAGCTACTGATCGGTTGGAAACCAGTTTGGAGTGGGAAAGTCAACCATTGGAATCGTGTTAATGCAAGTTTTCAGGGCCATTAATTGCATCCTGCTAAGAAGAACCGTGCCTCTGGGGAACGTGCAGGACATTGTGGATGGCTTTGCACAAATGGGTTTCCCTAACTGTGGAGGGGCGATAGATATTGCTATTCTGGCACCACCCCACCTAGCATAGACTCATAGACTCCAGGACTGGAAGGGACCTCAAGAGGTCATCGAGTCCAGTCCCCTGCCCTCATGGCAGGACCAAATATTGTCTAGACCATCCCTAATAGACATTTATCTAACCTACTCTTAAATATCTCCAGAGATGGAGATTCCACAACTTCCCTAGGCAATCTATTCCAGTGTTTAACTACCCTGACAGTTAGGAACTTTTTCCTAATGTCCAACCTAAATCTCCCTTGCTGCAGTTTAAGCCCATTGCTTCTTGTTCTATCATTGGAGGCTAAGGTGAACAAGTTTTCTCCCTCCTCCTGATGACACCCTTTTAGATACCTGAAAACTGCTATCTTGTCCCCTCTTAGTCTTCTCTTTTCCAAACTAAACAAACCCAATTCCTTCAGCCTTCCTTCATAGGTTATGTTCTCAAGACCTTTAATCATTCTTGTTGCTCTTCTCTGGACCCTCTCCAATTTCTCCACATCTTTCTTGAAATGCGGTGCCCAGAACTGGACACAATACTCCAGCTGAGGCCTGACCAGCTCAGAGTAAAGCGGAAGAATGACTTCTCGTGTCTTGTTTACAACACACCTGTTAATGCATCCCAGAATCATGTTTGCTTTTTTTGCAACAGTATCACACTGTTGACTCATATTAAGCTTGTGGTCTACTATGACCCCTAGATCTCTTTCTGCCATACTCCTTCCTAGACAGTTTCTACCCATTCTGTATGTGTGAAACTGATTGTTCCTTCCTAAGTGGAGCACTTTGCATTTATCTTTATTGAACTTCATCCTGTTTACCTCAGACCATTTCTCCAATTTGTCCAGATCATTTTGAATTTTGACCCTGTCCTCCAAAGCAGTTGCAATCCCTCCCAGTTTGGTATCGTCCGCAAACTTAATAAGCGTACTTTCTATGCCAACATCTAAGTCATTGATGAAGATATTGATCAGAACCGGTCCCAAAACAGACCCTTGCGGAACCCCACTTGTTATACCTTTCCAGCAGGATTGGGAGCCATTAACAACTACTCTCTGAGTACGGTTATCCAGCCAGTTATGCACCCACCTTATAGTAGCCCCATCTAAATTGTACTTTCCTAGTTTATCTATAAGAATATCATGTGAGACCGTATCAAATGCCTTACTAAAGTCTAGGTATATCACATCCACCACTTCTCCCTTATCCACAAGGCTCGTTATCCTATCAAAGAACGCTATCAGATTAGTTTGACGTGATTTGTTCTTTACAAATCCATGCTGGCTATTCCCTATCACCTTACCACCTTCCAAGTGTTTGCAGATGATTTTTTTAATTACTTGCTCCATTATCTTCCCTGGCACAGAAGTTAAACTAACTGGTCTGTAGTTTCCTGGGTTGTTTTTATTTCCCTTTTTATAGATGGGCACTATATTTGCTCCCTTCCAGTCTTCTGGAATCTCCCCCGTCTCCCATGATTTCCCAAAGATAATAGCTAGAGGCTCAGATACCTCTTCTATTAACTCCTTGAGTATTCTAGGATGCATTTCATCAGGCCCTGGTGACTTGCAGGCATCTAACTTTTCTAAGTGATTTTTTACTTCCTCTTTTTTTATTTTTTCTTCTAAACCTACCCTCTTCCCGTAAGCATTCACTATATTAGACATTCCTTCAGACTTCTCAGTGAAGACCGAAACAAAGAAGTCATTAAGCATCTCTGCCATTTCCAAGTCTCCCGTTACTGTTTCCCCCTCCTTACTGAGCAGTGGGCCTACCCTTTCCTTGGTCTTCCTCTTGCTTCTAATGTATTGATAAAAAGTCTTCTTGTTTCCCTTTATTCCCATACCTAATTTGAGTTCATTTTGTGCCTTTGCCTTTCTAATCTTGCCTCTGCATTCCTGTGTTATTTGCCTATATTCATCCTTTGTAATCTGACCCAGTTTCCATTTTTTATATGATGCCTTTTTATTTTGTAGGTCACGCAAGATCTCATGGTTAAGCCAAGGCAGTCTTTTGCCACATTTTCTATCTTTCCTACCCATCGGAATAGCTTGCTTTTGGGCCCTTAATAGCGTCCCTTTGAAAAACTGCCAACTGTCCTCAGTTGTTTTTCCCCTCAGTCTTGATTCCCATGGGACCTTACCTATCAGCTCTCTGAGCTTACCAAAATCTGCCTTCCTGAAATCCATTGTCTCTATTCTGCTGTAATCCCTTCTACCCTTCCTTAGAATTGCAAATTCTATGATTTCATGATCACTTTCACCCAAGCTTCCTTCTACTTTCAAATTCTCAACGAGTTCCTCCCTATTTATTAAAATCAAGTCTAGAACAGCTTCCCCCCCAGTAGCTTTTTCAACTTTCTGAAATAAAAAGTTGTCTGCAATGCAGTCCAGGAACTTATTGGATAGTCTGTGCCCTGCGGTGTTATTTTCCCAACATATATCTGGATGGTTGAAGTCCCCCATCACCACCAAATCTTGGGCTTTGGATGATTTTGCTAGTTGTTTGAAAAAAGCCTCATCCACCTCTTCCACCTGATTAGGTGGCCTGTAGTAGACTTCCAGCATGACATCATCCGTGTTTTTTACCCCTTTTAGCCTAACCCAGAGACTCTCAACACTTCCATCTCCTATGTCCATCTCCACCTCAGTCCAAGTGTGTACATTTTTAATATATAAGGCAACACCTCCTCCCTTTTTCCCCTGTCTATCCTTCCTGAGCAAACTATACCCATCCACACCAACATTCTAATCATGTGTATTATCCCACCAAGTTTCAGTAATGCCAACAATGTCATAGTTGTATTTATTTATTAGCATTTCCAGTTCTTCCTGCTTATTACCCATACTTCTTGCATTTGTATATAGGCATCTAAGATACTGGTTTGATCTTGCCTCTCAGCTTTGCCCTGACCCTCCTTCCTCTCTGCCATTATAGCCCGTGCTCCCTCCTGTTTCCAACCCATCTCCCAGGTCTTGTTCCCCACTTACCTGTGGGGTTTGCTCACCTGTCCCCGTCAAACCTAGTTTAAAGCCCTCCTTACTAGGTTAGCCAGTCTGTGTGCAAATAAGGCCTTTCCCCTCTTCGAAAGGTGAACGCCATCTGTGCCTAGCAGTCCTTCCTCGAATAGCATCCCGTGGTCGAGGAAGCCAAAGCCCTCCTGGCGACACCATCTTCGCAGCCAGACATTCACCTCCACGATGCATCTGTCTCTGCCCGGACCCCTACCTTCAACAGCATCCGAGTACGTTAATCGGAAGGGGTATTTCTCTATGGTTCTCCAGGTGCTTGTGGATCACCGTGGACATTTCATTGAGATTAACACAGGCTGGTCTGGAAAGGTGCATGATGCCCACATCTTTCGGAACACTGGCCTGTTCAGGAAGCTGCAGGCAGGGACTTTTTGACTGGAAGATCACAGTAAGGGACATTGAAATGCCCATTGTGATCCTTGGAGATCCCGCTTACCCGTTAATGCCTTGGCTTATGAAACCACATACGGGGAAGCTTGACAGGAGCAAGGACCGGTTCAACTACAACTGAGCTGGTGCCGAATGACTGTGGAGTTTGCTTTTGGCCATTTAAAGGGGTGCTGGTGATCTCTGTATCGGAAGCTAGACTTGGGGGAAAGCAGCATCCCCACGGTTATATCCACATGCTGTACCCTCCATAATATTTGTGAAGGGAAGGGTGAAAGATTCAGTCAGGCTATGAACCTCCGAGGTTCAACGCCCTGGGGGCTGAATTTGCACAGCCAGAGAGCAGGGCTACTAGAGGCCCAGCACAGGGCTTCAAGGATTAGAGATGCCTTGAGGGAGGAATTTGAGGCTGAAAACCAACAGTAATGTTTGGTGCCTTGCATGGGAGAGAAATGCAGTGGTTACAATGTTAGTAGGAATCTGTTTTTCCTAAGCTGATTTGCAGTGCCTGTTTCTTTCCTGGGCTAAGGTATCTTTGACTTTCTGCAATAATAAAGACTGTTTTCAAAGCCAAGAATTCATTTATTGAAAAGAAAATAACTTTCTTGACAGACACACAACATTTTGTGAACCTAAAAGGGCAGGGGGGAGGGGGGAGGAACCGTACAGTCACAGGTTTGAATATTCCTATCTGGAGTGCTGTGCAATGACTGCTGCACTTCAGGATGCCTATACTGCATGGTGATGAGGGTTGAGTGCAGAGGCTAAGAGTCATAGTTCTCAGGGCTGGTTGGTGAACATACAGGTGTTGGGGGCAGCTGGTGGTGGTAATAACCTGGATGCTGGGGAAGGGGGGTTGGAGCTGACAATGGGGCACAAGGGAAAGAGGTTTGGGACAGGGCGGGGCTGGCGTGGTAGTGCTCTGCCTGTATGGCTACGAGCGCCTGGATAGAGTCCGCTTGGTGTGCCAGGATGCTTATCAGCTGCTTTGTGCTTTTCTTCCTGGCTGCTGCATTTTTCTGGCAGATCCTGCTTTCCCTTTCCCTCCAGTCCTGCACTTTTTGATTCTCTGTGGCAGAGTGATCCATAACTGCTTGCAGCAGGTCTTCTTTGCTTTTTTGCGGCTTCTTCCGGAGGTTTTGGAGTCTTTGAGCTGTTGATAACACGGGCAGCCGAGAACTCAAGGTTGCTTGTGGAAAGGCAAAAAAGGCAACACTTAACAGGGGTAGAATTGTTTATATCTCAGACAGTTATTCCCACACAGTGAAGGAGTAACATTCTTCACAATAGCATAATTTTCCCATACCAAAGAGAGCACACACAACCCACAGGAGCCCCGAAATGGTGAGTAAGGGGGACTGATTGCTTCAGGGCTGTACTATCCTCGGGGTTTCTGTGCGTTGGGGAAAGCAAACAGCTTCAGGGGGCACCTACACTGAACACTCTCCCAACATTTTCCACAGGAGTTGATCCTGGAAGATATCTCACTGCTGCGGGTCACCAGGGAAGAGCGGGAGGGTCTTCTACAGCAATGCGGATTCTGCCTGGCCCCTATGCAGCTTGCCTGTGTGCAGCAATGGTCCCCCCACCCCTTGCTATTCCACATCTAGGCATGCATGCATGCAGAACCCTCCCTCCTCTCCCGAAAAATTTCCATCCTGAAAATAAAAGCCGCTTACCGGGAATCCACTCCTGTGTTTGTCCTCCACCAAGTACCGGCTGCTGTGACTGGCTACCTTCCTCCTGGCTTGAGAAGAGATCCTGGCTGCATGTGTCCAGGGACTCCGGGGTGTCTCCCCCTACCCCAGTACTCTCACTCTCGGTTTCCTCCTCTTCCCCTCCCCCCCAGCTCTGAAGTGTCCATCGCGTTCCTCGGATTGGTGGTGGGGTCACCCCCAAGTATCGCGTCTAGCTCTTTGTAAAAATGGCAGGTCGTGGGAGCAGCGCTGGAGTGGCGGTTTCCCTCTCGGGCTTTGCAGTAGGCACTCCGCAGCTCCTTCTCTTTAACCTTGCACTGCAGCGCGTCCCGGTCATGGCCTCTTTACAGCATGGCTCTTGATACCTGTCCAAAGGTATCGTAATTCCTACGGCTGGAGCGCAGCTGGGACTGCATAGCTTCCTCCCCCCAAAGCCTGATGAGGTCCAGCAACTCGCCATTGCTCCATGCTGGGGCTCATTTGGCGCGTGGAGCATGGTCACCTGGAAAGATTCACTGATTGCACTCCACACCTGGCGGAGCAAACAGGAAGGGGATTTTTAAAATTCCTGGCATATTTAAAGGGTGCGTCACCTGAGGCCAGGGCAGTAGAGTTCGAACTGATGAGCGGAGTGGCTGAACAAGCATTCTGGGATACCTCCGAATACCTCTAGAGGCCAATAACAGCGTTTTTGGTGGCCACACTGGCGGAGCAGCGCTGCATCACCAGGGCTGCAGTTGTTATTCCCCAGGCCGAGGTGGAGTACAGCCAGCGCTGTAGCCAGGGAGATACACCGCTGTATGTGCCTTGCAAGTGTGGACGGTGAGTGAGTTGCAGCGCTGTAAAGCCACCACCAGAGCTGAAACTCTCCAGTGCAGCCAAGCCCTTAGAAAATCATAACCCCAGAGATTAAAGGCTAAGCACCGTAACTTCTTGCTCCACTTCCCTGATCTCTTTAACTAATCAAAACGAATATGAAATCACAAAGAAAAAAAAAGTTTTATTTGTTTAGATGTAGCCCCAATGTGTCTCATCAGTGTGCTATCCCCAAACATAAACTAAAATAAATACTAGTAGCATAACATGTTTAATCTTCTGCATTGGTAGGGAAAGCTTTATTCAATTCTAGCCGTTTAGAAGTAAATCAAAATGAATTAGTAAACAAAAGAACGGACTGCTCTCAAATCCAATAAAGTGATAGGCACTTTAATGCTTCAGGGAATCATTGCATAACTCACTCTGTACATCATCACTCTGGGCTTCCCACTGCTGTCATTGTGGGCAATTCTAGTTAATCAGAAAAACAACTTTCCCTACAGAATGTGTCACTGACTTTCAGAAATAGCTGTCAGTCTAGTCGTTCTCAGTGGATGTTTACGCATATTCGGTTTTGGGTGCTTTGAAGATTCTAATAAGAGGGATAATGGTTTTCTCTCACACCTTTAACTGAGCATAACACTTGCAATTGGTCAGTGCTCTGTTATCCCCACAAGATCAAAGAGGTGTGACAAACACTGGGTGAGTTAATGTTTCCTTGGAAGGGAAAAGGCCATTCCACTTTCATAAGTCCCAATTGACTGTAGCAGTCTCAAAAACACGTTGTCTCATCATTGCATTTCTCAAAGCAGACATGACTTTCCAGCTTCTTTAAAGCATTGTGGTCCAATTTTTCAAAATGACCTTAACATGGCCTAGATTTTGCAAGTTAAATTATTCACATATCCAATATTTGTGCTATGTGCCTAGCTGTCTGAAAATGAAGACATGTATGCAGACAAAAAGGACATGATGAACCAGTTGAGGAGCAGAGGCCATTCTGCATCTCTGCCTAAGTAGTCATCATCTGTGAAAATGAGAGTCTTCACCGGACCTAATAACATGCCTCATTACTTCCCACTTTGGAAAAGTTTTATAGCTATAATTAAACTTAGCAAAGCATTATGATTGCTGCCATTATTTAAAAAAAGTTGCCTGATAAAACTGGCCATATCTTGAACTGGTGATACAATCTAAAATATATCAAAACAGATGAGCACGTTTTAATGAATGTTAATTAAAATTGCATTTCAATTAGATTCCCCCTTTGCCCACCTTCCCCCAGCCCTACTATGGTTTTCTCAAAGGATTTTCATGTTTTCCTTACTTATTTTTTTCTCTCATTTTACTTAAGTTTCAATTTTACTAGAGTGAAATTCACCCTTGAGCAGCATTTAGATCCCATTTATTAAGCTCTTTGAGGCTTAAGAACTGCATAGGTCTTGTGCTGGCCCACTGCGCAGAAGGAGAATTTCATTCTTGGAGAAAATGTTTTTATTTACACATTAGCCACTCCTATTTTATCACTCTCCCTCTTTCTTACACCATAATGGGAAAAAAGTTCTATAGCATTTAAACACAGAATTGAAAACTTTCCTGTAGGTTTCTGGAGCCTGTGAAAGAGCAGACTCACCACTGGAGTGCCCACATGTGAAAGGGTGTGGCATAGCAGGCTCTCTCCTCTTGAACCCCCCTGCCAACACTCATTCCAGGCCCATGACTGTCTTCTCCCCTACTTTGAGCTATTCTTCAGCCCGTCCTCAAGGAGGTGTCTTCAGCTCTGCCTTGGATTCAATAGCTCTTTCATCAGGCTCATGCACCCCCTCCTCAGGACTGGTAGGGGAACTTGGGTTCACCCTCTGTTCTGGGTTTCAGCCCAGGGACTCTGTATTAAGCAGCTAGATCTGCTCTTTCAGATGTGCTGCTGTTGTCCCAAACCAGTTCCTGTCTCTGAGCTCCTTGGGCTGCTGCCCTGCAGCCTGTACTTAGCACAGCCTTTCCTCTGGTTTCTCCCCAGGTCCTCAAAGCTCCTCCTTTCTCTGCTGGAACTCTCCCTAGAACTGCTTTTTTTGGGCCTTGCCCCTTTTCCAGGGCCCACTATAGGGCTTAATTCTGTCTTTGTGGCCTTCTTCAGCCTGCCTTCCAAGAAAGAGAGGGAAAACATCCTGCCTCCTTCCTAGGTTTCTCTGTCTTGGGTCCCCCACTCCTGGGCCTTCCCTGTAGTTTTCCCTTCCTTCTTTTACAGTGAAGACCCTGCTTATCCCCAGCTGGTTCTGATAATAAATTAAGTCTGACACACGCTCCAGCTGCAGCCAGGTGGGCCAAGTGAGCTCTCAAATTCCTGTTGTCTCTTTTTTCACCTGAGTGGGGTAAATATCCCATCCCGGAGCCATCCCGGAGAATTTTATCTCTGCTGTAGGATTCTATAGGATGATTCAGAAAAGCTAAAGGAAGATTATCATTCCCTCTCCTATTGCATTGGTTTTAGAATAATTTAAAGAGAATCTTAATACTATTCTATAGAACCCTACTGGTTATGTTCCTATTGAGGGGCAGATTGTGGTCTATGTTGTGTGCCCAGGCAAGGCAGCAAGGGGGAGGTAAGACTATATTACTCCCCTGCACTGGGTATCCATAGTGTGGGTAGAAGTGCTGAGGGAAGAGGAGTCTCCTTGGGGCTACTATGCCTCAGCTGTGCATGCAGGCAGAATTTTGAATCACCTGTCCCCTGACAAACACCCCAGTCAACATAATAGGTACAGGGCTAGTGCCTGGTATATTGCCTTCCTCTTTCCCCTTCCAAGGAGCAGAGGGAAACCAGTAGTAGACTGTGACTGAATCACTGTCTGCTCCTGGGGCAGCGCAGCTGTGTATTGCCACATACACATAAATGATATAGACGCTCCCCAGGTTACACAAACCCAACTTAACGAAAATCCGGACTTGCAGAAAAAGTTCTGTAAGTTCCTGAACCATTTTTTTTGAGTAATTGTCAGAGATACGTTCCCAACTTACACAAAATTCGATTCAGAACAGAACGCTTGCGTAAGTCGGGGAGCTTCTGTATAAGATTATTACGTAAGAGGTGGAGTCTCTCTTGGCTTCCCTCCTCAATTTGTGTTTATTGAAGACCTGATCAAGTAATGCTGCTACATATGCAGTAACACAAAGATCAGCTCCACAATAGTACAAGAGGGTTTCCTAAAGAGGCCCAACTCTAATCTGACAAAAACAAAAAACAAAAAAAAAACACGCCTTATTTCTCCAAATAGAAGCTTCAGTGCTCATAAAATGTGGAAATAGTCGAGAGGTTGGGGATGACTGTGGACTCCCCACTCAGCTCTGACATCATTTGGATGTGTTGTGGGCCAAGTTCAGGACTTCAGCAGATTGTACAGTCATTTTTATCTCAGGTTATCTTGTTAGAAGTAAATACAGAAGGTTAATACAGTTCCAAAATACATTTTTACTTAAGAAAGAAAAAACAATGAAGTGTAATGTTCAGAAAAATGCTGATTAAATAAGTTGTTCCATAGTGATTTGTTATAACCTCATGACAAAGAGGCTCTGGTACTTCTCCTTCTACTAAATTTTATTCCTGTTATAGCAGAACTCTGAGGAAGTGATGAGGGAAAGATATTAATACATCTTGAGGTTGTGAGAGAGCTGTTTTTCAAGTGAGACAGAAACAATGAGAATTTTGAACACCTCATATGTCAATGAAATCCAGTTTTCTATTGCAGGTTTTATTCTGAATCAGGAATGTTCTTGGAAGCCAGAGCTCAGGATGCTAAGAGTCATCTATTAACCTACATAGAAATAACTGTCAACAATGAATGCTTCTTATTCTTTTGTTACTTGCAAATGTACCTTTCAGTCTGCAACCCTAGTGACCATTAGCCATTGGTGTGACGCCTTATGCTCTGGGGATTTTGCAGAGAATCCAGATCACTGTTCCTACTGAGGCTGAAGGAAGTGACTGGGCACTTTCCTGCTCAACCTACTCATGAACACATTGCTGGGAGATAGACTTGGTAAGAGGCTGACTGGGGAAGTATATATACATGGGTTAGAAATTTGCATTGTTTGAAAAGGAAAAGCAATTAACATAATTAGTAACTAGCACAAATGTGACCTGTCAGGAATCATAGTAATAGTCTCCTAAAGTGGCTGAAGACAGTGGGAATGCTGAAATCAATGGAAGTGGAGGGGACCCAGGACCCAGCATCTGAACAGATGTCGGTTACAGCCCAATAAAATTATGAACCATCAGGACAGTTTCTAAAGAGAGACTTGAGCTGTATATTGTAACAAATCGATAGCTGTCTATTATTTCATGGCTACACTATGCTGCATGCTAGGCTCACTCAGAACATATTTGCAGCTGCAGGGATATGATCCTGATCCTTCTTCTTTAAGGTCTGTTCCAAAGCCCACAAAAGTTAATGGAAACACTCCCATTGCCTTCAATGGGTTTTGAAACAGGCCTTAAAAGCAGAGGCCTCTACCCTCCATTAGCTATTCCATTAGCTTTAGCAGGATGAGGCTATGGCAAACAGGGTACATCTTCACTGCAAAGTTAGCTCAGGTGATCAGCTGCCGTCTGCGCACCCAATTTAGCCTCGTCCACGTCCAAGTGTTCCCACAACAAAGCCCTGTCCATATGACTGTGTCCTCACTGTTTCTTCATTCACTCAGGTATGTCTGGGAGCATATTCCATGGTTCTTTGGGCTGAGACGTGTTAGGATTCATTTCCCAGTCAATTGTGGGAAGGGTATTGGAGGACTTTGAGCACTGAAGTGATTTTTGCCTGCATCCATACCGCAAAGTAATCAGGTTCCAGCCTAAATGCAGTTGGAGCCCAGGTTTTTACCCACTCCCCAGCTGGTAGGCTAGACCAGGCTTAAAAGCACCTCCAACCCTGGCTCCCATGTGAGTTGCAGGGAAATTTAGGCTAACACCTAGGTAAGCACCCAGGTTAACTGTGCAGTGAAAACTTACCCACAGGTAGCCACTCTAATTCCACCCAGAAAAGGGTAGTTGTACACATATACGATGGCCAGTGCTGTTCCAACATGATTGTTACCTACTGGCAGATCAGCATTATCTACCAAGATAAACAAATTCAGTACACACTTTAAGCTTGTCATATACCACTTCTGGTCTAAATTTATTCAGTTCTAATAACACTACATCAAGAATAGCTCCCAAGTGAGATAAACATGTTAAGAAAATTAAGGCCTTTTGCTCTCCTGGAAACAAATTGTATTCTTTTTTCCTTCTAAATAATGAGAACATTAGCACAACACATCAGGAAGCATTTAATAGAACATAAGTGGACCTGGTAGAAAATTTGTGTAATGGCAATGTTTTTCTCTCTGGGGGGAAAAAAAAAAAAAACAAAAAAACCTTGTGAATCTTCATCCAACTGAATAGACAAGACTGTATCTCTCATTCCTGCCTCCCACACCGTTTGAATGGGAGCCTTGTATCTGTACAAAAGCCTGTTATTGAAGATTGGGTCAATGACCTGACTGCAGGAACTGCTGGAGCTCGTAGCTTTGTTGTTAATCAGTTTTCATGCACTTAGTTGAGGTTTAGCACAGACTGCCAGCTTCATCTACATTGAATTAGAGTACCTGGAGGTATCAAGGATGTAAATCAGGGGTAGGCAACCCATGGCACCCATGCCGAAGGCGGCATGCGAGCTGATTTTCAGTGACACTCACACTGCTCGGGTCCTGGCCACCGGTTTGGGGGGCTCTGCATTTTAATTTAATTTTAAATGAAGCTTATTAAAAAAAACCTTATTTAATTTATATACAACAATAGTTTAGTTATACATTAGAGACTTGTAGAAAGAGACCTTCTAAAAACATTAAAATGTATTACTGGCACGCAAAACCTTAAATCAGAGTGAAAAAATGAAGACTCGGCACACCACTTCTGAAAGGTTGCCGACACCTTACATAACTATTTGATGCTCATATAACTTCAACAATTTTCCACACACACACTTACTTTTAAATATTAAAGTTGAATATGAACATTAGCAGGTAATTATGAATGCAAGCATATTAATCACATACATACATATATGTTAATATATTTTGATGTTTCTATTTCTGAAGAGTAGCAGAGATTACAGTACCGTCTAGTATGTCTAAGGAAGGTCAGATTCACCACTTTATATAGGAGTTCCTTTCCGTATATCTATATAATATAACCCTGTTAGATGGGAGCAATAAAATGAATAGCCTATCTGATTAATGTAGCCATTTTTTGTTATTTGTATTTTACAATTTTGTTAACTATCAATTATTTGCCAACAGTTTACTGCTATTGGCTATTTCTGCTAGGTTAGTGAGTTTTGATTTGTCAGACAAGTCTCACAGTCCAGGACCCTATTTGCCAATCATAAGTGCATAACTCAGAAGTGCAAGTATAAGTTCCAGGCCAATGGCAGCGCGGAGCCGCTGCTCTGAGTGGGAGCAGCAAGCAGAGCCCCATGGCCCTCCTACCTAGAAGCCAGGCCTGCTGGTCACTTCCGGAGCACAACACAGTGCCTCAAGACAGGTAGGCACTAGCCTGCCTTAGTGCTGCAGCACTGCTGCCTAGGCTTTTAACGGCCCGGTTGGTGGCGCTGACTGGAGCTGCCAGGGTCCCTTTTTGATCAGACACCTGGTCACCCTATGAGCAGGAGTCTGTCCCAAGCCCAAGATTACCCTACTCCACTATTTCCCAGGGTTATTCGCTACTTCAAGTACCACTATGGAGGCTTTCTCCCTGGCCTCTTTAAACAGACCTCTGCCAAGCTTTATCCTTCCTTGTGCCCTTTCAGCCAGGAAATCATCACAGGTCTTGCTCCAGACCCCTCACTTATGAAAGGCCTCCCTGCTCAGGTCCTTCTAACGTTCTGCTGCTGGCCATTCTGTTGCTACATCCTTAACCCAACTCCCTTCCTGGGTCTCTTCCCTGGGGCACCATAGAGAAACTTCCAAACTCATCCTGCTCCCCTAGAGTATTCTTCTCAACTGAAACACCGGGAGCCTTATATAGTCCTGCTATCACTAGGTCATATGACTCTGTCCTCCAACTTCCCTAATTTAGGAGGAAACACAGCCCTAGATCAGAGGTGAGACTTGTAGATTTAACTCACTCTGTAACAGGCCTGACGCTGCCACCCTTAGTCACATTGAATAGAACCGCTACCTAACTGAGTAAAGATGGCAGAATCAGGCCCAGAAATTTTGAAGGAAATATTCACAGAAAATTTGTCCAGCTCCAATACCTAATCAAATTGGGCTTTCTAAGACCTTCTGTCTAAGGGCTAAATTGTCCCCTTAGGTACAGCCCTGAGCAAGGGGTGATGCATAAGCTGCACCAACTCAGAAATAGCCCCTGGAGACATTGTACCTGTATGTGTGGTACAAATCATTCCCCACTCTTTCCTTGCTCTGAGGCTGAAGAGGACAGTTGTTTGCTGCTGGGCATTCCAACTGCAAACTGTGACATGCTATGACAGTTCAGTCGCATCAGCCAGTAGATTGTGAGGGGAAGAACAAAGCCAAAGTTCCACCCCTTTTCAGCCCTCACAATCCCTCTTCTCTGGGGGTACATTTGCTTGTTCTTGCATGTGCAAACACAAGGTACAATTAGCCTGCCTATGAATGTGTGCATGTAGGGATAGTTTGTTACTTCTCACTTCCTCCCCTGCAAGAGTTTGTAGTCTAATTCATAATTTAGCCCTGGATGTCCAGCACTTGGATGCTGTGGTACTGGCCACTCTGGAATAAGATACAGATAGATTATAACATTGAGGCAGCTAGATAGAAGGCATAATTAATAATTTTGACTGTAGTTCTTGTTTGTTCTTGGGAGGGATTCATGCTGTCTTTTTTATCCTGAAGCTTACAAAGCACCTGGAAGAATTATTGTTCCGAAGCTGGTATTTGCCTTTTAATAAGCTAAATGTTTCTGTTTGTATCCTCTCAGATGCAATTATGAGGTTAGAATTATCCTGAGCTCCAGTGTAAATGTATCACCTGCATCTTGAAACTGGTATTCTATAACAAAATGAAAGATAAAAGCTTATTCACAGTCAGAATTATGAGAATGTAAATAAACATTAAGCTAATCATGTGTCAGAATTTGGTCTCAGATCAGTGATGGATTTCAGCCTTAATTGTTCCAAGAATTGTTTTGGCACCTTACAAGCAAAATGTAGAGAAAAGCCCCAGTTATGATCAACCCCTTCAATTAAAAAATACCAACACCATGGATGCCAGCTGAGCTTTGGGGCAATTCCATAGCTTAGGACCAAGAGGCAGAGCAATGATTCAGGAGGCAAAAATGCCTCCATGCAATGGAATTCCATCACTTCCAATTTGTTCCCAGCCTAAATCATTTGGATGGCCAATACTGATGGTGTTAATTGGACTCTGCCGAGGTACTGCATGAAGTCTTCTACTTATATTGATACCAGGGAAAGAGTTCTCAAGACTATCTGAAAGCAGTTCAGTTGCTCGACAGCCACAGAGACCCTTAAGCAGACATCAATATCTACTTTAAACGAAGGTATTGTTGTCTCTTTTGCTCTTTACACAACATACATAATATGAAGGAAGCACATAGGTGTGGGGTCCACATATATATGTTTATTAAACATGATTAACATATAAGATCTAGCCGCATGTGTATATACTGCTGCTCTTACAGGGCTGTGGTGGCTTCTGAAACATAGAAGACATAAGTATGTCAACACAACAATGGAAGCCCACAGTAAGTAGAACAAGTTAGCAGACCCTGGGCTTGTTAACCTACAGCTTGAACTCATACTCATTAATAACCTCAGGTTAGGAATTGTTGAACCCTGGGTCTCAACCTGGGGATTCAAACATCTACTCTGCATTATGTGGGCCCGAATCCAACCACCCATATCCCACACTTCCTAGTGCCCTCCCAAAATGTGGCCACTCTAACTTTTTGGTCATGCTACAGAGTAGAAAAACGTGACTGCCCAGAGGACAAAAAGTCTTCCCGTGGGATTATGGAATACTTTTGGTGGACTCCCAGAGCACAAGTCCAGTGGGGCTGCATCATGTTCAAGTTTGTGAGTTGATGGGAGCTTTCATAATGCAATAAAATAACATTATAAATAGTGGGAGTATTTTCTGCTCCTTGCCATTTGTGTACAACTTGTGTCTCATGGCTCATTAATTCTGTATGCATGCTTGAATATTGGACATCAATATTATTTAAACTAAAACAATAAAGAAAGCAAACTCAAGTCTACATGTATTCAGGCCACTCTTACTTCAGAAGGCTTGTGCCACTATAGACTTAACCCCGGGACCTAAGTGGGGTAGAGTGATGCCAGTTGGTCTGTGTTTGTCTAGTTCTACTAGCATTAATTGCAGTGTGTGTATCTGTAGTGGGGAGCAGCAGGACTGGGTGCTACCACAGCTTATGAGTTGTAGTGATGTCTGCAAGGGTGGTACAGTAATGGCTGAGACTGGCACTGTGAGAAATATTCTGTCCCACCAATGACACACATAGAACTCCTCTGCACATGTCCATGTATATAGACTTTGCAGAGCAGTCCAGAATTTAGCCTTTAGCATGTTTTCTTCTTTACAGATATTTTTTGTTTGTTGAGTTTCACTTGATCTAACAGTCCAAAAATGAGGGGGAAAAAAGGTCACCCTGTGCTGTTTTGTAGGATTTATTCCTATAGGATGCTGCTCCGGGAAGAATGCAGCTACACTATACAAGTCAAACCATCCCACCCACCAAGATTCAAGCTTCTCCTGTGTAGGTGGGCAGATTAGATTTAAAAAAAAAAATCTCTAGGATAAATGATGAACGGGGATGCAGTGCTTACCCATGCCATGCTCAGTGATTTTGCATGGACATTCAAAAAGTTCAGGTTGGGGAGTTTTCAATTTATTGTAAAGTTTTTCCAACCAGTTACATATCCCTCCAGGTTTAGGAAGTAACAACTTGATGGGGGAAAAGTATTGAGCACCCAGCAGCTCCTGTTGGGAACTGTTGAGTGTGTTCAGCAGCCCTGAAAAATCAGGCCATTTATTTAGGTGCCTAAATATGGACTTAGGAGCCTAATTGTAGATGAATTTAGGCACCTAGTGGGATTTTCAAAACACCTAAGTGCCTATCTGCATCTTCATGTGCCTAAATACCTTTAAAAGTCTGGCCCATGGTACTTTTCAATATCTACGTATGGCTAAGTGAGAGCCCCAGTTGGAAGACACTAGATCACTACAAATCATTATTATTACAAAGGTTGTGACAAAGTGGGAGATTTTTCTTAATTTGTTGTATGAATACTGTGTGTGCCTCGATTTCCCCTGTGTGTTACACAAATACCTAAGTGGTGAGACAAGGGTGTGTGATTTTTGCTGAGACCCTAGTGGGCAGGGGTGGCTGCCTCTAGCTGCCTGCACGTAGATAAAGGCTGAAACACTCCATAACCTGGCAACTGATGGCCAGGGGCCTCCCACCCCGAGGAGTGGACACCTGGTGACCCCTTTGCCCGGGAAATGAGACAAACGACAGAAGAGGGACAACAGGCATGTCTGAGGCAGGGCTGCAGGAAGCTGATCAGGCTCCTGGTTTGGGACTCGAGGGGAGAGCCAGGGCCCTGGGCTTTGGTTTCCCTCCCCACAAGATGGACTTTACTGAATGTTCCTAATTCCTGTGCTAAAAAGATCTGTTCTACGCTGTATTCCTGATGACTAATAAACCCTTGTTTTACAGTGCTAGCCAAGAGTCACTGCTGACCGCAGAGTTGGGATGCATGGTCTCTTTGGCGGCATGTAGGGCTTCCCCAGGTGTCCTATCCAGGTGGAATCACTGCAGGGATCTCACGGAGTGAACAGGAGCAGGGCTGGCCCTAGATCAAATGGCACTCCAGGCGAAGAGTGTCTTCAGCACCTCCCACCCGCCTTCCACAGTCTTAGAATGTCATCAAACATTGCATGTTAAGCATGGCAAAAGAAATAATAGTATTTCTTTTATATTGTTGTATAGATAGGAGTTCGATAGGTATCTTTGGCAGCTCATTAAATATGTCCTTTATTAGTCACTACTTATACCCTTGAAGTCTTAAAGCACAAGTATACTTTCACAATTACTCAATAAAACAAGGTTCACAATATTGCAGATGAGCTCTCACATCACTCCAGTTTGTTCTTATATAGTGATGCCTCACCCCTTATATACCTGTGAGGGCATGGCTAGGGTTGCCAATCCTCCAGGATTGTACTAGAGTCTCCAGGAATTACAGATTAATCTTTAAAAATTATGTCATGTGACGAAATCTTCAGGAATAAGTCCAACCAAAATTGGCAACCCTAGGCATGGCTGACAACATTCTAGGAGGTTTGAGGAAAATGTAGGTCTCAGAAAGTCTGAAAGGTTCCACAAGATTCTACAAAGGTCCAGAACATTCTAGGCGGTTAGTGAAAAATGAATCCACATACAGAATACCTGAAACATTTTATTTCAAACATTCAGTTTTCCCTTTTGTTGCTAACAACAAAAACAGCCCCCCCCAAGCCTGGCACACCAGATTAATGTCTCCTGCCCCTAAATCCAGCCCTGAACAGAGATGCTAAATGCTCCGAGGTCAGACTCAGGAAGTGCCGAAGCCGAAGAGGCTTCTTGCTCTGGTGAAAATGGGCCCTGAGGGGAGACATGCTGCACCAGAGTCCTGGCTGAGCTTCAATTAGAACAGTTCCAGAGCACCAAGACTGTGACTCTGTGACAAATACTGATGTGTGCCTGTCATTCCTGAAACAGAGGTGGTTCCTAACCAGAACTCTCTTTAGTGATGCAGTGAACTAGTATGCATCTCTAATAGGAATAAATATAGATCTAGTGTTTAATCCATTGGACTAAGGGTACGTCTATACTACCCGCTGGATCAGCGGGTAGTGTTCGATGTATCGGGGATTGATTTATCACATCTCTTCTGGACGTGATAAATCGATCCATGAATCAACGCCCATACTCCACATTGGAGGAAGAGTAAGCAGAGTCGACAGGGGAGCCATGGCAGTTGACTCACTGCCGTGAGGACAGTCAAGTAAGTCGAACTAAGATACTTTGACTTCAGCTACACTCTTCGCATAGCTGAAGTTGCGTATCTTAGTTTGAACCCCCCCCCGCCCCACTAGTGTAGCCCAGGCCTGAGAGTCAGGAGGCCCAAGTTACAATCTGGTTCTGACTAGCTTCATGACCTTAGAGAAGTGAACTGATTTTCCTGTGCCTTATGGCCAAGCCACACTAACATTCAAATAAGCCAACAGACGAGTTACAACATTTTTACTCCCTGACACAACATTTATCCCCTCTGAATACAACATAGTTCCAGACTTTGCTGTAGACAGGTCCTTCATTTCAGCTCAGTTAGGGCTCCCATCTACACAACAGATTAGAATTGTTGTAAACAGGTTTCTAACTCAGATTTGGGGTGTTTTTTTTGGTAGTAATCCTTAGTATTTCTGTCTATAAAATGGGGATAGTAATACATAATTATTCAAAGGCTTAATCAAAGAATATTTGCAATGGGGATAGTAATACATAATTATTCAAAGGCTTAATCAAAGAATATTTGCAAAGTGTTATAATTGTTATTTATTAATTATTATTATTATTATTATTATTATTATTAATTTCCATTATAATAAAATTAGGGTTCAAGTTAAAAAAGAAAATTTCAAGTGTCCCAAATTTTCATTCTGTCTAGTTCACCCTCCCAACTGATTGTTGTTCTAATCTATTTTTACTAGGCATGGAAATGTTCAGATACCTTTCACCCTGCTGCTCCTGTAGATGCAATCCACAAATGCAAATGAGAGACACATATCAGAGTTCCTCCTGCGATCCTGTGAACCATTCCCTTAACATTTTTGCACAGGTTCAAGCCAATGATTAACTTTCTATTAACAAAATAATACCTATAAAGAACTTAGAGTACCTGCTATGTGTGCTGTTAAAATAATAGCATGGCTTCTGTATGTCTCTCCTGCCTTTGGGCTATACTCGGTCTGGTCCTCATGCTGCTACACATGGTAATGGAGGGCATATGGTATTCTCTTCTCCACTCAGCACCACCCTGTGCAGCCCCTATACCTGCCAGAATTCCAGTGCCTATGTTCAGGGAGCCTAGGGACTTGGGTGCCCTAAGCAGTGTATGGCATTCTGAAGTGAAATGAAGGAGGGCCCTGGCTACACTCTCCGGCACAGTGAAGCAAGCATCCACTCAATGCACAGGAGTCACTCTGCTTCCATGAGGCAGGATAAGGCTCAGCATTGCCCTTTGCTATGAGCTGCGTGCAGTTTGCACAATCTAACCCTTTAGTTAATAGCTAAAATAAAAATGCCCCTCCATGTGTAAAAAGCCTAAAGTAAACCAAACCCTTTCCACTGGCATCCAGCTAAGTTACTGCTCAGCTTCTGCTTTAGGGCCCAATTCTGCAACCTTTGCTTACACCGCTAGCACTTCACTGGGACTATTCACAGAAGCAACTACTACTCAGGGAGAAAAATAGTTGCAGAATCAGGCCCTTAACAATTTAACACAGAATGTAAGCAGCCAAAGAGAAGCCTAATTCTAATGCCTCAGTATGCAGTCTTTTTTATTACACCCACAACCACCCACAACCTCTAAATTGTTATTCTTTAGAATACCTTGCTGTATTTTTTTGGGGGGGGGGGTACCAGCATCATGGGCTTAGCTACTAGATTTGTGCATGCACTTGCAGAAATAAGTAATGGAGGGCTTGATCAGGCAATAGGATTTTTCTCAAATGACAGATTTTGGTATTATAAGAAGTGTATTCGTTATTCTGCTAGCATGGAATAATAAAAACTGTAGCTTTTCCTTCCCAGCCTCTCTCCTTTGAATCTTGCAGAACAGAAATGATCCTTGGTTTGTAGGCTGTAGCAGCCCACGGAAGCTTTGAGAATAGTGTCAAAAACCTACATACCTACACCGCTAATTGACGCCTGGATTATTAGTGACACTTTGGAGAGTCAGGCTGTCATTTAAAAGAAATAAGGAGGAACTCTGCAGAAGCTGGAGTCTGACATTTTGTAGTGGAGGGAGGATGGTCCTATACCACTGAAAAAAGTTGCTCTATAATTTTTTCAAGTAGAACGTGATCTGTGAAATCAAATCTCTTTTCCTGTGGCTCTGTTTCAATAATCTTGATCCCTCCACACCACTTGAAAGACACACAGTATTCATGAAAATATGGAAGAAATGTGCTCTCTGTTTTTATTTTGAGAGGTGCACATTACAACTCAAATTCACTGCCTACCACTGCTGTTTTTATTGTCTAATCAGTTTAAGTCTCAAAGACAAAGCCAAAATAAAGAAAAAACCCAAAATGACTGATATTTTTGTTCTCTGGTCTCCTGGGTAAGTTTTAATTGCAGTCTCAATCTAAGACAAGGGAGGGGAGGAGATTGAAGAAAAAACATATTTCTTCCATTTCACACTGTTGGGTGATGTATCAGAACAAAAATTTTCCAACAGATACTGCAGCCATAAATAAACCAAGGGGGCGGGGGGGGGAGGGAGAAGCTGCATCTACAAACAGCACTGGCTTTTAACAAACTTTCAAAAATGTTTCAATATTTATTTTTCTCTCTTGGTTCTCCTAGAAGCCCACACTTCCCTTAATAAGCATGACCCCTCTTAGCACTTGCCAGTACACGGCAGTTTTTCATTTGTTAATATTAAAGCACTTCACAAAGAGGTAACTCTTGTTGTTCTCCTTTTCCATATGGGGAAGCCGCAGCACAGAGATTAAGGCCAGGATTTTCCAAAGCTAGTGGGGGGAAAAATATGCAGTTTGAGCATCTAAAAGGGTTTTTTGGTTCCTCTCACCACACATCTGGTACCTGGGACAACGGCTCTATGCAGCCACAGGACAAGCATGTGGGGAGAGGAGCTGGATAAAGAGGTAATTTGGATAGGTTCTCTTCTGGGATTTTCAAATGTGTCCAGGGTCCCCCACACTCAAGCAGGGAGGTGCCTCTGTGATTCTCTCAGCCTAAGGGACAATTAACTCAGCAGGAGCAAGTGAACACCTATCTGTCCACTGCCATTTACCTGCGTGCAGGGCTGACCCAAGCGCATGCATTTCTCTGAACAGACACACACGACTCCAACATAATGCAAAGCTAAAACAATATTTCTGTGTATTATTGGAGGAGGGAAAAGGTGGTATTGTGGGGATCAATCTGCAGAATAATATTAAAAAAAAGTATAACTACAAAAATTAGGAGACACACAAACACTCATGCTCACACATACACAGACAGAGCACTCCTGAAAAGACTTACCTTAATGGAGGTGTAGGTATGTTCTGTCCTCAGTTGGGGGTGCACTGGCATCGATCCTGAAACCTGAAATAAAGAAAACAGAGCTGGAGCTGTTGTCCTCTTTTCCCTAACTGCATTCTTCACTGATACAATCTCTCTGATGACTACATCAATGACACCCTCTCAGAGGTAGTCCTGCCACTACGGTCCTTTTCTAGAGTTGACATCCTCACTTCCAACGCAATGTTCAAGCCCACTCCATGGCCAGATTCTTAACCAGCACCACCTGCTCCTAGTACAGTTTTGTCTGCAGACCATGAACTATGTATGACACACAACTTAGGCTGCCATCACTTCTCTGCTGGTCAATAAACCCCAGGAATCACCTTGCAACCCATCGTTACTGTGAAAACAGCTGGTTCTCCTCTGCTGCAATGTCATATCCCACAAAATAGCTAATCTATACAGCTGGCTGGGAACGTGAATGTCACTTCTGCAAAAAAATTCAGGGTTTGGAGAAAATAAATTGTCCTGAATTGGGCCCAAAAGCAAGAATCTCAAAAAAATTTGTGGAAGTGAAATTCCACAATATTTTATTTTGAAAATAATGCAACATTCCATCTTGTGAACATTCTGGTGTTTCCCGCTTTCCCAGCCCACCAAGTGGTTTTCTTCTGAAGATTCGTCAAATTAGACATGTTCCCACTTTTGGCAAATTGGCATTTTCTGTCAGACTATTTCAGACCAGCACTACTATCGTCTACACTTACCGTGTGTAGGGATCAGTTGTACCCCTGTATCGCTGTTAATACTCTTGAAGAGTTCATAGTGTTGTCAACATTTAGCAACATTTCCAGCAAATGGGTCTGGCCTTTGGAGTGCAATTTGTATTTTTAATAAAGTTACTGTGCATAGGCAGAGTCCTTCCCCCTAAACAGAACACAAGCCCTGGGTTAGAGCTGACAGTCACCCCCTTCTTGGGGTTTAGTCTTATTGGTAATTCACAAGAGTACAACACAAGATTCAGTGTAAGATTCCTCCCTGAGCTTGGCTCTCTCTTTATTTTTCCACAGGACCTTCTTTGTGCTAGTTCCCTAGTTGCTTCTTTTTAAAGAACCTTTCCCACCTCCATTATCTTCAGGGTGAAGATAATGACCAAAAGCTGTCCCAGTAAGACAGCAGAACTTCAGCAGCTTTTTGCATGCTTCTAACACCTGTGAACAGGGTGAGTCAATAGAAGGGGCTGGCTATCCCGTTACAGGTATGTATTTCAAGTGTAATTTACTCCAGCATGTATAATTAGTTTCTTGTTTTGCTAATCATTACATAAACTGTTTCAGAGAGCAGGAACAAAGTAGCTAGCGACTCTACAAAATGAGACACATATAAAAGGTACTGTGTTCTCCTAGCAACCAAAGTTGTAAAATAATGCAATGATCTCCAAAACGATGTGATGAAAACGATATAATAGTGGTTTAATGTTGTTATGGCAACATACATAGTTAGATTTAAATGCACGTATCTAGAATGTTACACAAATAATCTAAGCGACATATTAATCAATCCTATCCAATTTACAGTCATCATTCATTAGCATTTACTACAGAGCTCTCTTGAATGCTGATTTTCATGATCTTTGTATTGCTCCAACCTGTACTGTTTTTATTTTATTTTATTTTAATTCCAGCTGCCTACTCTTTGGTAGGTAAAGTCAAATCATTATTTCATCTGTTTCTTTACATAGAGACAAAATGGTTTTGTATTTCAATGCATTATTTATAACATGGTCTTTTAAAAAAAACATTCTAGTTGCTTGTAGGAACATGGGATCATGATTTCCTGAACATAATTGGGGCTTCTATCCAAAGCAGTGCTGTCAGAGAGGAGTGGAATACAACTGGGATAAGAGAACTTGTATGCTCAGCACCATTCTCACAGATTTTAGCGATGGAAGAGATATACTATCCAGCCCATGTCCCTGCAAATGTAGGCTATACATAGCACTTTCAAATATAGGGGGTTAAATTCTCTGCTGGTGTAAATTGGCACAGTTCCATTGACTTCAGTGGAGGTGTTACTTCTGCTAAGAATTTGGACCATTATTTCTAAAGACAACCCAATTGTTTTACTTAACAAATCCATGATCTTTACCACAAGAAACCTTTTTGTTCAGGATTTCCTTTAGATATCATCCAAGTCCGCACCAGTGGTTCTTTGTGTAGTAGGATGGCTAGAGTTCGATCCTGCAGTTACTTCCCAGGAACAGTCCCTCTGATGTCAAGGGGACTGTATGGGGGAGTAATTGTTTGCAGAATCAGACTCGTAATTTGTATTTATTTCCTGGTTTACTATTTTCAAAGTAGACTTCAAAATATAAAACACTGAACCTTGGATCTTTGTTGTAACTCAGCTGGGTTTTTTACAAAATGTCCATGTTTCAAACTGTGTAGTGCTAAGACAGATAAAGGCACAGCAGTGCATCTGGGTATGAAGAGAGAAAGATCTTATCTCCAGTAGGTACAAATGGCTCCAGATTAATTCTGTGATGATGGTGTTCCATACTGGTCCTCTGATGTTCCTGAAGAAATATGAAACGACATTTAGACCATTGTCATGTATGCTACTTGAATCCACATGTCATGCTCTGTCTTAGTAGCCTCTATTATGCAGTCTCCTCATTTCAAATAAATAAATGAAATCTGGAATTTGTCAACACATGACTCCAAGAGCTGGGATGCTAGGCATTGGCCTTTAATATTTATACCTTAACCACACCCCGACTTCACTGACATCAGTGGAGCAATGCAGATTTACACCAACTTAGGATCTGTTCCAATACATCGATATATAAATTCTTATTACATGATTCACTTGCACTCATATCTTCCCCTGGCAGGGAGAACACTACTGGAAAATCAGCATGGATGCATATACCAATGGGGGTTTGAAAATTCCACTAGATGTGCTTCCAGCCAAGGTTGAGTATCCAGACACCCTGCACACTCCAAAATGTGAGCAGATTTTCTGACAACATGGAAAACTTACCCTGTTTCCTGAGCACCTTAAGCCAGCCAAGCAAAATCTCTGCCCACTGCCCAAGTAAGGGACTTAGATAACTCAGTTTCACCATCTCTAAAATGGGATAAAAATACTGATCCACCTTGTTAATTTCCTTTGAGATATTCAGATTCAAAGCAATATATTCACAAGTAATAATAACAACATAATAAATAACCACCAGGCTAACTTAATAGCCCACATGTTCCCGCAAACATCCTGAGCTCTCCTCCAGCTGACTTCATTTGGCCAGCTACATGAGAAAAACATAATCAGCCAGTGGTTTAAATTTATACATGAAAGAAAACTCAGGAAAATTTTACTTTCAAAAGTTCTGCAAACCTCCTACTCCACCTCCACTGGTCTGCTGGCTGACATAACACCTTTTGTCAGCAGAGAGAGGAAGCATTGATTCCCAGAGGTCCAATTTAGCACAGTGCCAGCCCTGCAGGCAGGAGTGTTTTAAAAACGTTTCCTGTATAGTATTCTCTTGAGGTTGTCCATTTTGAAGACAAAATGAAGAAAAACAAGAATGTCATTTGCAAGTGGAAAGCCGGGCAATAGCTTCATACCACAAAGCCCAGCTTAAAAGCACAAAAGTAAATAATCTTTTCCCTTCTGCCTGTTGTGCCTGTTTTCCATTATCTGCCTCCCTGCCTGTAGTAAAACTGCTGTCCCCAGAGCTCCTGAACCTGTTTAGTTTTCACCTGCTACCAGTTCATCTGAAGCAGCACTAATGTACCACAGAAGGCTTTGCCTCCTTCAGTACAGCAGAAAAAAGCTGTCCAACTGCTTGTTTCACACTAGACTGTGGGTGGAAATGCATATAGAACATCAACATGCCAGTGCAAGCAGCCTGCCACTCCTGTTCCAGCCCACAAACACAGCCTGAATGGGAGATTAGCCAGGAGCTGCCAGCAAAATTTCTGTCTATGGCACCCCTGACTGGATTTAAAGACTTCCTTTTCCAGTACAAGCATAATGAGAGGATGGTGTCACCACTGACACCACACCATCTTGCAGATGAGCATTCCTCGTTGTCTTTACCATTTACATACCCCACCTTCTCCCAATAGCAGGTCTTTGGTCCTGCCTCTGCCCAGATTGGCCGTTCCCTCTGGACAGTCTATGTGCACGGCCAGGCAAAAGAACCCCACCGAGATGGGTTCCTTGCATTGCTGGTGCAAACCCTGGCTGAGAACTCCCTGTATCCTTTGCTCCCCATCCACTGACCTTACAGAAAACAATTGAATCTACAGGTTTGGAATCTGCACAGTTCATAACTACAGCCCCATTTCAAGAAAGTAACCAAGCCATTCTTCTTGTGACATTTGTAAATGCCTAAAAGTTCTGGTCCAGTACTATTATATATAACTTCTTATTACATTGTTCACTTGCACTTACATCTTCCCTGGCAGGGAGAACAGCATTGTTAAACCAAAATGGATGCTATGTGGTTATGAAAATTCCACTGGCTTTTCACCCAGCTGAGAGCTGAGTACCCAGACACGCAGCACATGCCAAAATGTGAGCAGATTTTTCAATATGTAGGCTCTAAAACTTCTTGAAAACCTCCTCCTGTTGTCAGAGCATTTTAAGTCAGCCAGGCAAAATCTCTGTTGGCTGCTCAAATGAGGGACTTTGGGCATGCTTATTGCTAGACTGTATTCCTTACTGTAGAAATTCTGCAGAGTGTGAGTGCAAATCTTATGAACACTTTATTTGTACACCATTTTTTCTGCTTTGGGAGTGATGATGATGATGATGATGATGATGATGATGATGATGATGATGATGATGAAATGCCCAGTAATGTGCAGACATGAAGAGATCTTTAGCTTGTGTGGCTTTGTTTTCTAAGACTTTTTGTAATAATATCAAGGTATCATGTACAATATTCCTAACATTTACTCCAGTTCAATTTATGGCTTATATTGTATTAAGTTACTGAGAAACTGCTGACTGCATGACTGTGTGTGTGTGTGTGTGTGTGTGTGTGTGTGTGTGTGTGTACACACGCACATACAACTGATTCTATAGGATGGAATGTGCCAGTCCCACTTGCAGGTATATCAGTTCCCTTGACTGAATAAAGCCCTGATTGTGATACCATAAACTGAGTAGTACTTTAGGCCTGACTCCACAAAGGGACTTAGGTTTTGTGATACTGAGTGTTGCAGTGCCTAATTTTTAGGTGCCTAGACAATCACTGGAACAACAATGAGATCCACTAAGCCTGAGTTAGGTATGTAGGTTCTCTATACAATGAATGAGGTGAGATAGGCACCTAAGAAGAGGATCAACAGAAGTCAGCATACTAGGTGTAAAGATGCCTAAGATCCCCAATGGGATATGCAAATTAGAGAGGTGTAGCCTAAACCCTGCCCCCTTATGGACTCAGGTCCCTATTTCCAACTCCAGGGAAGCACATATTTCTGCTAGGGATACATAACGAGGAACCCCACTCCTGAAGTCAAGTGGCTTAGGCACCTAAATTGTTTCTTATGAGAATGAGTTAGGCACCTGCCTCACTCCACACAAATGGGCAGAGTGGAGAGGAAAGGAAGCAGAGGGTGATGCTCACCCTATAAAACTTCTTGGTCAGTGGTTAGCACACTCACCTTGGATATTTGCAGACCCACGTTCAATTCCCTTCTCTGCCTGTGCTATGATAAACCCTGATGTGCAGCTTCCTCTGTCTCTCCTATTGAAGCTGTTCCACTGCACATAAATGAGTAGAGTCATAGCAGCAGGGAGTCTGTGTCTCCCACTTCCGAAATGTATGTCCTAAACCCAGGCTATACAGTCAGTCTCTTTCTGGTCTAAAGACTAAGTAGGTATTCAAAGTGCAGCAACTCCAACAGGAGAAATGGAGGGAGCCCCACATCAGAATATCCCACAGTTCAATAGCTAGCGCACTCTCCTGAAAGATGGGAAGGCCCTGTTCAAATCCTTTTTCACACTCAGACAGAGGGGAAAATGAAAATGGGTCTTGTATATTTCGGGCCAGTCCTCTAACCACTGGGATAAAAGCTATACAATGGACACCACCACTGGATTTTGAATGGGACCTGATCCAGTAGGCAGTCTCTGAGCACATCTTCCAGATCTGGCTCTGCAGGTGAGACAGGTGCACTTCTGTCTATCTTCCCCCAATTCATAGATAAAACTGGGCTTAGGAAGGAATAGGCATCCCAATTCCTAGAGTGAGGCAGCAGTGTGTATGCCCTAAGGCAGAAACTTATGCAGCTAGGGGACTTTTACAGCAAAAATTTAGGTGCTGAATGAGTTTAGATGTTTACAGTATTAGGTGGCAGTCAAGTGGGGGCTGTGTAAATTGCAGTGGTACCTAAAACTGGGATTTAGATGCCTAAATATTTGAGTTAGCCATTTTGTGCTTAAATTGATGCTTAAACAACCAGGAAGAAATGTTAGAGAGATGAGGGATTGGACAGGAGAGACAAATGAGGAGTGAACAAGGATCATAAATTTGTAAGCTATCAGCACAGAGATGATAGGTGAAACTAGAAGAGTAGATGAGGTCTTTTAGAGATAAGATTGGGGGCAAGGAAAGAAGAGGAGTTGTTCAAGAACCAAGTTCTTCTGCACAGTGAGGGTAAGAAAAGGATGCATCAAATATGAAGGATCAATCAGGGACATAAGAGGAGACTCATGAAAGACCAAAGAGAATGCAAAGCTGATGATACCAAGTAGTGGACAGATGGTAGAGGAAGCAGATGGACGATAGCTCTCAGAATTAGTCAGGAAAAAGTAACTAATCACCTTGGTGATAACAATGGAGGGTGAAAACCCAGTTGGAAAAGATCCAGAATGTCACTGGCGATAAGAGAGTGAAGACAACAACTGTAAAGGGTTGATTTGTTGAACTGAGAGGTGAAAGGACTAATAGAGTTGAGGGAGTAGCTGGAAAGACAGTAAGGACAAGACTGATGTTTTTGACTATTGGGGAATCCAGGGTATGTTTGTACTTTGAAAGGAAGGCACCAAAGGAGAGGCAGAGGTTCTGAGCTGCAGAGAAAAAATATTCTGTCTTCGTTATATTACCTTTATTAAAGTATTGGTTGTTATGCTGAAATTCAATGTGAAAGGCAAATTGCAGTGTATATATGCGTGCCTGGGAACACTCAGTAAAAATTACAAAGGCATACAAATTTTATTTGTGCACTTTACTTTTTAATGACCTCTCAAGCTCTTTTTTGCTTTCAAGTCTTTGAACGTACATTTTCATTGATCTCTCACTCTCTCTCTCTCTCCTCTTCTGCAAAAGGTCTTTACAATAGGAAAGAATTAAAAAAAAAAGAAATATTTACTTAAACAAACACAACAGGACCAAGTGCATAAATATATTCTTGCGAGAGTCAACAACTTTCAGATTTGCCACTAAAGACTCGTTAATTTATACAAAGAGGCCTTCTCAGAGGAAAGAAAAATCAATTCCACATGTCAAGAGCAAGAACTCAGTGCAATTTTTTTTTTACTTTTGCCATTCAGCTAAAAATGTCACTTTCAGATTTTTATTAGAAATTTAACCAAAAGCAGTGAAACCTGCTGTCTAAATTTGATCTTTTGATCAGTTTGTCTTGCAGTCAACAAAATGCCAAATTCAGCCTATAATTTGATTTACTAATGGAGAGCTAAGTAGGAAAAAAAGTCTAGTTCCTTTCATGTGAATCCTGAGCGCTCCCCAACATCATTTGAAATCCTAGGAGACTTGGAGCACTCAGTAATAATCCTGGTGTTAATATGTAAATTGTTGGGGAAATATCACACAAAAATATCTTGTGTTAATTGCTTATTCCTCTGAGGCTCTTTACATGGCTTTATTAAGGTGAATTATGCCACCAATACAAGAGTGGTTCATTTATAAATGATGGCCTGGGAAAAACAGTTTTTGTTTTGGTTGATAAAAGTTAATCAAATGCAAAACAGCAAAACTCATCATACATTTTCCATGGAAAGTAAGTAATTCCATTTAGGTAGGAAAAATATTTATCTGGATATTTCAAACTATTCCTACAAATATTTAAGGCAATCATCTCTAAGAAATTGACTAAGGAATTATTTGTATAGTTGTTTTAGTAAGTAAAGAGAGGTGTTGATCTAGCAGTCAGCACACAGGAGTGGGAACTAGAAAAGATGTTTTCTAATCCAAGTTTTGATGCTGACACCTAGGAACATAAGAACGGCCAAACTGGGTCAGACTATTGGTCTATCTAGCCCACTATCCTGTTTTCCTATAGTGGCCAGATGCATCAGAGGGAATGAACAGAATAGGGCAATTAGCAAGTGATCCATCTCCTGTTATCCAGTCCCAGCTTCTAGCGGTCAGAGGTTTAGGGGAACCCAGAGCAAGGGATTGCAGCCCTGGCCATCTTGGCTAATATCCATTGATGGACCTATTCTCCACGAATTTATCTAATTCTCTTTTGAACCCAGTTATACTTTTGCCCTTCACAACATCCCCTGGCAATGAGTTCCACAGGTTGTCTGTGCATTGTGCGGAGAAGTATTTCTTTATGTTTGTTTTAAACCTGCTGCCTATCAATTTCATTGGGTGACCCCCTGGCTGTTAAGTTATGTGAAGGGGTAAATAACACTTCCTTATTCACTTTCTCCACACCATACCTGATTTGATAGACCTCTATTATATCCCCCCTTAGTTGTCTCGTTTCCAAGCTGAACAGTCTCTGTCTTTTTAATCTCTCCTCATGTGTAAGCCATTGACATTCTCTGTATTTTTTTTTCCAATTCATATATTTTGTTTTTGAGATGAGGCAACCAGAACTGCATGCAGTGTTCAAGGTGTGGGTGAACCATAGATTCATATAGTAGTATTATGCTATTTTCTGTCTTGTTATCTATCCCTTTCCTAATGCTTTGTTAACATTCTGTTAGCTTTTTGGACTGCCACTGCACATTGAGTAGATGTTTTCTTGAGCAGTAACAGCTAATTTAGACCCCATCATTTTGTACATATAGTCAGGGATTAAGTTTTCCAATGTGCATTACTTTGTATTTATCAACAGTGAATTTCATCTGCCATTTTGTTTAATGAGATCCCTTTGTCAGTCTTCAGTCAGCTTTGGACTTAACTCTCTTATGTGATTTTGTATTGTCTGCAAACTTTGCCACCTCACTGTTTACTCCTTTCTCCAGATCATTTATGAATATGTTGAACAGCTCTGGTTACAGTATACAGGGGCGGCTCTAGGGATTTTGCCGCCCCAAGCACGGCAGGCATGCTGCCTCTGGCGGTTTGCCTGTGGAGGGTGCGCTGGTCCCGCGGCTTCCACGAACCTCCCACAGGCAGGCATGCCTTCAGGAGGTCCACTGAAGCCGCGGGACCAGCGGACCTTCTTCAGGCAAGCCGCCGAAGGCAGCCTGCCTGACGCCCTCGCAACACAGGCAGATCACTCCCCGCGGCTTGCTGCCCCAAGCACGCGCTTGGCGTGCTAGGGCCAGGATCCGCCCCTGATAGTATATATTCTTATAGGCCCCACTAATTTACTGCTCTCCACAGTGAAAAGTGGCCATTTATTTCTATCCTTTGTTTCATATCTTTGATCCATGAGAGGACCTTCCCTCTTATCCCATAGCTTCTTACTTTGCTTGACAGCCTTTTGTGATGATCTTGTCAAAGGCCTTTTGAAACTCCAAGTACATTATATCCACTAGATCATTGTTGTTCATGTATTTTTTGACATCCCTCTGCAGTTGAGAGGAAATCATGTTTTCAGTTCTCAGCCTTGTTTTCTCTCATAAAATGATGATGATAATATATGATTCACATTGGCTTTGTAAGGAATAGTTTGTGTGAAAACCACTCAGAAGCAAAGTGCCAAGTTAGAGCAATAAATGTATGGTGAATAACATTTTGTCTGGGTCTATATGCCATAAAAGCACATTAAAATCCTATTTGGAAACCAATAGTGAATCAGTGGAACACAAGCTTGTTTCTATGTCAGTAAATAAACAAATCCCTCTCTGAACTTCTTGATCTAAATACTAGAGAACACCATTCTGCTACAGGCATTAGGCAGATGATGAGTCAGGGTTGGGAGGGAGGGGGCGTTGGTTGTTTTTGTTTTTTGCTTTGATTCTTTTATTGTGTAACATTTCAAAGCAATCAAGATTTTATTTCCATTTCAGCTGCATGAGGGGATTTGTATAGATGAACATGTGCTTGCAAGCAAGATAGTAGAAGACTTACAGCTGTGACAGTTGGGCATGCAGCAAAGTGTGGAGAAAAAGCAGTTGGGGCAGACATACTTACCAAAACACCCTTCTCTGATAGATCCAGGTTTAACTGGAAAATAAACTGGCAACTGTACTTGAAAAGATGGGAAACATCATTTCAGTTTCAGTAAGCAGTTTGCAAGTATACACTAACATGGGCAATATTTCATAGGCTTAGAGCAATTAGAGATGAAGATGGAAAGGACCTAGAACATATTGTTCATTTCTCCTACTATCAAGGAAAACATCCTGATTCTGGAAAGCACATAAGCGCATAGCTAAATGTAAGTGCTTTCCTGGATTGAGGCCCAAGGAAAGATTTTTATCTTCGGTATATTCTCAAATGCATTGGCCTGTATAATTTTCTATCTTTAATTTAAAAGCCTGTTTTCCCCTTCCCCCCCCCCCCACAAACAAAAAAAACCCCCAAAACCCTCAAGATATTCCCTTGACTCTACCCAGGGTTGTTCTAAAAAAAAAAAAAAATGAAAACTGATGTCTGAACTAAAGGTGGCTCCAACTCACAAATTTCAAGACTGGCTTTTCCCATGATTCATAAGTATTGGAGCTGGTGTTTCAGTTTATGAGTAATCTGTATTATACATTTGAATATTTTTCTCAGCTATCCCTTGTTACAATGCACCTATTTCATTATATTTAACTATTTTCCAATTTAAATGTTTAACCATTTGTATGGACACGCCCAAAGAGGGGATAAAATAACTATGGCTAAAATATATACATACACTGCTACCTTGCTATAATGCAACCCGATATAACACGGGTTCACATATAGCGTGGTAGCAACGGGGCTCTGGTGGCGCTTTAAAGGGTCCAAGGCTCGGGCTGCTGTGGGGAGCCCCGGGCCCTTTAAATCACCGATGGAGCCCTGCCGCCGCTACCCTGGGGCTGCAGCAGCGGGGCTCAGACTGTGCTTTAAAGAGTCTGGGACTCTGGCTGCTGCAGGGAGCCCCGGGCCCTTTAAATCACCACTGGAGCCCTGCCGCCGCTACCCTGGGGTTGCAGCAGTGGGGCTCGGCCAGCGATTTAAAGGGCTCAGGCTCCCCACAGTGGCCAGAGCCCAGAGCTCTTTAAATCACCGCTGCAGCCCTGCCACCACTACCCCAATATAATGGCATTTCACCTATAATGCAATAGAGATTTTTGGCTTCCCACGTGTCATAAACAGTTAGCTAAGGGTTAATGTCTCTTACACCTGGAAAGGAGTAACCTGAAACACCCAACCAGAGGACAAATCAGGAAACAAGACTTTTTCAAATCTGGGTGGAGGGAAGTTTGTGTCTGAGTTCTTGTCTTCTGCCTGTACTCCCTCTCGGCTATGAGAAGGATTTTTCTGTCTCCTGGCTTTCTAATCTTCTGTTTCCAAGTTGTAAGTACAAAGATAGGAAGACCATAGGTTCTATTGTTTTCTTTTGTATTTACATGGGTATAGTTGCTGGAATGTGTTAAATTGTATTCTTTTTGGATAAGGCTGTTTATTCATTTTTCTTTTAAGCAAATGACCCTGTATTTGTCACCTTAATACAGAAAGACCATTTTTATGTATTTTTTCTTTCTTTTTACATAAAGCTTTCTTTTAAGACCTGTTGGAGTTTTTCTTTGGTGCGGAACTCCAGGGAATTGAGTCTGTAGCTCACCAGGGAATTGGTGGGAGGAAGAAGTCAGGGGGAAATCTGTGTGTGTTAGATTTACTAGCCTGACTTTGCATTCCCTCTGGGTGAAGAGGGAAGTACTTGTGTTTCCAGGACTGGAAACAGGGAGGGTGGCGTCCCTCTGTTTAAATTCATGGAGCTTGCTTCTGTGTATCTCTCCAGGAACCCAGGGAGGGAACACCTGGAAGGGAGAAGGGAAGGGAAATGGTTTATTCCCCTTTGTTGTGAGACTCAAGGAATTTGGGTCTTGGGGTCCCCAGGGAAGGTTTTTGAGGGGACCAGAGTGCCCCAAAACACACTAATTTTTTGGGTGATGGCAGCTTTACCAGGTCCAAGCTGGTAACTAAGCTTGGAGGTTTTCATGCTAACCCCCATATTTTGGACGCTAAGGTCCAAATCTGGGAATAGGTTATGACATGAGTGGCAGTGGTGAGATAGATAGAATCCAGAAGCCAGTAGGAATATTATATTTTTCTTTTCTCTGCTAGGGGCTTTTAAGCAGAGAGAAACAGTTTGGTTTCAAAAGGAACCAGAGAGAATTTTTTTTATTTCTTTCTCTGCTCTCTCTTGCAGTTTTTGGCTTGCATATTAAGCAAGGAACCATTAAGCTGTGACAAACAGGTCTTTTGTCAGACAATAGCACTCCCATTAGGAGGCAATTACCAGCACAATACACATGCAAATAAAGTGTTTTTTCTGGTTTACTTTACATTTAAAAGATTAGCTAGAGGAAGAAAGGGAAAAAGGCACTGTTGCTAGGCAGACCCCAGGAGGCAACAGAAAACCTGCAGTTCAGACAATAAACACCGGAGGGAACCCCAACACAAGAAAACAGGAACCATGCCTACCAAGACAAAAATGGAGGCTGAAGAACAAATCAAAGGTGCAGAGCACAAACGAGATATGGAAAAAAAATACAGAGACTAGAAATAAAACAAAAAGAGACGGAGCTAAGGGAAAGAGAAAAAGAAGCTACCCACAGGAGAGAGTTGGAACTCCTGAGAGAAACCCACCGACAGGCCATGGAATTAGAAAAGGCTAAGCAACAGGCTCCAGTCAATCCTAACAACCCTTCACCAATTATGGTTCCACATCACAGAAAATTTCCCACCTACAAGGCAGGTGATGACACTGAGGCCTTCTTAGAAAATTTTGAAAGAACCTATCTTGGGTACAGCATCCCTGAAGACCAGTACATGGTAGAATTGAGACCACAGCTCAGTGGACCTTTAGCAGAGGTGGCGGCTGAAATGCCTAAGGAGCAAATGAATGACTATAAACTTTTTCAAACCAAGGCCAGATACAGAATGGGGATAACCCCGGATCATGCCCGTTGGCGTTTCAGAACCCAAAAGTGGAAACCAGATGTGTCATTTCCCAAACTACGCTAGGAAAAATTATGAGGCCTGGCTATCAGGACACAATGTTAAATCCTTGGAAGAACTGCACCTCCTCATACAAATGGAGCAGTTCTTGGATGGTGTTCCTGAGGACATAACACGGTACATACAACATGGAAAACCCAAAAATCTCACCGAGGTGGGGGAGATTGGAGCCAGATGGATGGAAGTAGCAGAAAGCAAAAAAGCTACTGTCAAGGGGAACGTATACCCCAGGGGGCACACCGACCATAAACCCAACAACCGGGGACAGCCAAAGACCCCACATACAACCCAAGTAAAGCCACAGACGCCCTATTCTTCCACCTCACCAGTCTCCAGTAACTCACCTCGACCCAGTGACCAGTCAGATGGAAGATGCTTCAAGTGTAATGAACTGGGACATATCAAGGCCAGCTGCCCAAAGACCACCAGCCGAGTGCAGTTCATTACACCACCATCACACCAAAGATCCCCAGGCCCAGATGCCTCTCAAATACCCTTGGAGCGAAGGGAAAATTTGAGAGTGGGCGGAAAGAAGGTTACTGCGTGGAGAGACATGGGGGCACAAGTGTCAGCTATCCACCAATCCTTCATAGACCCCAAATTCATCAACCCAAAGACCCAAGTGACAATTTACCCCTTCATGTCACAAGCTGTAGACTTGCCTACAGCTGAACTGCCTGTCCAGTACAAAGGTTGGTCAGGAATGTGGACTTTTGCAGTTTATGACCACTATCCCATCCCCATGCTACTGGGGGAAGACTTGGCCAACCAGGTGAAGCTGGCCAAGAGAGTGGGAATGGTTACACGTAGCCAAACCAGGCAAGCTTCCAGACCCATTCCTGTTCCTGAGCCGTCCAGAGATGCCCCGTCTGTGTTACCAGAGACCCAGACAGAGGTAGTGGACCCGGATTCCATGCCAACCACTGAAACAGCCACAGCACCTCCAGTCCCAGGCCTGGAACTGGAACAGCAACCAGCACCAGCAATTGCAACCACATCTTCAAACTCAACGCCAGAGGGCGCCAATGAGCCAAAACTGGCAGAAGCAACAGACAGCCATACCCAAAAGGCTCAGCCAGAGCCTGAAATACCCTCAGGTGCACCAGCGGAGAGCGGTTCACCAGCAACGGAAACAACCCCATCACCTACATCGCTTCCAGAGGGACCAAGCCCAAGTCCACAGTCTGAGGAAGAACTGGTGACCCCAGCCTCAAGGGAACAGTTCCAGACTGAGCAGGAAGCAGATGACAGCCTTCAGAAAGCGTGGGCGGTAGCACAGAGCACCCCACCGCCTCTCAGCTCTTCTAATTGATCCCGGTTTGTTATAGACCAAGGACTTTTATACAAGGAGATTCTTTCTGGTGGACACCGGGAAGAATGGCAGCCGCAAAAGCAGTTGGTGTTTCCAACTAAGTACCGGGGGAAGCTCTTAAGCTTAGCCCATGATCATCCCAGTGACCATGCTGGGGTGAACAGAACCAAGGACTGGTTGGGGAAGTCCTTCCACTGGGAGGGGATGGGCAAGGACGTTGCCAAGTATGTCCGGTCTTGTGAGGTATGCCAAAGAGTGGGAAAGCCCCAAGACCAGGTCAAGGCCCCTCTCCAGCCACTCCCCATAATTGAGGTCCCATTTCAGCGAGTAGCTGTGGATATTCTGGGTCCTTTCCCAAAAAACATGCCCAGAGGAAAGCAGTACGTACTGACTTTTGTGGACTTCACTACCCGATGGCCGGAAGCAGCAGCTCTAGGCAACACCAGGGCTAACACTGTGTGGCTGGCCCTAACAGACATTTTTGCCAGGGTAGGTTGGCCCTCCGACATCCTTACAGATTCAGGATCTAATTTCCTGGCAGGGACCATGAAAGAACTATGGAAAACTCATGGGGTGAACCACTTGGTTGCCACCCCGTACCACCATCAAACCAGTGGCCTGGTGGAAAGGTTTAATGGAACTTTGGGGGCCATGATACGTAAATTCATCAACGAACACTCCAATAATTGGGACCTAGTGTTGCAGCAGTTGCTGTTTGCCTACAGGGCTGTACCACATCCCAGTTTAGGGTTTTCACCGTTTGAACTTGTGTATGGTCGCGAGGTTAAGGGGCCATTACAGTTGATGAAGCAGCAATGGGAGGGGTTTACGCCTTCTCCAGGAACTAACATTCTGGACTTTGTAAGCAACCTACAAAACACCCTCCGACACTCTTTAGCCCTTGCTAAAGAAAACCTAAAGGATGCTCAAAAAGAGCAAAAGGCCTGGTATGACAAACATACCAGAGAACGTTCCTTCAAAGTAGGAAACCAGGTTATGGTCTTGAAGGCGCAACAGGCTCATAAGATGGAAGCATCATGGGAAGGGCCATTCACGGTCCAAGAGCGCCTGGGAACTGTGAACTACCTCATAGCATTTCCCAATTCCTCACTAAAGCCCAGAGTGTACCATGTTAATTCTCTCAAGCCTTTCTATTCCAGAGACTTACATGTTTGTCAGTTTACAGTCCAGGGAGATGATGCTGAGTGGCCTGACAGTGTCTACTACAAAGGGAAAAAAGACGGTGGCGTGGACGAGGTGAACCTCTCAACCATCCTGGAACATCTGCAGCGGCGACAAATCAAGGAGTTGTGCACTAGCTTTGCCCCATTGTTCTCAGCCACCCTAGGACGGACTGAACGGGCATACCACTCCATTGACACAGGTAATGCTTACCCAATTAAAACCCCTCCCTACCGGGTATCTCCTCATGCCCAAGCTGCTATAGAACGGGAAATCCAGAACATGCTACAGATGGGTATAATCCGCTCATCAACCAGTGCATGGGCATCTCCAGTGGTTCTGGTACCCAAACCAGATGGGAAAATACGCTTTTGCGTGGACTACCATAAGCTAAATGTGGTAACTCGTCCGGACAACAATCCAATGCCATGCACCGATGAGCTATTGGAGAAATTGGAACGTGCCCAGTTCATCTCTACAATAGACTTAACCAAGGGCTACTGGCAAGTACCGCTGGATGAACCTGCCAAAAAAAGGTCAGCATTCGTCACCCATGTGGGAGTGTATGAATTTAATGTCCTTCCTTTCGGGCTGCGAAATGCACCCGCCACCTTCCAGAGGCTGGTAGATGGTCTACTAGCAAGACTGGGAGAATATGCAGTTGCCTACCTTGATAATGTGGCCATTTTTTCAGACTCCTGGCCCAAACACCTACTACACCTGGAAAAGGTTTTTGAGCGCATCAGGCAGGCCGGACTAACTGTTAAGCCCAAAAAGTGTCAAATAGGCCAAAACAAAGTAACTTACCTGGAACACCAGGTGGGTCAAGAAACCATAAACCCCCTACAGGCCAAGGTGGATGCTATCCAAAAGTGGCCTGTCCCAAGGTCAAAAAAACAGGTCCAATCCTTCTTAGACTTGGCCGGGTACTACAGGCGATTTGTACCACACTACAGCCAAATCGCTGCCCCACTGACCAACCTGACCAAAAAGACCCAGCCAACTACAGTTAAGTGGACTGATGAGTGTCAAAAGGCCTTTACCCAACTTAAGGCAATGCTCATGTCTGACCCTGTGCTCAGGGCCCCGGACTTTAACAAGCCATTCCTGGTTACCACGGATGCATCTGAGCGTGGTATAGAAGCAGTTCTCATGCAGGAAGCAACGGATCACAACTTCCATCCTGTCGTGTTTCTCAGCAAGAAACTGTCTAAGAAAAAAAGTCACTGGTCAGTCAGTGAAAAGGAATGCTATGCCATTGTGTACGCCCTGGAAAAGCTACGCCCATATGTTTGGAAACAGCGGTTCCAGCTGCAAACTGACCATGCTGCGCTAAAGTGGCTTCATACTGCCAAGGGGAACAACAAAAAACTTCTTCGTTGGAGTTTAGCTCTCCAAGATTTTGATTATAAAATTTAGCACATCTCAGGAGCTTCTATCAAAGTAGCTAATGCACTCTCCCGTGAGAGTTTCCCAGAATCCAGTAGTTAAAAAAGGTTCTTAAAATGTAAAAGTCTGTTAGTTATATACTTAGTGTTATATGTAAAGGTGCATGTGTTGTATTACTCTGTTTATTTTACAGTTCTAGGAGGAAATCGCAGCCAGTGAGCTTCCCCACTGTCTGCAATTTGGGGGGCGTGTCATAAACAGATAGCTAAGGGTTAATGTCTCTTACACCTGAAAAGAAGTACCCTGAAACACCTGACCAGAGGACAAATCAGGAAACAAGACTTTTTCAAATCTGGGTGGAGGGAAGTTTGTGTCTGAGTTCTTGTCTTCTGCCTGTACTCCCTCTCGGCTATGAGAAGGATTTTTCTGTCTCCTGGCTTTCTAATCTTCTGTTTCCAAGTTGTAAGTACAAAGATAGGAAGACCATAGGTTTCTATTGTTTTCTTTTGTATTTACATGGGTATAGTTGCTGGAATGTGTTAAATCGTATTCTTTTTGGATACGGCTGTTTATTCATTTTTCTTTTAAGCAAATGACCCTGTATTTGTCGCCTTAATACAGAAAGACCATTTTTATGTATTTTTTCTTTCTTTTTACATAAAGCTTTCTTTTAAGACCTGTTGGAGTTTTTCTTTGGTGCGGAACTCCAGGGAATTGAGTCTGTAGCTCACCAGGGAATTGGTGGGAGGAAGAAGTCAGGGGGAAATCTGTGTGTGTTAGATTTACTAGCCTAACTTTGCATTCCCTCTGGGTGAAGAGGGAAGTACTTGTGTTTCCAGGACTGGAAACAGGGAGGGTGGCGTCCCTCTGTTTAAATTCATGGAGCTTGCTTCTGTGTATCTCTCCAGGAACCCAGGGAGGGAACACCTGGAAGGGAGAAGGGAAGGGAAATGGTTTATTCCCCTTTGTTGTGAGACTCAAGGAATTTGGGTCTTGGGGTCCCCAGGGAAGGTTTTTGGGGGGACCAGAGTGCCCCAAAACACTAATTTTTTGGGTGGTGGCAGCTTTACCGGGTCCAAGCTGGTAACTAAGCTTGGAGGTTTTCATGCTAACCCCCATATTTTGGATGCTAAGGTCCAAATCTGGGAATAGGTTATAACACCATGACCGCATTATATTGGGGTAGAGGTGTATAATTAGGGCCAAAATCTATCTAACCTAGACTATAATAGAATAGAGGGCAGAACTCATAAGAATAAACTAGTTGCTAAAAGCCCATATTGTTGCGTGGGTGTAATTCGTAAAATCATATATATAAAAGAAGAGAGAAAATGGCTGAGAACTTGATAGTAACAGACAGCAAATGCCAGTGATGATTGAACCTGGTGTTATTCTAAACAAAAAGAGTGTTCAGCCATGTTTGTAGCTGTTTCCATTGTTTCACACCTACTCACCAGGCTCTCTAGGTGTCAGGGAGACACACAGACAGGTGACAATCCTGAAATCTTATTATATAGGTTACTAAGGGTATGTCTACATCTAAAATTTTGCAGCGCTGGTTGTTACAGCTGTATTAGTACAGCTGTATAGGGCCAGCGCTGCAGAGTGGCCACACTTACAGCAACCAGCGCTGCAAGTGGTGTTGATGTGGCCATACTGCAGTGCTGTTGGGCGGCTTCAAGGAGGGTTCGGGGAACGCGAGAGCAAACCGGGGAAGGAGACCAGCTTTGCCGTGGTTTGCTCTGGCGTTCCCCAAACCACCCTGCAAACCACAGGGAAGGAGACCTGCTTGTTCGGGGAATGCGAGAGCAAACCGGGGAAGGAGACCAGCTTCGCAGCGGTTTGCTCTCGCGTTCCCCGAACCATCCTGCAAACCGCGGGGAAGGAGACCTGCTTGTTCGGGGATTCGGGGAACGCGAGAGCAAACCAGGGAAGGAGACCAGCTTCGCCGCGGTTTGCTCTCACGTTCCCCGAACCACCCTGCAAACCACAGGGAAGGAGACCTGCTTGTTCGGGGAACGCGAGAGCAAACCGGGGAAGGAGACCAGCTTTGCCGCGGTTTGCTCTCGCGTTCCCCCGAACCACCCTGCAAACCGCAGGGAAGGAGACCTGCTTGCTCGGGGTTCGGGGAACACGAGAGCAAACCGGGGAAGGAGACCAGCTTGATTACCAGAGGCTTCCTCAGGTATGCTGGGATACCTGCTTATTCCACGGAGGTCAAGAAAAGCGCTGGTAAGTGTCTACACTTGATCACCAGCGCTGGATCCTCTACACCCGAGACAAAACGGGAGTACGGCCAGCGCTGCAAACAGGGAGTTGCAGCGCTGGTGATACCCTGCAGATGTGTACACCTCCTAAGTTGCCGCGCTGTAACCCCCTCACCAGCGCTGCAACTTTGTGATGTAGACAAGCCCAGTGGGGTAGAAACTGCCTCTTTTTTCACTTGTTCAACACCTAGCACATTGTGGGCCTTATCAGGACCAATCTAAACAGTAACTAATAATATATATCACATGCTATCTGGTATCTTAAATTAGCATTCGTATGACAGCAACTCTATGCTAGGGGATGTACAAACATAAAAAAAAAAAAAGACCGTGCTCCAAAGTGTTTCCAATCTCAGTTTAAGACATGACACAAGTAGTGAGTAAAACAGATAGGCGGAAGACAAGAAGTCTGCGCAACAGTGATATCGACTTGTTTTTAAAGAGCCTAGTTGTACACACAACTTGAAAGCACAGAGGGTTTTTTTAATTGACAATCAACCAAAATGACTGTATCTGTCATATTTTACTTTAAATATACATCTCTAAGAAGGAAGGCAAGATTTCTTGGAATTTTTGACTCATTTTTTAGTTCCAAATTGCCTCGGACATGTAGGCTCACTGCATAAAATCCTGAACTCATGGAAATCAATGGCAAAGCTCCTACAGACTTCAGTGGGACCAGGATTTCACCCACTGTTGATATCATTCTTCCACTGTAAGTTCTTCTGCACATTTTCGTTGCTGGAGGATTAACTGTTTTGCAGTTACATTAACTCTCAGCAGAAATTCTTTTTGTTCTTTTGTTAATATTTAATGGGAAATTTAAATCTTCAAGGACAAAGATCTTTTGATTCATGGGCAAATCTAAAATCATTATCATATTTATCCTCTTCATTATGTCCCTGATAAACATTTACATATGCACAGTTCCATAACAAATGGTGCTGTTTCCCACAGCTCCAGCTGAGGGCAGCTTTTATAATATAAGATGGAGCCCTTCATTTCAGACCTGAATTTACCTTCTCCCAGACCTTGTGTGACTCTCCCCCACTCTCCATCTTAAATTACCTACATCACAATTACAGAATTGGGAAACAGAGGTTATAGAAAATATGACAAGTGCTTAATAATTTAACCTCACACAACATTTCAAATCACCTAAATGATTATTTTTGTTTTGCCGCTGTCGGATCATTGTTCCTTATTTAGTTCAGACGTATGTTTAGCGTAAAGTCCATCCAAAGCTTCACAGGAAGGGCATTCTCCTCAACCAACTAATAAGAACAGTAGTGAGACATAGCCCATAGATCTGCTGTCCCCACTACCTTAGTAATTGAGCATTTTACAGTCTTGAATATCTATAGCCTCACAACAGCCTCCTGAGGCAAAGATATCTCCATTTTATGGATGAGGAACAGAAGCCCAGAGAGGCTAAGCAATTTGCCCAAGATCACAGAGCATGTCTTTGGGGGAAGCAATGATTTGAACTCAAGTCTCCCAAATCCCATACTAGTGCCCTAACCATTGGGACATCTTCCTTCTGTTCATGTGTAGATCTCCAAGTACTTTATAAAAGAAGGTAAGTATCATTGTTCCCATCTTACCAATGGAGAAACTGAGACACCAAGAGGAGCAGTGACTTGCCCGCTGTCATAGGGCAGGGCAATAGCAGAGCCAGAAAGAGCATTCAAATCACTGCCTCCCAGGTCCATGTCAGCAGAGAATGTGCTATATTTCTACCTCTGTTATTCAACTGGATTCCACCAGTGACTGGGCTATGTGCGTAGGTTCAATTTTTAAGGGGTGTTACCATTTTTGCCTGTTACTTTGGGGTATGCTCATTTATTAGGGTTACTCTTCTGGGGGGAGGGGTTCTGTAATTCTATCAATGTACTGCTCGTGCCGCTTGTGTTCTCCTGCGGAGCTCTACTTCTCCCTTCTGCAAGTTACCTCTCAGTGGAGCTATCCTGCAGGACCTAGGTTCCCCAGGGCTGGGCTCTTGCAGCCCCAGAATTAGATGAACTGGGGCACTCATCCCAAATTGTCCCATTATATGTCCCTGGCCTCAGTAGGCTGGGTCGAGCAGCACTTCAGAGCTGTCACCCTCATATGCCATGGGCACTGCACCAGAATAGAGTACACCTGAGCAGGCTGGGTCAAGCAGCACTTTCAGTCTGCCACCCTCATATGCCCCTGGATGCAGCAGACTGGGTCAAGCAGCACTTCCAAGCTTCCACCCTCATATGCCCCTGGTTCAGAACATCCCTATCCTCACTTTCACGCTACAATTGTTCTACTAGTAATCCACTTGGATGAGAAACACCACAGGATTTTTGGCCCTGCAGGGATCTTTAGCTTAGGTACATAGAGTGTTGCTGCAAAGTGAATGGGGAAGCCAAAAAGCACCCATGAGAGGGAGAGGGAGAGAGAAGCAACCAGCTTAACCATGAAAGTTATTTATTGCCAGGTAATAACCATATAAGGGGAGCCAAACAAACAAAACAGCTATAATATTAAATCTAACTTAAATTTGATTATATGAGTCAGGTTTAGAAAACGATAACTGATCACAAAAGTCAGGGTCAGAAGGCTATACCTAGAGAGAGAGAAAAAAAGAGAGAGAGGCAGAGAAAGCAAGCTGGGTTCTCACCACTCAGTGAAGCTTGAAGCGATCGAGGTTCCTAGGTGATGGTGGTAGATGAGGGTTCAGAATGCTGGAGACAGGCAGAGCCCCCAGCATGACCAGTCAGGAGAAGAGGAAGTCCCAATGGAACTGATGCAGATTTTGGATCCAGGCCTCAGAGCACTTACCTGAGCATGGGTAGGGGTTTTTGTAGGGAAAGAACATGGTTCAAGGGAGAACGCTAGATTTGTTTGTAGGTAAACTGATGGCTCAAGAGACTATACCAAAGTTGTTCTGTTTAGGCTAGACAATAGGAACTGATCATTCCTGGCTATGGGTGGTGTTCCTTCGTGGGAGCTCACAATGCAATTAGGGGGCTTCAGTAGTTTGGATACCACTAAGGGATTTATTACTAGAATTGGTCTGATCACTACTGAGCTGGGGTGGGGGGTGCAGATGTGGGTTCATTAACATCTAGAGCAGAGATTCCCCATCATGCATGGCTTTCCTGTTTTTCTGGTCCCAGAGTTCAGTGCAGTACTTGCCTTTTAATCTCTGTTCTTCATTCTGTATGCTAATGGAGATGCCTCCCTGTCCCATCTTTGATGCAAATGAGGCTCGGGGAGTTTCCTTAATCCTGTCACCCTTGTCTTGAGGGGTTTAGGTGTCTCTTCCACTCCCTGTTTGTTTGCTTTTTGTAAGTCTTTCTTTTGATTGGCTTTGGTTCAAGCAGAGGCTGGGGGTAAGGGGGGGTCTTTTGTGAGTCAGACAGGCTGGGTACTGCGCCCTGATTCCGCAAGAACACAGAGCTGATAGCTAATGGGGGGCCACCACGACTGGAGCTAAACTGGGGGATGACCCAGAGGAGCTGCTACATTAGTGAATCCTGACTTCCCTGGTCATATTCTCTGTTTTGGGTGTATCACTAACTTCTGGTACTGCCCGTCAGGAAAGCTGCAGCCCCCTTTGCACAGCTACTACCTGCCACCTCCCCCATGCATTTTTACCACTGTTAATGCCAGAGTACCACTAACAGCAAATTAGCCCATATATTGCAACCTATCAGTGTTCATTGATGATGAGTGTTCCCCATAGGTAAATCACCCATCAAATATTAATTCCTTTTCAAGAGGTTGTCAGCATAAACATAATCCCATCCGCGATAAGAGAAAACATGCACTTTGAGCTGTGGTACTTCTAATAGAAACAGCAACAACTATCTGATTGAATCAGGATTTAAGAATGCTTGGGGAAACCACTGAGTTTATCCATTCTGTTGCTTTACAGGTTTATTCGATATGCACTTTTGTTTCAGAAGGAAAAAAGAATCTGAAAGAAGAGAGGCGCTAATAAGAGAAAATGGAGTATATCTGAGAGGCACTGAAGACTGAGAGCAGAAAGGAGAAGTTGGGGCAGGTCCTCAGCTGGTATTAACTAGTTTACCCTCATCAATTGCAGTAGAGAGTCACTAATTTACACTAAACAGAGATCTAACTGTGTAGTTTTTCCACCCCTTTATTTTCTTTTCCCATTACAAAGAAAGAGGGGTCTTGTGGTTAAGGCATGGGACAGAGAATCAGATGTTTTGCATTCTATTCCCAGTTTGCTTTGTGAGATCTCAGGTAAATCATGAGCCCTCTCTGGCATCAGTTTCACTAAGTATAAAATAGAGATAACAATATTTACCTACTTCACAGGGCTCCTGTAAAGTGTAATTCACTAATATTATTTTCAGGGCCTCACCCAAAGCCCACTGAATTCAGCAAGAAGTGGGTTCTATTGATTTTAGTTGCCCTGGGATGAGGTCCACAAAGATGTGTCTATACAGACCACAGATCTGTGCAGACTGGGTTGACAGACCTGGGTTAGTGGTGCTCTAAAAAATAGCTGTGTGAAGTTACAGCCCCCTCCCTAGGCTTCAGAGGCTGAGCTTCAGCTGGAAGCAAAACCACAACTTGTTTTTTCTCTATTTTAGCCTCTGATCCTACCTCATTTTCACTGGCATTCACAATGTAAGATGTCCAATCGCTGCTAACCTTTTAGTAGCCATGAGTGCAGGGGACTGGACTAGATGACCTCTTAAGGTCCCTTCCAGTCCTATGATTCTGTGATTCTTCTTCTTCTCCCTTGTTTCTCTAACGAATATTAAATATCTGGAAAAAAAAACAGGACAAGAATGATAAAAAGTGACAATAAACAGAATCTTTCCAGAATCTCTCAAAATGGCACCATCACCAGTATCCTTTTATGGGGGTTTAGTCATGCAGAAAGAGAAACTCACATTATCTTACCAGGGCTGGTTCTACTTTTTCTGGTTGGCGTGATGGCAAACCTGCTCATTATCATAGTCATCTGTGCTTGGAAAGCCTTCAGAACCCCAAGGAATTTTCTCATTTGTGAACTGTGCGCTGTGAATCTTACTTCTTCACAATGTTTGCCAGGGGCACTCACAGCCTCATGACCCTGCAGTTTTGTCTGACACAATATTATTTTTAACTGTCCACAGCAGCCTCCAGGTTTTCACAAAAACAAAAAGGAGTCTGGTGGCACCTTAAAGACTAACACATTTATTTGGGCATAAGCTTTTGTGAGTAAAAAACACCACTTCTTCCGATGCATGAAGCGAAAATTACAGACACAAGCATAAATATATGTTGGCACATGAAAAGAAGGGAGTTACCTTACAAATGGAGAACCAATGTTAAAGGCCAATTTAGTCAGGGTGGATGTGGTCCAGTCCCAGTAACTGATGAGGAGGTGTCAATACCAAGAGAGGGAAAATTGCTTTTGTAGTGGGCCAGCCACTCCCAGTCCCTATTCAAGCCAAAATTGATGGTATTAAGTTTGCAAATGAATTGTAGCTCTGCAGTTTCTCTTTGAAATCTGTTTTTGAAGTTTTTTTGTTGAAGGATGGCTACTTTTAAATCTGTTATTGAGTGTCAGGGAGATTGAAGTGTTCTCCTACTGGCTTCTGTATGTTACCATTCCTGATGTCTGAATTGTGTCCATTTATCCTTTTACATAGAGACCATCCAGTTCCACCAATGTACATGGCAGAGGGGCATTGCTAGCACATGATGGCATATGTCACATCAGTAGATGTGCAGGTGAATGAGTCTCTGATGGTGTGACTGGGTCCTGTGATGGTGTCACTAGAGTAAATATGGGGACAGATAAGGCAACGGCGTTTATTAGAGGGATTGGTTCCTGGGTTAGTGTTTCTGTGGTGTGGTGTGTAATTGCTGGTGAGTATTTGCTTCAGGTTTGGAGGCTGTCTGTAATCAAGAATTGGCCTGCCTTCCCAGGCCTGTGAGAGTGGGGGATTGTTTTCCAGGACAGGTTGTAGATTGATGATGCGCTGGAGAGGTTTTAGCTGGGGGCTGTACATGATGGCCAGTGGTGTTCTGTTATTTTCCTTGTTGGGCCTGTCCTGTAGTAGGTGACTTTTGGGTACCCATCTCACTCTGTCAGTCTGTTTCCTCACTTCCCCAGGTGGGTATTGTAGTTTTCACAATACTTGATAGAGATCTTGTAGGTGTTGTCTCTGTCTGAGGGATTGGAGCAAATGCGGTTTTATCTTAGGGTTTGGCTGTAGACAATGGATCATGTGATGGTCCTGGATGGAAGCTGGAGGCATGTAGGTAAGTATAGCGGTCAGTAGGTTTCCGGTATAAGGTGGTGTTTATGTGACCATTGCTTGTTTGCACTTTAGTGCCCAGGAAGTGGATTTCTTGTGTGGATTGGTCCAGGCTGAGGTTGATGATGGAATGGAAATTGTTGAAATCCAGGTAGAACTCTGCAAGGGCCTCCTTCCTGTGGGTCCATATGATGACAGACTTGACTTCTACACAGAGTGCTTCTGCAGACATGCAAAGGCTGAAATTGTGAACAAACAGCATCACTTGCCACATAACCTCAGGTGTACAGAACGCAATGCCATCCACAGCCTCAGAAACAATTCTGACATTATAATCAAAAGAGCTGACAAAGGAGGTGCTGTAGTCATTATGAACAGGTCAGATTATGAATAGGAGGCTGCTAGACAACTCTCAGGGCCGGCACTTCCATTTAGGCGACCTAGTCAATTGCCTAGGGCGCCAGGATTATTGGTGGGCGGCATTTTGCCGGAGGGGGCGGCAGGCGGCTTCGGTGGAGCTGCCACAGTCGTGCCTGCGGACGATTGGCTGCTCCTGTGGCTCCGGTGGACCTCCCACAGGCACCACTGCGGCAGCTCCACCGGAGCCGCGGACCAGCGGACCCTCCACAGACACGACTGGGGCAGCTCCACCGGAGCCGCGGGACCAGGGCGCGGGGCAGCGAAATTGCCATGCGCCTAGGGTGCTAAAACCCCTAGCACCAGTCCTGACAACTCTCCAACACTACATTCTACACACCATTATCTTCCGATTCCACTGAGGAGTATAAAAGAAACTACACCATCTGCTCAAGAAACTCCCTGCTACAGCACGGGAACAAATCTACACAGACACACTCCTAGAGCCTCGACCAGGGATATTCTATCTGCTACCCAAGATCCATAAACCTGGAAATCCTGGATGCCCCATCATCTCAGGCATTGGCACTCTTACAGCTGGATTATCTGGCTATTTTGATTCTCTCCTCAGATCCTACACTACCAGCACTCCTAGCTATCTTCAAGACACCACCAACTTCCTAAGGAAACTACAGTGCATTCGTGATCTTCCTGAAAACACCACCCTGGCCACCATGGTGAGCTGATGATCAGATCCTCAATATTTGCCATCATGTATCATCCGATTTGTGTGTTTACTTTTTTAGGTCAAAAATGCTGCCACTTAGTACATTATTGCAGCTTCCTATGTATTGCTTCACTAGAAAGCAGCCTATGCTCTGAGGCCTTTGCCCTAAACTTTACAGAATAATCACGATGGCTACTCATCTTGTGGACTCCTTTTCTCAGCATGGTTTTTCCTACATCAGGATGTTGTAGGTATCCTGATACATGAATCTCTGCATTCCTTCCTAGCAAGCCCTCAAAACAGTGGTCACACACAGCATCGTGCTGAGCGCTTTTTATGTAACTGTGGGGCTTCTTTGGATTACAGGAAGTTTAGAACTCAGAGAGCCATCTAACGAGACTGCCCTCGCAATATTTCCTGCCTTTTTTGACATTGTCTATTTTACCATGCCTTCCAAATTGAACCCCATCATGCATGGCTGGAGAAACAGTGATATGAGGCGTGAGCTCTTGAAGCTACTTGAGGAGGCAGTAACTTCTGTATGCCTCTTCTCTTGTTATGGGGACCAAAGCGCAAACCATGACTTCCATTGGTGCAGCAGCAAATCAGAAAGGCCTGAAAAGGGCACATGATGGCTTCTTGCATATGAAGTCAGTTGACCACAGGGCTTAGGGTAAAAAAAACAAACATAACATGGTATTTGTTTATAGCTGCATGTAAAGAACTGCACACAAGAAATCATTTCCAGTGAAAAACAATAAGTTTTATTCGTCCTCTAAGGCCCAGTGTTACATATTATTCAGTGACATCTACTAGCACTTGAGTAACTATTTACATAGAGAGAGCACTCCAATAACAGTTATCAGGCTGGCCCAGCAGTGTTTATTCAGCCCTTTCTTGAGATTGGGTAGAACAAAAAATAGAGTGAAGCAGTTACAGCCAGATAGATATGTCTGAGCCACCTCTGAGAGGTGCTAAACCCATTGGTTTCAAAGGGGAGTTTACAGGGGTACTCAGAGTGAACATGCACCTTGTAAGATTGACTCCCTGAGAGAAGCCCTCTCAAGAAATAGCCCACAGAATAGCACTGGAGGGCTATGAAACCACCACATTATCTTATTTTTGTGATTTAAAGAGGAGCTGAAAAGAACTGGAATACAGGTGCCTCTCCTCCCTCCAGCAGGGACAATGGACACACAGTATTTGGCACTTCCTTTTGTTTTCAATTCTAATTTTCATAATAGAGTAATATATTTTAAGGTTTGAATGGATCGTTTTGATCATCCACAGAAAATAGATCAGAATTCATTGAATTCCACCAAGCAATTCCTTCATCAAATTCAGCAACTTCTGGTTGAACTGAAGTGTATCTTTTAGTAAGATAGCCAATCTTGATCTAAAGCTGCTAGGTATGGAGGCTCCACAACACCCCTAGATAATCAGTTACAACAGTTAACTACGCTCCATGTTAAAATGTGCACCTTAATACTTAACATTTGCACTGGGTTTTGATTGGGTTGCAATATACACGGTGAGCGAACACTATCGTTTAGATTGATTCTGGGCCCCTCCTTCCAGTTTTTCATCACTATTTCAAGTTATATGCATGTGGCTGAATATACTTTACACATACAGGAGGGGGAAAAGGAGAAATAAAGACTGGTAGAATAAAACATTAATTGAATAAATCATTATAGAACAAATACAACATTTATAAGGATTTACTGGAATTTTTATTCTATCAGATCTATTCTGTTCCAGATTGTGTTTTATCTTCTATACAAACTCTACCGTTTATTAAATATTTACCTTTTATCACTGTCCAGCACAAAATGGTAACTATGGTCCAGGTAATATGATAAACTAACAAAGTCGTTGCACTCAGATTTCCAAGAAAGCTGCCTGCACATCTTAAAGTTTAGTTTATTAATTATTAGACATGCTTTCCTTCTGAGGCCAGCTAATTCACTTACATTGTCATACCAATGTGCTAGGTTCAGCTGAGCAAGGAACTTCTAGTTTTGTAGGATTTTGCTTTTGGCAGCTAATGTTGCTTATAGCAGAATTTTTCTTTGAACATGAGTTACCTAAATCCTTGAGTTTCTTAATATGTCCTAGAATATAAATCAGCGGGTCTCAAGGCAAATCGGTTTTCTTTATAATTATATTAAGTCTCTCTATAGCTTAACTCGGAAATATTTAACTAGCTGGAATTTACAGAGTGCACTGAGCAGAGTGTCAGTTTGCTATATCGCATTTCAACCGTTTATGGGTTAGATACACAACTGGACCAAATTCACATTGGCACAGCTGAGAAGAGCAGAAGGGACAGTCAACTCTATACCCCCGATATGCTCCCTATGGTGACAGGAGGGCAGGAAAGGGTAGAGTAAAAGGCTCAGCTTCCTCTTTAGGACAGTCTTCTGCCTGCTTTGTGTTTCCTAAGATAGCATTAGGCAAGTGCAGAACAGGTTGAGAATATGGCCCAATATCTCAGCTCTCCCTTCCACATCTTTTTTGGTGTCCAGTAAGTGTGTGTGTGACTATCTATGTGTAGATAAATGGATGATGTGCACGTGTGTGTTCCAAACGAGGCTCATTGGGCAAGGAAACGGGAACTTGGATGAGGAACGTGGAGGGTCAGTAGATCGGGATGAGTAGCCAATGGTGGAACAGGGACAGACTGGAGGGGACAGGGCAGAAAGGATCAGGCTAGGGAGAACAGGGGCAGAAGGGTCTGTGAGCACTAGAACACAGTCCTCTCCACAACCCGGAATGCACACCAAGATTTCTGAGACTCATCATTCCTCTGCTGTCAGCAAATATCTTGGAAACTCATTGGTAAAGGGAGTGTGCTTGAATTCAATTGCCAAATCTGGTACAAAAACTCTCCAAGGGATAATCGATATTTCAATGCAATTTTGCAGTGAAAGATTTCATTTCTGCTCTCATGGTTGTGAAGAGACCTTTGAACATGTGATCTGAGTGTAGCAAATTTCTTCTCAACCATCAGAGCATAAAAAAGCACCAGCTCCTTAGCCATGCCAATTTACATCAGCTAAGAATATAGCTCATACTAAATATAAGAGCAAGGTCCTCAGCTGGTATAAATAAAGAAGTTCCATTAAGTCAATAGAGCGATGTCAATTTACCCCAGCTGAAGATCTGGCTCAAAATGAATAAATAACTATCCATATTGCAATTAAATATCCACATAACTACATACCCCACAGGAACTTGTAGTTGCAGCTTTACAAACAATTAAATAACCCTAAAACTGGAGATGCTACGTATGGACTTCTTTGCTTCTTAGTAGGATAGATAGTCCCCAAAACCTTAAAATAGTTTGAAACAGTTCTAAGTACTGTATCACAATCAATGTACCAAATTTTTCTCTCAGTTACACTGGAGTAATGTGGAGTAACCCCAGCAGTCCACCTTCACCCATGGACACACCTTCTCCAAAAGTTCTGATTCAAAGTCCAAAACATGGCCCAGTGCTGTTGCAGTCTACTGACTTTTCTGATCAAAACCAGGAAAGAGAACGGACTAAGGGAAAAGGAAAAGTGAAATATTTTTCTTGGGGTATATGCCTCCTTCGTTGCATAGGGTGAAGCCTAAAGACTTTATTTAAAATCTAATGGAAAATGAATAGATGTTAATTTTTAATCTTCTGAGATTTTAAAAGGCAGAAAGGGCAATTAGGCACCCACATGCCATTGTAATTCACTGGGATTTAAGTTTCTAAAACTTTTAGTCCCGTTTGAAAATCCCAGCACTGAGGTTCATTTCCCATTCTAAAGAAAGTATTTTCTAATGAAAAAGAAGATTGATTTCAAAAGGAAGCTCTAACTAGTCTAGATTCTTTATAAAAATAAAAAAAGTTTCAAAAATAAGAAAACTTGATTTTCAACCAAAAATTGATCTTTCTTGTCTTAATACTTATCAGTTTGAAAACACCCACATACTACACAGCTTTCTGAATCTTCCACCTGGCCCCATCAAAGAGGTTAGAGAGATTTCTAAGGCAGAGATCTGTCAGGCACTGGGTATGACTAGACTAAGTCCTGTGAACTTGTAGCAACTTTTCCCACTAAGTACACACTTGTAAGCTTATTGATTACAGAAGTCATAGACAAGGAAGAAAGGTAGGAAGGAGACCACTTATCAAACCTGCAAATGTTGCTTTCACAAACCAAACATATATATTAACGGAGAGCAGCCCAACAGTTTCCCTTTTCAAAAATAAACAGGCTGTGTGTTATTTCTGGAGATACACACAGATAATAAGTGGGCAATTTGCAAAACTAAGTCTTTTCTTCCAAACTACACAGGACACAACCCACAAGTGAAATTTCAAATATATAAAAATGTCACCCTTTTTGTTCACAAATGCACAGCTATATGTTGGGAGGGGTAATATTCTTGGTGAACAGGAAAACCCGAAGGGATATTTATAACTGCAGCCACCCATTTTAGGTGCACTTCCTCCCTTTTCAGACTGAGTACACAAGGCCACTATCAGGGCTGGTGCAACCACTAGGCAAACTAGGCTGCTGCCTAGGGGGCCTAGTGGTTGAGGGTGTCGCTCCAGGGAGGAGGTGGAGTGGAGGTGAGCTGGGGCAGGGGAGCGCAGGGAGGGCTGCCCGCAGTAACGGGGAGGGGAGTGCACAGGGGAACCGCTCCCCGCCCCAGATCACCTCCACTCTGCCTCCTCTGCTGAGCACACAGTCCCCCCTCTAAGTCTCCTCCAAACAGCACTGCAAGCCTGGGAGGGGAGGAGAATTAGAGTGGTGCCGGCGTGCTCAGCGGAGGAGAGCTGGGGAGGGCTCCCTGGGTGGTGTTAGCTGCCGCAGAGGGGGCAGGGTTAGCTTCTTTGAGGGGGGCGCTCCCCAGGCAGGGTTAGCTGTCGTGGAAGGGGGCAGGGCTCCCCGGATGGGGTTAGCTGTCATGGAGGGGGACTCACTGGGTGGGGTTAGCTGCAGGGGGGGGGTAGCTGCTGGGGGGGGGTTCCCCGGGTTAGCTGCAGCAGGGGGGTAGGGCTCCTCTACTGGGAGGGGTGGGTGGGTGTGGTTAACTGCCTCGGAGGGGCAGCGGGCAGGATTAGCTGGGGGTGGGGGTGGTGCAAGGTGGAAGTTTCCCCTAGGACGCGAAACGTCTTTGCACCAGCCCTGGCCACTATTGAAAATCTACCAGAAATTCACAGATGTTACAATTTAAAAATTCCAAAGATATTTCAAAGGCACAAAGTGCACTGGGGCACCCAACACCCAGGTACCCTCTGGAGTAGAGAGGGAATTGGGCCCCACAGGTGAGTCTCTAATCACAATGCCCCCCAAAGCGATCTCTGGGGTGATACAGCTTGCTGAAGGCACTGTGTATCCCATTTAGAACTATTAGGCTCATAAAAAATTCCTTTATGCCCATTGAAGCATGCCAGAGTTTTGATCTGTGCCCTTTAGACTGCCAGAGAGTAGAACACCACCCTACAGAATACTAGTTAGGAGCATTTATGCTGCACTCATGCACTTGCAATTTTTGCAGACACTGCAGCTAGCTTATATTTCTCAGGGGCCACGCTGAAGGAATTCATCTGTAGGTGCTTCTTTGGCTAGTTTTTCAGGACATTTGGAAGGGAGGAATAAGAAGAAATGAGTTCAGCACAATCAAAGCCAAAGAGCTGGAAAACCCATCATAAATTGTTAAAGAAATTAAGCACAGCTGGGAATGCTGGAACTGCAGGCCTCCTAATTAAGCTCTGCTTTCTATTAATAATTCATTAATTTCACCAATGTGTGGGCCAGTTGCTCAATGGTTAAATGAAATAAGTTCTCTTTCAGGAATTTAGAATCCAATAAAGTGCTGAGACAAGGAAGCATAGTTTGCAGAGGGAATGGCTAAGAACACAATCCCTCATGCCTCCAGTCCCGCCTCACACATGATGAGTTACACAGAAAAATGTTGACTAGGATCATTACCTCCATGCCATGGATAAAAGTATGCCTGTTTTATATAGTGGAGGTTCCTGAGGGTAGGTTTGAGTTGGAGAAAGCATGTTTTATTTTTATGCATCACTGCTATAAACTCTTTCTGAGAATACCTTATATACATGCCCCCAAAGCACAATGCTGTGCTGTAGCTGCAGTGTTTGCCACAGGATCTATCCCTTGCTACACAATCATTTTCCAGAATCTCAGTTTTCATTAGAAAAGAATGTTTCTAGCCCTTGTGGCTGTGTGGAATACCCTGAGAAGGTGAACAGAGAGTAACTGATGATGTGGTTGAACCTGTAGGCACTGTGTAAAACCCTATAGCCACCCTGCAAAAATAGTTCTGAGGGTGCAGAGTTCATGGCAGCATTAACCCAGGCTCTTACTTGGGTTTTAGTCCAAAACCGCCTATCATCCACATAGAAAAATCTTTCACCCATGTTTATACACGTTTTGAATCCAGGCTTACTTACAGAGCTGGGGAAATAGGTTAGGGGTTCGCACAATTTTTCTGGCGGCCTCAGAGTGTGGCCATTTTAGTTTTCTAACTCTTTCTGGTGGCCACTCATACAATTTTTCCTAAAGTACTTAATTAACTTTAGGAAAAACAAATAAATATGCACATATGCATATCCAAATCAGTAATTTAATTATATAGGGTTGGGGTTGTTTTTTTTTTTGCAGACTCCATAATAAAAATAACATACAATTGTCTCTATTCTTTACTGGATCTAAACAGAATAGAAACAAAAATAACGGGCTTTGCATGTTCTTGAATTTTTTTATTCTTGTTTCTTTTGCTTTTTTGGTTATATTTTTTCTAGACTTGCTAGCTAGTAAGTCTGCTTCTGTGAATCCTGATATTTGTATGTTTGTTAATATCACTTTTCACAGCACCAAACTTGTTTGCTAGCTGGGAGGCAGTGAAAAGTGATATTTACAAACACACAAATATCACTTTTCACAGCAGACTTACTCAGCCCTGGCAAGCTGGGGGACAAATTAAGCCTTGGATGGAGAGGTGGGTAAAGAGGCAGCAGGGCGATGAGACGAGTAGTGAGCCTGGGGGAGGTAGCAGGTCCAGTGGTGATGAGTGGGGTGGTGAGCCTGGGGTTGGAGTCCTGTGGCCGAGGAATGGAGTTCGCTGCTGCAGAGCCAAAGCCCGGAGCCCAAAGTCCCACGGTCAGAGCCCATGGCTGAAACCCACTGCCGCCCATCAGGGTCCAGGGCTGAAGCTAGAAGCCTGAGCCCCACAACCCCTGGGAAGGTGGGGAAACTCACACTGGCTGTCTGCTCCTCTGGTGTTTTCAGCTCCAGAAGGAGGCAGGGCCCAACTCCTCCTGGCAGCCCCAGGGGAGGGGCTGCTTCTTTGCTCCCATCTCCCAATCACCACATAGGAGACTGTGGCAGCAAGAAAAGCCTCTAGTGGCCACATTTGAGAAATGCTGGGCTGGAGCTAGGATTTTGCTTCAACATGGGCTCTAATCCACCCCACCTTGCAGTGTGGATGCAGGATGAAGCCCAGGTTACAGAACTTGAGTTCTGATAGTCCTCCAATGCCTTCCCATGATTCCCTTCAGGCTATATTTTCCTGCTCTTCTGCCTCATTCATTTTCTTTGCACGAGAAGTCACCTGCCAATTTATATGCAATTGGGCAGTGTTCAAGATAGTGTAGTGGACTGGGTCTCAAGTGGACTGGGTTCAGTTTCTGACTCTGGCACCGGTCCACTACTAGGTGATGTTGGGCAATCATAGCTTGTTCTGTGCCTCAGTTTACCCATCTGTAAAATGGGGATAACAATACTGGCTTCCCTTGCAAAGTGCTTTGAGGTCTAGAGATGAAAGTGCTATATAAGAGCTAGGTATTAATATATTCTTCTGCACAGCCTGCTGCATTTCTGCACAGCTCAAACAGTACTAGAACAATAGCGCCTTATCACTGTATGCTGTTAGCTGGACACAGGTGCACACCAAGGTTCTGGTGGATCTGTGATTAGAGCAGGACAAAACTCAGAAATTTTGGTTCATGAAAAATTTAGACTTTTGGAAATCTCCCATGAACTGTAAATTATATATATAAAAAAAAGTGTTTAGGAAACAGCACCATATGGTTTTTCCACAATGAAATAAGTTCCTCAGGCCCGACAGCTGCTGACTGAAATTGACATGACATGACTGTCAGTTTCACCACTGCTATTCAGTTGTAGACAGCCATCAAACTGACAAGAATCATGTCTATTTCACTAAGAGGATTCCAGGTTCTGTGGCTTCAGGGAAGTCCGCAGTGCAGACAGCCTTGTGGCTAGGGACCTCATGGTTCCCACATTCCCTATCCAGCTGGCTTCCCAGGCTGCCCAACTCTCAAGTCAGCTGGTTTTCCAGGCTGCAGGAGTCAGACAGCCCAGGGAAGTGGCTAGTCGAGGAGTTTGGAAGCCCTGGGATCCCCAATTCTGAGGCAGTCCTCATGGCAGGACTACCCTGAAGCCACAGACACTGGAAGCCTGTCCCAAGACTTCCAGGCTCCAGAGTCTATGGCAGGAGCCTGGAAGACCCAAACACCTCTTTGAGAGTGCCCCCTCTAGGGCACTCAGGACTTCCAGGCTCCTTGCTGTGGAAACAGGACTTCCAGGGCTTATATGATCTCTGTTGGCTCCCTGTTGGCCTTGGGAAAGTTCTTTTAACCTGACATGTTTCTGCAGTCAGCTCTACCTCTGGTCTGAGTTCAGCATGCACCCACATTTGAGCATTGTATCCCAAATCGTCACCTGTACAAGAGCATCTCCAAGAGACTGGCAGAGGAAGGGATTGAGTGGATGACAATTCAGTGAAGGAAGAGCATTAAAAACCTGAAGGGTGTGTGTCGCAAGGCAACAAACAGCAACAGCAGGTCTCGAAATGAAGGGCATGTCTCTACCGTGAGTATGTGGCAAGCTGGGGTGTAAATCTATAGCACCCTCCTGCACTTTGCATACCACTGTTTCAAATACTTTTAGTGCCTGGCAGCAGGGTCCATAAGGACATTTAGTCCTTGGCATGCTAGAGCAATGTAGATTTGCACCCCAGTTTGCCACAAACTCACTCACTATATATACAAATCCTAACTTTTAACCAACCCCTACTACAAGGAATTTAATCAAGTGCTTGACATTGTCTCCAACACAGAGCCCAGTGTCATGCATGATGGGCTTTTGAGACTAAATGGTCTTATTTTTGGACAGAGGGAGGAATTAGCAGAGCAGGAAGAGACCCTGGCAGCAGAGGAACCAGCAAAGCTAGAACAGATCCTGAAGCTACAGCAAACCATGCAGGCACGGAGGCTGCAAGATGTCCTCAGCCTGGAATCCAGGAATCGAAGGGGCCGGGGAACAGACCAGAGAGGAAGCAATATCAGAGCCACAGCCAGGTAAGAGGACATCTAACTCCAATGTCACCACTGCACCAACTACTGTTAAGAGCATCCTGGTAAAAGTTCCCTTGCCAGTGGGTCCCAAAACAAACAACAAACACACACCAGTAAAAAAAAATAAAATCATTTCTTGATATTTTTCCAAGAGAGACATAAAATATTTACTATATTCTTGGTGGGCTAGTGACCTCTGATTCAGCTACCGTGGAGCAGACAAGCGTTTAGGGACGAAATAAAAACATTCCAAGGGGATCAAAGTACCAATTTGTGGCCTTACTGTCACTTGGAATGTTAAATGAGACAAACTTTTGTCTTTCTTTCTCTGGATAAAAAAAAAGTGTTCTTTGTTGCCTTTGCAGCAACTTCTGCTGCTTTTGGACCAAGGCAGCCACCCCATGCCTCTTGGAAAGAGGCGCCTGAACCAGAGAAGGAAAGGAAAGGGTCAGGGACGACCTGCTTCAGGACATGTTCAGTGACATTGGCCACAGGTCAGATCTGCAGCTAGAAGTCCAGAGGCAGCTGTTGGAGCAGGACAGGAAGAGGGAGATGAGGGACAGGAAAGAAATGCCAGACTAGTGTCAGACTACTTTGTGCATGACAGGGCAAGGAGGCATCATGACCAACAGTAGGAAGCAAATAAACTCTTTGAGCAGCTGCTTAGCCTGATGGCCAGCGAATAGCCAAGCCCAGCACCAGCACCTGCTTCATCGCCAGCGGAAGTTGCAGACAGAAGTGAGGAGCGAGCAAGATCCAAAAGAACTTTAGTTGACTCTTTTTACAGGCTAAGAACACTTCCACACAGCTGCCCAGGAAGAACAGACAAGTTGTCCCACTATACACCACAAAACAATTCCTAGAGCAGCTCAACTTAATGCAGTTCTAAGCACCATGACTATGCACCCAGAAATCCCAGTGCCTACCTCAAGCTATGGCAGCATTAGTGTGGATGTGGCTATCTGGGTATGAGAAGTGTCTTAAGAGCATGGACACTTGCAAGTGTGCATGGCTAACTCGGTCACCCATATCTTTACCTAGGTAAACTCTGCAGTGAAGACATACCCTGAGAGACATGGCCCCATTCACCTCAATGGGGGGTTAAATTTGACAGTTTAAATGCCGGCATTGACAACCATTTCACTACTGATCATTTTGCAGAATCTCCAAGCTAATGTGCATATGTCACATTCCCCTACTGCCTTTCTAGGTACCAAAAGCTCTAACTATTCCGGCCACTTCCATGATGTTCTATTTATTTAGATTTATGAATATCTTTCTAGTCAACCATCCTATGCACTGGGCACCTATCCCATAAATTAACGTATAAAATATAATGGAAAGATTTATTCTCATGTCACCAATAAATAGTCACCTACTCCCTGTAATCTTCAGTCCACATCCTTCCCAAAAGTCTGGGGAAAATACAGACACAGAACACACCTGAATGGTTAACAAATCTGGCCTCCAGCTGACCAATGGGAAGAAGGAGTTCCAAAGCTGAGGACCCCCCACATAGAACACACTGCTGACTCCCTTTTATAGTGAGGAACTCCTACTCAAGCTATTGGCGCTGGAAGGGACAACCCCTTAAATAAGCAGATACCAAACCATTCAGGACTTTATAGGTTAACATCAGTAACTTGAAATCCACCTGGCAATTTACTGGCAGCCATTGCAGAGCCCAGGGGCCAGGTGTAATTTTCTCCCAGCATGGAATTCCAATTAACAAGCAAGGAATCACATTTTATACCAGCTTCACTTTCCAATTGTCTTCCAGGTGTAACAGCTATGATGCAGCTGTGCATTGTCTTTACGAAAGTATGCAAAAGCATAATGAAAACTGAGAATGGCAGGAAGGAGCAATATAAAATAAATTGAATTAAATATCCAAATAAATAATAATAAATCTGCTACAGGGCAGATAGTAATATTCATCTGCAGATTTAATGTATTAAAAACCTACATTTTAAAATGTAAATGAACCTGCCACAGAACTTTGTCTGCCACACGATAGTGCTGCTGAATCTAGGAAAATTGCTGCTGGAATTTAGCCAGTTATGAGAACATGGAGGCTTTGGCCGTGTGTCCCTTTCAGATGTCACCAGTTTTCATAAACAAGCATATAAAGTCTAACACTCAGCCAGCATAATCTCTGCAATCCTCTTCATTTGCCTGTATGTATCAGTGTTCTGATAATGAATCCAGTGTTGAATCTGGCAGTACTACAGAGACACCCGCAAAAGACCCCGTCAGGGATGATTTCCCTGATGTCCTTATTTCATCCACAAATTCCCATTGCTGGCTTCTTTCTTATTTCTCTCGCGCTCTCATTTTTTCCCAAAGAATACCTGGCATCAATTCTTACATTGCTGTGTCATCTCAATTCCTTTTCCTCTTACTTTGCTTTTTTGTTCATTATTTATTAGCTGTAATGTTTTATGGAATATCTTTGAAGTAATATTTCTCCCTCTTTGCCTTTTTCCATGCCTCATTCCTCAAACATGAGCTATTTGTCCTTTTTCAGGAAAGTTAAAATCAGGAAGGTCTAAGCCACTCCAGGAAGCCTGGATGCTCTCTGACATGTATAAATTAGGAGCTGTTACAGTTGGCAGCACAGTTACTCCTCCATGTGAGAAAATGCATATCTCCCTGTATTATCTCATCATAATTTCAAGTACATGCAATTCCCATGACCAACAGCTCTCCCACTCACCTTACAACAACTTCCAAAATGCAATGGAAAACATGAACTGTGTCATGGCCACTTAAATTCAATTGCTTTTTTCTCATTCAGATCCAGATTCTGATCTCTCTTCTTACCAAGATGGTCTTATATTGCAATTAATACCACAGGGACAACTCATAGAATAAGGTCCTACTTGATATAAGGGCAGCAGAATCTGGCTCATCATAATCATTTTAGCAGTGTCTCTGATTTACTGAGCTAGGAATAAAATGCTTATTGAAATGCTAAAGAAATGTAAACATTACAACCTTTAGTCTTGTTTAAGCTAAGCCTCCTTTACAGTATTCGGGCAGTCTGAGGTAGGTGTAAACGGACCCTAATGTAATAGAGAATCAGGTCCTAAGCTTCTTATTCTATATCACATGTTAAGCAAGTTTCGGCCTGTTAGCATAAGATGGGATAGCCCCCAGAAGAAATCCAGGGTGCTGCAGAAAGGCTGACAATTCAGGAGGTGTCACTCTTCCCTCTCAGCAGCACCAAAGCAGTGTTTCAATGCTGTGCTGCCAGAAGTGTTGTCTTTCAGATGTGACACAGGTTGTAAGGTCTTTGGGACAGAAATGATCTTTTTATACAGCATTTGGATAGTGCCTAGCACAACAGGGCCCTGGTTCCCAGCTGCAGCTCCTAAAAGTGCTATTGCAATATAAATAAATAAAAACATATCCCCTACAACAAACAACAATCAGATCCCATGGCATGTTCAACAGCAGCACATTTTAAGCCAATGCATGTGCATAAGTGTTTGCAGAACTGGAATCATGGCTTGCGATCCTTTAGGCTTAATAATCTTATATAAAAGTCAGATGATATAACTATTTTTTATACCCTGCAGGCATGGTTCTATCACTTGACAAGCTGCCGAGTCCATGTGGGCAGCATGATTACTTTGCAAGGTAATTTCTTGCACCTTATCAACATTTGGCAACAGAACAGTTACCGATACTAATCAAAAGCAGATTGTAACTGAAAAATGAACAAAATGAAAGCTTTCACTATTCGTGTATTTTAAATGTATTATTGCATTTTCAGGTTCCAGCTCTCACTGAAAGGCAAATGAAAAGGCTTGGTAATTAGAGATTTTTTTAAATTTAAACATACAATTCATATATCTGTGTCTTATAATGTGTATGTACTGTTCCTGCCACAAAGAGGTCCTGATCTTAGATGGAGCCCATAGGTGTCATTTTAATAAAAATAATAAGTAATATTCATAAAGATAATAGTTCTACCCTTCCCCTACCTCTGTTCAGCCCAGAACAGCAAAGCACTTAAACACAGGTGTAACTTTAAGCACCAGAGTAGTCCCAATGACTTCATGTGCTTAAAGATACAAACATGCCTACATGATTGCTGAGATGGAGCCTTAGTTTATATATCTCACTTCACATTGCGAGGTCAGAGGCACAGGGATCATGTACTCTTGCCTAGTTCATTGTGAGTAATACCATAAACAAACAACAACAAAGAGATCATAGGTTCACACCTTCATATATGTGGAGAAATTAACAGAACAAATACATTAGAATAGAAATAGTTGTTTTAGCTTATAAAACACTGTATGAAGTGTTTTCTCCCCTATTTTTCACTTTAACAGTTTATACAAATGCAATTTTGGGCACCATAAGCCATATTTAGCGTGCTGTAGTGTTACCATGGTAACGGGTTTTGCTTAAACATAGCAGTGTATGTAAGTATGGTCTAAATTAGCTGAAGAAAAGAGAGGCAATACTGAGAGCTCACAGAAAGATTGCAATTACTGTTTATCATACAATGAGATTTCAAGTGTGCGTATTTAAACAGTTCTTTTCAAAAATAATTTATTGGACTTTCTGACCTGTTTTCCTTTCATCACAAGCCACTGATTAATATAATGGAAAAACAACTGGAGTCATTAATAAAATGTGTGTGTGTGTGTGTATGCACATACACACTGTAGTTTAACAATGCATTTCTTTGTATATACACTGTGCTGCTTGACACTGGAACTATCTTATCCTTAGAAGGCTAAATTCTTCTAGTGCATCTTGGATCAGTCTTTCAACTAATCTACAGACTGAGAGTCACTTAGAAGATTTCTCCCATATTGCAATTGTATTTCCTAACTAAGGATGGGTTAAATTAATTTGGAAGAATTATCCAGAAACATGGGGATAAACACAGACCCTTACCTTATATAGACCCTTCCCAAACTGTAGCAATAACACCACATACACTAACTTAGCCCTGGTCTACACTACAAACTTATGTTTGTATAACTACGTCTCTCGGGGTGGGGGAATGAAATTCACCCCCTTAAGCATCACAGTTATACCAACCTAACTCCTGGTGTAGATTTGTCCCATTGACATAGCTACTGCCACTGCCTTTCAGGGAGCTGGAGTACCTACACCGGTGGGAGAAGCTCTCATGTTGGCATAGGTAGCGTCTTCACTAAAAGCTATAGTGGTGCAGCTGCGCTACCACAGTGCTTTAAGTGTAGACAAGCCCTTAGAATTATAGCCAAATAAAAACAGCACTTTTAACAGCCCCCTTGTGCCTGAGCCCGTTTCCTGATAGTATACTGAAGTGCTGTAAATCATGCCCCGCTACAAAGAAATTCTAGGATAATCTATGATCATGATCGGCCCTGGCACTGAGCAAATTCAGTCTTCACTTTGCAATAAAATGAATTCGACTGGGCAAATAAAACTTTTTTTGTTTGTTTGTTTTCTTCCTAAAGGCTTATACTTAGCAAAATGCAGTCACGGGGAAGATGTGTGAACAATGCAGCACTGGGACACACTATGGATTTATAACATAGGACACACTATGGATTTATAATGGTGATTCTAAAGATTTTGCAAATCTGTCCTACAGTCCCAGCATGGGTATTGTCCTTTTTGGACTGTGACTATGAAAAAAAAATGTGGGAGTGGAATAAATGATGAAAAGGAAAAAAATAAAACCAGCAGAAACATTTACTCTCACAGTGTTTGCCAAGGTCTGGAATACTTTCCCTGAAAGTATTATGAAGTGTGTGTGTGTTGAGAGGGGGGAGGAAATGGACTAGATGATCTCTTGAAGTCCCTTCTAGCCCTACGTGTCTATGATTTAGTCTCCAATACCACTCAAATAATGTTTAAATTTAACTGTTTTCTTTATATAATGTCTCCACGTTGGTGCTGATGGCATGTACCTATTCAGGCTTTCCCCAGTATGGTTACCACTCATGTATTCATACGGTATATAAAAGTCTGATTATGGTTTCCATAAACAATATGGTGCTAAGATACCAGATAGGATGACAGGCAAATTAGAACACATCAATCTACCTTGATCTTGTTTCCACTTGGAACAATTGTTTCTCAGCTTCTCAGGTTTTCCATCTGTTCTGCTTATTATGGGATATGGAATCTTGATAAAAAGCAACAAAATGCTCCCATATGCCCTTCAACTGTCTTTAAATGCTAAACCCGAGAGGGAGGCAACTACCTCTAAATTACTGGGTATACTTTCAAGGATAGTATTCCTGGGCTTGGCAAACATGGGTCCAGGAGAGTAACTAAAACAACAAAAAAAGCCTGTGTGTGGGAGGCGGAGTACTCGATTGCCTTTTCTTATGCCCTTTCTTTATTCTGGCTCTTTTTAGGAAGAGAACCAGTGATTCCAAACCTCCAAGGCTGCAAAACCAACTCGTCCAGCAAACCAAGGGACATGTGGCTGTTATTCCCAAGAACTGGTAGACAAAGACCCAATGCTTTATATCATCAGAAACCTTGTAATCCCAATATAGTGATGTCCTTAGTTGAGACAAACACATGAACATCTACTGCTTGGACTAAAGGACCAGAAACTTAGAGGCAGCAGCAGACCCATTAAGCTTTTTCAGATCCTGCTACCCAAAGAGGCCAGTGATCAACACTGGGTTAATGTGGCTTACAGAAGCTTCCAAACAGTAAAAAACATTCACCTCAGCTTCAGAGAGTTTGGTTTCATGCTACTGGAATTATAATGAGCAGAAGGAAGCAGGGCAGAAGGATCACTGCTAAGTTTAAAGCTGCATATAATTATTAAATGAATATTTCCAGTATTTTCAATGTCACTGCATGTTAATTCCATAGGTGACATTTTTTCAGTTGTTTCGCCATATGTAAAGACATTAATATTTTTGCCCTTGGCTGTGTGGTTCCTGGTCTCAGCACAAGCTGAGAAGTGCTGACATTAAAAGCATTTCCTGTTTTCACATGCAAGAGGGGCTAAAACTGCCCAATGAAGTTAGGAGGAGAAAACAACAGCTCAAGGGAGAAAGTGTTAATGAAGTGTAATATTTTCTCCAATTGACTCCCCTAGACATGAAATCGCTTGTGATGTCAGCAGTGAGGGACTCAAGCAGGTTCTCAGGCTTGGCTAGGAGGCACAAATCACAGCAGAAGTACAAATATTAACAAGATTTTAAATCTGAATGAGCTACTGAGGAGAGTGACACCCACCCATCAAGGTCCTGGTGCTTAGATTGGTAATTTGGCATAGCTCTGCTCAGTGCTGAAAGGTTTAAGTGACTTTGGAGTCTGTCTCATTTTCGGATGTGACTTATGCATTGACTTTCACTGAGACTCAGGCCTGATCTATACTTAAAAGTCGGGGGATTGGAGTGGATTATTGGCCAGTTCTTTTGCCAGTATAACTTACTCCATTTGAGGAACTGGTGTAAACTCTCTCCCCTGCTAGTTTAGCCAGTCTACTCTTTCAGTATCTACACCAGCAAATCTTTCTAATATAGGCAAAACTGCAGGCTCCCAAGTGCCCAAATCAATTTTTGAAAAGGAGATGGGCTCCAAAGTCACCTAGGCCTTGGAATGCTGATCTGAGTAACCCTTAAATACCTTTAAAATTCAGCACCCTGGGGGTTTGAAAGAGAAGAGAACCACTTTGGCAGAGTAGTACAGATGCTTTCAGGACTAATAAACTTTTCTAAGCATCGGAATGGAGCCAGTACTCAGAAGGAACATTTGTTGATACCTGAGTCCCATTAGTGCCATTTTCCCACACCCACTCACTACCTCCCCTGCACCTCTCTCCCCCAGTATCTTAACCATCTGTACCTAAGACCAGTCATTGGGAAGGTTGTCTCCTCACACTGAGGTATAAACTGGGATGGACAAGATTATCAGTCTATGATGAGGATGTGAAGGAATGTATGTTGTCTGCAGCAGGAAGGACCCATGTCCAGCAATAATACTTGGCTGGCTCTTTATAATGCTTTTCATCTGTAGAGCTCAAAGCACTTTAGAAAAAAAGGATACCATTAGCCTCATTTTGTAGATGGGGAAACTGAGGCAAACAGGTGCAGTGACATACCCGCGGTCACTAGCAATCAGTAATAAAACCCAGGTCTCAATTCCCGGTTGAGTGCCATATCCTCTGTCCCATTCCTTCCTCCCTTTGTGGCCTAAGTTTTTGGAATAGCATCCTGGTATGTGACCAAGCCAGTCCACCCTCGGTTCTTTTCCTAAAGGGTTAAATATCCAAGCATATCCTTTAGTTTTTGGGTTTTACTATAACATAAAATGTCCATATGGGCATAAGCTAATTAAATTTTTAGCCTTCTGTAGAATATACTTTTCTCTATTCTTTAGCTGCAGCATGGAGATAAATTATGTATTGAGGCTTTTGACAATTTTATTAAAGTTTCATTTCCATTTGATTTCTTTCAAATAATCCATATTTCAGGGATTTAAGTCTTAGTTAATCTTGGTGATGGTAAGAAAAACGGGAATGTGGCTTTGGGAAAAATGATTTCTATTGTCTATTGAAATCACATTTCCCCCCCCCCCCATCCCCGTAGCTCTGGTCTTTCACTGAACTTGGAAACTACAAGGACTGCACAGATGCTCTAACACTTGTGACACAGTAATTATAGAAGCCTAGAATCCATTCTGCTCCTGATAATAATTACAATTATCCAATTAGATATACATTTACATCTAGGAGCTGCCTAGACGCAGACTGGAGCTATGTCCTACTCCTTGCAGCCCAAGAGAAGGCTCAGGTTTAGGATCAGGTCTCAGAGAAGGTAAAAAGTAACTAATGGGGATATGAAAGGAGCTCCCTGAAAAAGGAGAATCCAAGATTTTCATATGTGGGTGGTTAAAGTCCAGTAAGTCTTTTATGCTGCTGTTTAAGCATCTAAATAAATGGTCTAATTTAACAAACTGCTTAACACCTAGCCGACCCAATAGAATTATCGGGTGCTCAGCAGTTTTCAAAAATCAGAACACTTATTTCTATGACTGAATGTAACTAGGCATAATTAATAGCCTAATTTTAGACACCCAGTTTTGAAAAATGTTCCCTCACTTTTTTCCTGTTATCAGAGTAAACAAACATTTTTAAGACTAACATTATGAACCATATCCTTCAGCGGGCACTGCTACTAAATCTCTGGCCTTCTCATTTTAAACCTTAAAAGTTGCCTATTGTAAACTTTAGGATAATGACTCATCTCACTCAGTTTTTACTGGGCTAGCTTACACCTGGTATCAAGGGCAGGTATATTGTTTGGCTCCACAGGGTAAGGGCAAAAATATTACTGGAACAAACACAATAGATTTAAAACACTGGTTCAGACACAGTTTAATCAACTCCCCCAAGTGTCATATGAGCATAGGTAGGCCCGACTTCAGAGACTACACGAAAGGGAAGATGAACAGACAAATGAGTTTAAATAAAGCAAGAATAATGTGCTCTTTTGCTTATTATAAATCTCATTGGCATTATATTTCCCAGGAATAACCCAGGTGCTAGACTTAGTGTTGTGGCTAAAATCCAAATCAGGTACTGTAATTATATTCCCTAAAATCCCACACATAGTTCCAGTTGGCAGAGATATTATTCAGCTTTTCTCATGACATGTTGTGTAGTGCTACTGTGTGCTGTTTAAATTCTCCTCCAGAGGTGGCTCAGTTTCAGCTGAGGTCTTGTAAAATATAGGTGACAGGTATGCTGCTACACACATTCTGACTGTCACTTCAGCGGAACGTAGAGTGCAGCCAGACTTCAGCGTGACCTGAAGAAGAAGTGTTTTGAAATATGCACACTCTAACCTGTTCTTCTCGGGTGATGTAACAGTCACAGCTATTCTACAGAACGCAACCAATGGTGCTGCTAAATATACTGGACAAATTATAGCTTACCACTTCAGTTGAGTTCAGTGGAATGTTAATAGGGGATGGCAGCCTAAAGTGCAAAGGAGGAACAGCAAGCAAAAAGTGAACCGAGTCCAGCAGCACTGTTGCTGGAGGAATGCTACCATTAGTTAGTCTTGTTATTGAAATTTTGCTCACTGAGATAGCTTCTGGTTTTCATGAGGCTCTGATGCTTGGGACCGTAACACCTATGAGACTCAGTACAGCAAGGATGACAGCAAACAGTAGGCAAACAAGGTGGTAACAGTGAAAAATCTTGAGTTATGCTTATTGCTCCAGAGACACCTTGACTGAGATTCTACACTGTGTGTCTAAGAGGAGCAGCACAGAACTCGCAGCCCAGTGGCAACTGTGAAGCCACCTTTGTGTCTTCCCCATCCTCAGCTGTTCTGGGGGATGGAGAGGCCCTGGAGAAAATGCTGGGTCCAACTCCTATCTAAGTTACAGGAGCCTGCCTGAGCTGCCCAGAATCTCCACAGTGCTGCATTCTGCAGCTCCACACTTGGCACAGCCCGTGTTGCCAATTGTCCCAATTTCAGTGAGCAATGTATTACAAGCCTGGTGTGAGGCAGGACCTGCTCACAGAATCTGGCAGGAACAGGGCTGATATTGCAGAAATACACATTCCTAGGAAGTGCTATGCACAAAGTACTCACGCAAACACACCCTGATATCAGGTGGTACCAGAACATCCCAATATCAAGGATGGCACAAAAAACATTTCCCAAGGATAACAGGAACATACTGATCCCTTTTAAAAGATAAGGTCAGGATGACAGTACATAATAGAGATGTTCTGATCGAATCAACATGTACGAGATGATGGATGATAACTAGCCACATCAGAGGGCAGTAACTAATTATAGCAGAGGGGCAGTACTAACCTGTTTGTACTGGGCTTTAAAGATGTATTTCAGAGGGAGTATTTTTATCCAGCCAAGGGGAAAATGGAAAGTCCCACATTCACTGAGCTGCATCCATTGTCACAGGTACATATGTTTTAGTATTTTCATAGAGTCTACCAAGTGCCATTACCATGTTTTGTCATCAACCAACCTGGACTGGTGCCTTCATCCCTTAGTGAATCTTGTGATCATTGGGTGGTTTGCTTGAAGTCTGCTGTGCTGTCTGTCCACGCAGAGCTGGGGCAGCACACAGGGAGAGCACACACATGCATACAGCCACAAATCTTACCACTCCTCTCTGTTCTCACCATCCTCATTCCATCCCTTCAACACCAGTCACAGGAAAGGGGCAGGTGCAGAACCTTGGAGCTGCATGAGGAGCCACTAAGGGGCAAGGGACACATTTAGGTCTGAGGAGAGGGGCAGAATTGATGTGGGAGATGCATACTCATTCTGTGCTGGGCAGGGGAACAGGGAGATGTGGGGGAATACAAGGAATGGCTGAATTATAATTTGTGAAGAAACTGGAAGCTCGACACCAAGAGGAGGCTAGCAGGAACTGTTACAGCAGCAGCCAAAAATCACCTGACTGTATAAATCTGGTAGAGCTGGCAATACAGGATAATATTTTGAAATAACCTCATGGTTTTGGAGGGTCTGACTCATCATTTTTTGACATTTGAAGTTTGCAATACTGCATGTGTCTGCTGGTCCTAGCATGCCCCCTCCACCAGGCATTGGGAAGGCACCAGGGGGAATTATGCACCAGGATTGCCGCCTGCACCAGGGGAATCCTCCTCCAGCTGGCTGGCTGGCTTCTAGGGCCTCTCAACGCTGCTCTGGAACTTCTGCATGGCATAAGGGAGCCTGTGGGGGTAGATCCACCCCTTGTTAGTTTTTTATTTTCTAGTTCATTAAGGGGCTAGGTCAGAGATGGAAGGATAACTTGAAGTACTGACTTTTAAGGAAGGATTTGAATGAATCACAAAATATCATAGAATCACAGAATATTAGGGTTGGAAGAGACCTCAGGAGGTCAATCCCCTGCTCAAAGCAGGACCAACCCCAACTAAATCATCCCAGCCAGGGCTTTCTCAAGCTGGGCCTTAAAAACCTCTAAGGATGGAGATTCCACCACCTCCCTAGGTAACCCATTCTAGTGCTTCACCACCCTTCTAGTGAAATAGTGTTCCCTAATATCCAACGTAGACCTCCCCCACTACAACTTGAGACCATTGTTTCTTGTTCTGTCATCTGCCACCACTGAGAACAGCCTAGCTCTATCCTCTTTGGAACCTCCTCTTCAGGTAGTTGAAGGATGAGACTGCATTGTGGGGTTGTGATACCTTATGAAGATGTGAGGTACAGAGCCTTATCTGCTCCATTCCACCATTTTTAGGCTGGTGGGTAATTCCATTGAATCAGGCCTGTTATTTCATTTAAATACCACACATACAACGTGCAAACAAATAAAAACAAACAAAAAAGTAAATGTAAGTTTTGGGGTCTGCTTTTTCTTCAGTGTAGCCCACGCCCAGTCATTCCCCTTCAAATTAATGGGAATTAGGTGCAAATTCCAAGAAAAGTCTAGAGGCCTTTGGGAAATGTATGCAGGAAACTGAAGAAACAATGGCAAGAACCATATAGAAATTGGATACTTTGGGCCAGATTCTTAGGTACACTGATGGAGTCACATTGATTTACTCCAGCTCAGATTCTTGCCCCTTATTTTTGGTTAAGTGACAAGAAAAGTCTAAATTAGTAGCATTTAAAACTAAAAGACATTGTTAGATTTTCAGATGCGTTCTCTGAAAATATTGTCAGTTCATAATATTACATGCCCTGTGCAACCACAGTAGAGAACTATATCCTTTGGCAGTGAACTGAACACAAAAAAGGGCCATCTGTGACACTCTGTATCTATCCAATGCAAAGTTTTCGTGTTGGGTGTCTTCAGAATGATGCACTGAGCATTTTTGTTATAGTAATGTTATGTTATAGGTTGTAATTATATGTATATAGTTATGAGGCTGAAAATGTGTCCCTATGGCTTAAAACAAGCCCAGGCAAAACTCTCCAGAAACAGAGGGGGCAGTTCATACCTCATCAGGGCATGTATGGGACAAACCCAGCTCAGCCTCACAGGAACAAAGGACACTGGCCTAGTCAGGAACAAAGGATCTGTTAGACTCTCCAGTCAGGGCCGGTTCCAGGGATTTTGCCGCCCCAAGCAGCTAAAAAAAAAAAGAAGCCATGATTGGGGTCGCAATCTGCGGCAATTCAAGCGGGAGGTCCTTCGCTCTGAGCTCCTCTCCGCCGAATTGCCACTGAATACCTGAAAGTGCTGCCCCCCTCCGGAGTGGCCGCCCCAAGCACCTGCTTGCTAAGCTGATGCCTGGAGCCGGCTCTGTCTCCAGTGAGTCACCTCCCTTCCCTGGGTCAGTCAGGGTCTACGATGAGGTAATGCTCACCTGACCATGAAGGGGGGGAGGGGAAGGCAAACCCAAGAGGGAAGAAAGAACATGATAAAAAGGAGAGACATTTGCCATGCTCTTCCTCTCTCTTCCACCTCCATCTACAGACACCACCACCAAGTGACTGAAGTGCTGTCCAGGGGAGAGCCAGGCTGAAGGACAACCAGCCAGCTTGTGGTGAGAAGCATCTAAGTTTATAAGGGCACTAAAAGTGTTAAGATCAGCTTAAAATGCTTTTTGCTTTTATTTCATTTGACCCAATCTGACTTCTTGTGCTTTGACTTATAATCACTTAAAATCTATCTTTTGTAGTTAATACATTTGTTTGTTTATACTACCCGAAGCAGTCTGTTTGGTTTGAAGCATGTCAGAAACTCCCCTTGGGGTAACAAGCCTGGTGAATATCAATTTCTTTGTTACACTGATGAACTCATATAAGCTTGCAGCATCCAGTGGGCATAACTAGACACTGTAAGATGGAGGTTCCTAGGGTTGTGTTTGTGATCGGAGATATTGGCTAGTGTCATTTGGTTCCACAGGCCAAGGAACAGTTCCATGCCAGAGGCTCTGCATGAACAGCCCAGGAGTGGGGGTTCTCACAGCAAAGCAGGGTAAGGCTGGCTCCCTGAGTCAAGGATTGGAGTGACCTAGCAGATCACTGGTCCAGATAACACCAGGGGAACATCAGACCATCTTTGCAGGCAGCAACATTTTTAGGAACTTATGAGTGCAACGCACTGAAAACAAAAGCATAGCGTAATGCAACACACAATTATCATCAATCTGTGTCTATACAGAATTCTCAGCTAGGAGTTTTATGGGTTGGAAATATTTACCAAATCAAAGGGCTTTCTATAAATATTCCCCTTCTCCCACCCACTTTCTTCCTGCCAAAAAGCTGGAAAAATATAGTCCTTGAAATAGCTGTCGTCTTCTTTTAAAATCCTGGGAAGTGCAGCTTCTCTTTGGTTCTTGCCCATTGCATCTACCTTTTCAATCTTTGACTCACAAGGCTTCCATTAAGGCCCAGGAAACTGCTCAGGCTGTCCCCATTCCTCACTCTTTCTCTTCCGAAGCATTCTATTGCGGGTGAGGGGGAGGTGCTGGGATTATTTTTTCTGGCGAGCGAGAGGGAAGGAGGTTTAATACCATAACCATAAGGGCAGAGGCAACAATCTGTTCCTTCTGCTGCTTTGTTCCCTTTTAGAACTTTGCAAAAACAGCGACACATCAACTGGATTTTCTATACACAAAAGACTCTTCAGCTTTTGATCCCCTAAGGGAAACCAAGTAAGTGAGAGAAAAGAAAAAAAAACATTTATTTTCATTTTCCCTTGACTTGCCCGAGTAGCTCTGGAACTTTGTGGAACACTACGGCAAATCATCCCATTCATTCCCAAACAAGATATAAACTGCAGCACAGTGCATGGGAGCCAAGCCCAGGCTGTCTGGCTTAGTACAAAATACACCAATGAAAAACTATAAATGAGAAAAATCCTTGAGACCGGTGCACATCCTGTCACAAAGACCGTACTGCTGTGAAATGATCAGAAGAGGAAGCAAGCTGAGCAACCACAGCCCTGCTTTACACAGTTAATGGTCTGGCACCCACTGCAGACCAGTCTAATGTAGAAACGATTTTGTTTGCCCTGTGCTTTCAATGCCATTACATGCAACCTTGAACTGGAGGTTTTAATTTGCCACATGCATCTGTAACACTCATCAATCATCATAGCCAGGTAAGCTTGTAGAACAAGGAAATGTTGTTATCCAGGACCTACCCTTAGTCTCGGCTGAAGTCTAAATTTGCTGGCACTCAAGTGCTGCTTTGTATTTCCAGATATAAGTGGGATTAACTGCAAGCTTCATGCTGTTTTAAATGGTGAAGGCCTTTAGAATGGTCACCTGCTAACTGCAGTCACCCTTTTCTAAAGGCCAGTAAAAGCTCAATCCTCAAGAGAGTTTTTCCGTATTAATTGCACAGTCTTATACCTTCACCTGTTACAACAGCTCCAGAAACAGCACGCTCACTGGTGACCATTATTAACAAGGTACTATACGGAGCATAATACTGTATAGTACATTCTGCTCATTAATAGTGTGAACTGGCCTAATGTGCTGTTACACTTTTAATACCTCTCATCTTGGTTTTGGCTGGTATTATGGGGGAAATAATTCAATAGGCTTCTTCAGCTAATCACGTGCCCAAGACCTTCATGCATCTCCCCTCTGCTCTTTCCCCATTGCCAACACAAATTCAGACTGGCAAACCTCCTCTCCCACTACCAACACACATTGCAAGAGAAGGAGGAATGGAGGAGACTCAAAGACTTGAGAGAGCACACTCCTTAGCATAGACCTGTTGTTCAATCATGTAGTAGTTACATGCTAAAAATACAGTCTGTCCGAAGGAGTCGTCCTCCAAACTGTGTGCTTACCACAGTTCACGTTCTCTCTTACTCCCTCTTTTCACAGAAGCTTAAAAACTAGAGGTTATTTCTGGACTTAGCTTTCTGGAAGAAATAGAATAGTGTTATATCAACCTCTGGGGGTACTCTAAGACAGAGTATGTCTACACTGCACCTGGGAGCAAGCTTTCTAGCCCAAGTCCACAGACTTGTGGTAGAGGGACTTGAGTGAGAATAGTAAAAATAGCTGTGTAGATGTTGTTGCTCAGACTCCATGACACCCCCACCCCCTCTACCTTGTGGTGCTCCAGGTGCAAACTCAAAATACTGGTTTTCAAACTGTGGGTTGCAACCCAGTAATGGGTCACGAAGGCTCTGGTCAGCACCACTGACCAGGCCATTAAAAGTCCCGCCAGCGGTGCTAAGGCAGGCTAGTCCCTACCTGTTCTGACACCGTGCTGTGCCCTGGAAGCAGCTAGCAGCAGGTCCAGCTCCCAGGCAGGGGGGCCACAGGGCTCCATGCGCTGCTCCCACCCTGAGCACTGGCTCTGCACTCCCAGCCAATGGGAGCTGGGAGGGGGGGGACGGTGCCTGCAAGCGAAACCCAAGCAGAGTGACTTGTCCGCCTCCACCTAGGAGCCAGACCTGCTGCTGGTTGCTTCTGGGCGCAGCACAGTCTGTGGTGCCAGGACAGGCAGGAAGCCTGCCTTAGCACCTCCGCTGTGCCGCAGACTGGGAGCCACCCAACGTAAGCCTGTGCCCCAATCCCCTGCCCCAGTCCTGACCCCCCCATCCCAAGCCCTCTCCTGCACCCCAGAGCCTGCATCCCCATCTCAGAGCCCTGATCCCCTCCCACACATGCCACAAACTCAACCCCCTGCCCCAGCCCAGAGACCCTCCCACACTCTGAAGCCCTCATTCGCGGCTGCACCCTGCTGCCCTCACCTCAACTCTCTGCCCCAACCCTGAGCCCCTCCCACATCCCAAGCCCCTAATCCCCAGCTCCATTGGGTCATGGGCATCAACAATTTTCTTCAACTGGGTCACTGGAAAAAAAGTTTGAAAACCACTGGTCTAAACAGCTGTTTTTAGCACAAGTCTGTGGACTCAGGCTGGGAGACTCACTCCTAGACACAGCCTGTGTCATAAACAGATAGTTAAGGGTTAATGTCTCTTTTACCTGTAAAGGGTTAGCAAACAGGGAACCAAACACATGACCAGGGGACCAATCAGGAGACAAGATACTTTAAAATCTCGGTGGAGGGAAGCCTTTGTTTGTGGTTTTTGGGTTTTGCTTTGGTCTCTCTGGACTCTGAGAGTGACCACACGTACCTACAGGCTCTTTAATCTTCTATTCCAATTTTGTAAGTACAAAGGTAGAAAGGCGGTATAGTCTTTTTATTTGTTTTTCTTTATTTGCAAATGTGTATTTGGCTGGAAGTAATTTAAATTGTATTTCTGCTAGAGGAGGCTGTTTCTCCAATTTCTAGAAGCTGACAGACGCTGTAATATTCCATCTTGAATTTACAGTGATTTTCTTTATTCTTTTTTTCTTTTATTAAAAGTTTTGCTTTTAAGACCTGTCTGATTTTTCCCCTTATTAAGGCTCAAGGGAATTGAGTCTGTACTTAACAGGGAAAGATCTGGGAGGAAGAAAAGAGAAGGGGGAATCCCTTTGTTTAGATTCACGGAGCTTGAATCTGTATATCTCTCCAGGAGCCCAGGGAGGGAACACCTGGAGGGGAGGAGGGGGAAGGGAAATGGTTTATTCCCCTTTGTGTGAGACTAAAGGAATTTGGGTCTTGGGGGTCCCCAGGGAAGGTTTTGGAGGAGACCAGAGTTTATCAGGCACTCTACTCTAAGTCCTGATTGGTGGCAGCACTACAGGATCTAAGCTGGTAATTAAGCTTAGGGGAATTCATGCCAGTACCCATAGTTTGGACGCTAAGGTTCAGAATTGGGAATTATACTATGACACCCTGCAACTTGCATTGTTTGGCAAATGCTGCAAATCTATTTCCATTTGAAAGCACATGCATGACTCACTTTTTGTAAAGCAAAGCTACAGAGGTTAAAGGGTTGGAGTGTGTGGAGGCTGGAAGACGAGGAAGGGGAAATTAACCCAATTTATTTGTCCATCCTAGTAACTGAAATCATTATGTAGACGTTAGTTTCAATTATTTAGGAGTCTGATCCTCTCCACTAAATCAATGCTATGATTTATTAATGGTAGCTTTCAGCTAGGCTGACCTTAACCTTTCTTGCCAGCCATGCACAAATATGTTGTTACCAATGCACCTTCCCTTCCCTACCAACAAACAAACAATTATAACTGCCTTGTCCAACCTTTCCCCATACATCTTGTCCCCCAAGTACACATCCATCTGGCATTACTGTGACCAAACAATACAATCTTCCCGTATGTCCCTGAAAACTGGCAATGTCACTGTTTTCAGGACCTGTCTCAGTGGAGTTAATAGAAATCTGTTTTGTTCCAGTTGTTGTAAAACCCCCATAGACTGATTTCCTGGAGAAACCACTGGTCACTTGAGTTGCTGACATCACAGCCGGCTAGGGAAGTTCATTTGCAATTCAGGGACTGCTCACTGGTCTGTCATACTATAATGTTCCTACCCTGCCCTCCATGAAGCCTCCCAGTGAGGACTCCCCTTGAAATTGTCCCTCCCCCTCACATGATCAGATTTCTGTAGTGTCTGAGACTCTTGGCATAGCTACATGTGGGGAGCCTGAACAGAGCTCCCCTGCACCATCACCTGTTGGCAGATCTTGACGTACACTAGGAACCAGCATCTATGCTTCTGCTCACGTACCCCAGGCCAAGGGGAACAGGCAACAAAGGGGAGCAAGAGGGAAGACAAAGGACCTAGTGGATGTGACAGCAGGAAGAGAAAAGGGGACAAGACTGAAACAAAGGGTAGAAAGAAGGAATATGGAACACAGGAGAAAGTGAGGAGACAGAAAAATTGAAAACAAAAGTACTAAAAATATAGAGGAGGAAAGGGCCCCCAGCTGGCAAACTCTCCTGTGTGCATCTTCAGGCCCCATCACTGAAACCATCTCCTATGAACATGTCCTCCTTCAGGAGAAGACTCACAGCTTTTCACTGTGAAAATCTGTTCTCTCTCTCTCTCTCATATATATATATAAATATTTTCACTTTTTAAACCAATACTATTTCAATCTTTTAAATATTTTAAACATTTGCAGCTGAAAGTTTCAAAGGGGCTTTACTGATTGTTTTTAAGTCAATGGAAGTTGCAAGTGCTCCGGATTTACTTTTCACACTCAAGTTAGAAAGTTTTGGCCTTTGCGACTTTACCAAGGTCACAGAGTGGGTCAGCGTCAGAGTTAAGATTAGCCCCTTGCTTAATTCACTATACCATTCTGTCAGCCATGCTACTGAGCTGCTCGCCTTGTGGCCGGACTTCATGCTGACTGTTCCACTGCAGACAGCCAGGGGACATGGAACGTGCGGAACATGAGTGCAGTCAAGAATAGTCCACATGGAGCAGGATCGCTGTCCTCTCAAAAATCAAGGGACCTTATCACTGTGATTTTACAGACCCTAAAGCCCAGTGGCTGTTAGGACACTGAGTAGCCTGTGATGTTTAGGAAAAATAATCAGTTTTCAACCCTAGTGATGGTTTTACATTGATTTATAGTTACAGGGCTATTTTTGCTAGCAAAAGAGGTAGACATTTTGTTTTTTAAATGAGAATTTATTGTACATTTCTAAGTCCCCCAAATTTAGGAAGTTTGTAAGCACAAACCTGCAGAAGCTAGCTCTGTCTTTATAGACAGTATTGTAGCCATTATGCTAGCTGTTGGAGTTGAATGAAATCATCTTTGCAAAATGTTGTCCTTAACTAAGCAAATGAGACTCCCCACAACTGCCCTCTCATTTAACATTATTAGTGCCTTTGTAAAATAAAGTATTATAGACACTATCCCCACAACTCCCTCAGATGATGGGCCCCTTCCTTTATTTTGGGGGTCACTGTTCCCTATGGCACTGGATGACAGTGGAACCTTAAGAATTTTGAGTGTCTATACAGCCGTCCAGACAGCAGATGTGAGGATGTCAGGTCTACAGGTCAGAAAGTCCATTGATTGGCCAGTTATGGTGAGTGGACTCTAATGTCATCATGATTTGGGATTGGGAAGGTGCCACTGGGCATGGCCATTACCTTATCCTATATCTTTTCATACTCCTCCATTCAACAGCCAAATATTCCAGTCTTACACATGAGCTGTCATACATCCTCAAAAATAATTATTTCCTTCTCCTTCTGCAAAAAACCAAAAACATACCCAAGTTGAGCTTCTAATAAAATAGTAGAGACCTACTTTAATCTTCAACATAGCATTCAGAATCATTATTAGGGCCTTAACAAATTCACAGCCGTGAAAAATGTGTCTTGGACCATGAAATTTGGTCTCCCTTGTGAATTTTGGTCTTTTGTATACTTTTACCTTATACTATACAGATTTCATGGGGGAGACTGGCATTTCTCAAACTGGGGGTCCCAACCCAAAAGAAGGTTGGGGGGGGTCACAGTATTGCCACCTTTATTTCTGCGCTGCCTACAGAGCTGGGTGGCTGGAGAGAGGCAACAGTTGGCCAGACACCTAGCTCTGAAGGCAGTGCCCCATCAGCAGCCGCACAGAAGTAAGGATGGCAATACCATACCATGCTATCCTTAACTTTTGCACTGCTGCCTTCAGAGCAGAGTCAGGACCCCTACTGTTACAACACCATGAAATTTCAGATATTTAAATATCTGAAATCATGGAATTTACGATATTTAAAATCCGATGACTGTGAAATTGACTAAAATAGAGCATGAATTTGGTAGGACCCTAATCATAGTTCTATTATTTTATTCAGAATGTAAAAGAACCCTACAGCTTTAACCAAAAGTGCAAAACAGTGCAAAAAGTAAAAAACAGAATCTAAGAAATCAATATCCAAACCACTATTGCTCTGTTTCAATCTAAGTTTGTAAGAGAGACTCTCACATCATCTTAATAAAAAAAAAAAGTACAAATTCTTACCTTTCCAGCGTCTCAGCTCTGCTATAAATAAGACAGTCTCAGCAAAAACCGGAGAGACAAAATCATCATGCAGAGTAAGGCCTTGCCTATATATGACAGAGTTGCACAGGTGTAACATATCAGTGTTTGGAACCCATTTAGTGAAACTATTGCAAATCCCCATGTAAACTCTTGTATTGATTTAGCAGTAGCTTTTTATAACTTACCTTAAATGTGATGCCAATTGGTTTATGCTAAACTTAAAAAAAAAAAATGAAATAAGACTGTCCACACATTGGTTTTTGATGGTTCCACTAAATTGGTTTAAATTCACTCTGTAGGGAAAACCAATGCAACTTTCCTGTGTAGACAAACTCCAAGTAATTTCTTTTTTTGTGAGTTAGAACGGATTTGGCCACTTCTGGGAAAACATATACTTTTTGCCCATTTTAAAAAAACCCAACAACAACGACAACTGCCTTGTCTGTTTCTCACTCAGGTTTTTATCACAGTAGTATCTGAGTGCCTTCTGCAAAGACCCTAGCGGACTTCAGAGTCTCTTGTTTTTCAGGATCAAAACTCTGCTTTAGTAGGGATTTTTGAGGGGAGGATTGGTGGCAGTTTGAGAATAGAGGGCTGTATTCATAGTTCGAGCGTCACTTACAGTGGCTAGCCTTTCTCAAAATGTCCACACTGCCTTAGGGAGCTTGCAGAAAGATTTGAAGCAATAGTTTTGAAAAGTGCATGAACTGCTTTAATTTGACTAAAGCTGAAGCCTAATGATTACAGCTTAAATGTCAACATAATAGATTTCACTGATCATCCCACGGAACCATTCTGCTACTTGGGGATTGATGGCAGAGCTAAGTAGACCACTGCCATTTAAAAAGCATTTTGCTGCATCTCCCATCTTTTGCTTTCCTTACTCTTTGCTGTCTTTCCCTGCCCTCCTGCTTCCTCTACTCTCCCTGCTCTCTGTGACGGGTTGGATCACAGAAACCCCCTTGGGGTTGCCAACTGATGTGTCAAGACTGCCTCTGCCCCTGCTTTCCCTGCCTGCCTGGGACTCCAGCTCCCTGTCTTGTTGAGCCAGACATGCCAGTCTGCTCCAACACAGACCCAGGGTCTGAACCATGGGCCCCAAAGCTGCAGCCTTAACTGAAAGCAACTAACAGAAGTGTGCCTGTCTTTAACACTCAGATGCTCAACTCCCAATCGGTACAAACCCCAAATGAATCTGTTTTACCCTGTATAAACCTTATGCAGGGTAAACTCATAAATTGTTCACCCTCTATAACACTGATAGAGAGATATGCACAGCTGTTTCCCCCTCCACACAGGTATTAACACATACTCTGGGTTAATTAGTAAGTAAAAAGTGTTTTTATTAACTACAGAAAGTAGGATTTAAGTGGTTCCAAGTAGTAACAGACAGAACAAAGTGAATTACCAAGCAAACTAAAATAGAACACGTAAGTCTACATCTAAGAAAACTGAAGAGAGATAAAATCTCACCCTTGGAGATGTTTCAATAAGTTTCACAGACGGGATGCCTTCCTAGTCTGGGCACAATCCTTTCCCTGGTACAGCCCTTGTTCCAGCTCAGGTGGTAGCTAGGGGATTTCTCATGATGGCTTTCCTCTTTGTTCTGTTCCACCCACTTATATATCTTTTGCATTAGGCGAGAATCCTTTGTTCTCTCTGGGTTCCCACCCCCTGCTTCTCAATGGAAAAGCACCAGGTTAAAGATGGATTTCGGTTCAGGTGACATGATCACATGTCGCTGTAAGACTTCATTACCCACTTGCCAGCACACACGTATATAGGGAGACTTACAAGTAAAACAGAGCCATCTGCAGTCAATTGTCCTGGTTAATGGGAGCCACCAAGATTCCAAACCACCATTAATGGCCCACACTTTGCATAATTACAATAGGCCCTCAGTTATATTTCATATTTTTTAGTTTCACATACGAGTGATACATTTATACAAATAGTATGACCACACGCAGTATATTATAAGCTTTGTAATGATACCTTACAAGAGATCTTTTGCATGAAGCATATTTTATTTACATTATATTCACACTCATCAGCATTCTTTCATAAAATCATATAGAGTGCAACATCACACTCATCTATTGTCAGACCTGTGCTGTTGGATCACCATTTCTTTTGCCCTATTCTAAATATCTCTTGTAACATATCTTTTGACCTTCTCAATTTCACACATGATGTCTTGCTCCATTTATCAGCTCCCATAGCTTTCCATAACTATGGATCTTGGTTTCCTCTTTCTCCTCTGTCATCTTGTACACTGTCATTGCTTTCATTTCATTGTAATCCCTCTGAGGTTAACGTTAGTCCGAGTTGTGTATCGCATCATTCAGATTGTTGTGTACTAAATGCTTGAAACCATTAAAGTCAATGACAAAACTCACACTGACAGAATCTGGCCTTTAGTTACTAAATAGTAATACACCAGAAACAAAACCATTCAGAAAATAAGTTGAAACTCCACTGCTATATCTCTATGCTCTCAACTCACATTTCCTTGCTTCTAAGTGTTATGAAGGAACCTTTAGGGTATATTCTAAATTTTGATACAAGAGGACTTGAGCATGCAAATCTTCACTCAGAAAGATTACAAAAATCTATTTAATGGTACTGCAATATTGTTCTATGTTTTTTTAAAATTGTTTTATGCTTATATTGTAAGGGATTGATAGTTTCCTATTAAATTTGTAAGCCATATAGTGGCATTGGCTTCTATGGTTTTAGAAACCAGCAGCGAAACTAGACCTTGCAAGTTGTGTATTTAGTAAACATGGTCATTTGGATCCCACTGTTGCCCTTTTTGTTTCATTACATTTTTTTTTGTAGAAAAGCAAAACACAATAATCAGCAAGGATGGGCTCTTATGCTAGGAATACAGTGAAACAGAGTGATTGCAAGAACCTAGCGAAAGTGAAAGGACATCCCTGCGTCACTGGGACTGGGACTCAACTGCTCATTTCTGGGGGGTGGGAGTGAAGGGGGCAAGGTTAAAAATGTCTCACTGTTTGGGGAAAAATGGACTAGTTTGATCTATCACCAGTATTGCGAGACTAGAACAGTACATAAGAGCAAATGGTAAGAACGAGGAGGCAAAGGTGGTGATTTCACTGGGAGTAATGGGAGCTAAAATTTCTAACTTGCAGTGTCATTTATCACCTGCCGAGTGATGCCTGACATTGTGCCAAAGCTGCTTGGCATGAAAGGCAGGAGCTGACCCTAGTTCTTTGTGAAAAGATGCCACTAAAGTTAAGATGTAGAGTGTAGAAAACTATAATTTGACCCATCCTAAAGCACAGAACAGAGACTTGACCAACCACAAGAAAAGAAATCAGTATGCTCTCCACCACAGAAATGAAGATGGAGACCTGAAAGTTATATAGGATGGTCCTTGCAATGATCATGGACAAAAGTTGACCAAGAAGGAGGCCAAAGACGCAGGGTCCATCACCTGGCAGGCATACAGTCATGAGTTCTGAAGGAAGGCTATCAAGTTACTAACCCCAAATATGTCAGTAGTAGTAATAGTAGTAGTAATACCACCTGTAAAACCAGCTGACATCATAATTGCGGAATTGTGGAAATTCTACAAAATTACCTGCTTCAAAAGCCACTGATAACAGAGCATTTCTGGTTTTGTAATCAAAAGCAAAAAGCTAATGGGAGAAGGTCTGCAGATGCAGCTACATTTTGGAAATTAACTGAGCATTGCTGGTTTGGAGAGAGCTTAAATGATGCATTAAGGGACTGGTTAGTTTGTGAATTTGCAAAGTGAAGCAACCCAAAACCAGTTATTAACTAAGGCTGATATAATCCTAAAGCATACGCTAGAAATTTCTGTACCAACTGAGATTGCTATTAAAGATGTGAGGACTGGCTGCTACATATAAACTGGGGGTCAAGCAGAAAGCACAGTATAGACAAAATTCAAAGCCTGTGTGCTTTCACTATGAGAAACAATCTTACAATGCAAATGTTTGTTTGTTCAAGGGCAAACTCTGTAGAAACCGCACATAAAATATTAAAACGAGTAAAAATGCATAACCCTGAGGGCAATACCAGAGGACTTCAGATTCATCAGCTAACAGATGACATGGGACAACTGAGAACATTGTAGAATCTCTGCAATGGTTTAATTTAGAAGAAAATACAAGTGTTGTTTGGATTTCTTTACTAGTGGAAGGAGTAAAACTTTAAGAGGAACTTTACGCTGGGACTGCTGTTTCTGTACTTTCACAGAGGCTACTTAAAGATGTGACGTAGCACAGCCTTTAAAAGCATAGACAGAGGAAAGAGTAATTTCCTTGGGTGGTGTTATAGTGAAGGTAACATAACTGTACACAGCATATGTTAAACCTCTATTTTTTGAAGCAAGGGCATCCTTCATTATTTAGTACTGAATGGGTGAGAGAAATTCAGCTGGACGGGGGAAGCATAGAATGTTTACAAGTTTTTATATATATCAACTCCAGCCCAAAATAAAAATTAGCTTAACTTAACAGGTGAGTGCTGTTTTTCAAGATGGCACAGGAACCTTAAAGCAAATGAAATAAAAAATTGTGCTTGCAGGGAGAGCAATTTTGAAATTTTTTAAAGCTTGTCCAGTACCTTGTGTAATGCAGACAAAAGTTAAGGCAGAACTTCAGCACAATAGGACTCAACTTTTATTCAGGGTTACCTGGAGGAATTGGAGCACCTCTATAGCGCCAGTAATGCAAAGTAACAGGGCTGTCCATATCTGTGGTAAATTCAAGGGTACCTTTAACTCAGTATGGCACCGGATAGTATCCTTTGCCTAGAATATTTGTTGGATTAGCTGATGGTCAGCATTTCTCCAAGATCAACCTTGCTCAAGCCTACCTACAAATGGAGACTGAAGAGAGTGACAGGAAATACCTAATGATTAACACATATTAAGGCTTATTTCATGGTAACAGGCTAGTGTTTGGAATAGCATCCACATTTGCTGTTTGGAAACAAGCCATGAGCCCACTATTACCAGGTGTTTTGGGGTATTTCTAGCACTTAGTGTTTCTTGGACACGGGAGCTAGTGAGGAAGAGCACATTGAGTGCCTCTTTACTTGGAAAGCTGGCTAAGCTTGGACTTTGACACATTCACATTTTTCCATGTTTGCTCCAATATTCAGTTACGTATCATGAGCACAACATTGATAAAGAGAGGTTGCATAAGTCACAAGGCAAAGCTGAAGCTAGCTTCAAGGCATCCCAAGCACAAAACATGTCAAAATTATGTTGCTTTCTGGGGATGGCCTGTTAATCTATGTTCTAACATCGTAACAGCTATGAACACAATGGACAGAAGTAGTGTTGGTTCACAAAGCATACCCTTGCTTTGGCTGAGGTCAAAAGGTTATAGCATCTCTTACACAGTACAATGCATCTTTGCTTTTAAAGTTAGTCTGCGATGCTTCCTCATCTGGACTAGGAGCAGATGGATGGAAGATCATACTGAAAGGCCTACTGCCTTTGCTTCTAGATCTCTTACCCCGGGAGAACAAAACTTTGCTCAAATTGATTGGGAAGCACTGAGTTTAGTCTAGGGAGTTACAAAGTTTCACCAATATCTGTATGGAAAATGATTTACTCTAGTTATAGGTCATCAACCACCAGTTTCAATTTTTAACCCCCAAAAAGGAGCTCTGACAATGGCTGTAGCAAGGTTACAAAGATGGGGGATATTCTTGGGTGCTCAGTATTAAGATACCACAAGTACAAATCAACATGTGAATGCAGATTGCTTTGCCATTGGAAGTAGGATGTAACATTACTGAAGGGGAACTGAAGATCGTCACTGTATTCTGCATGGTACAAAAGGAACCCTTGTCAATGACAAATGCCATGGTACAGTACAAAACTAAAATGAACCAATTCTGGCTATAGTATGACTTCATGAGTGGTGGATGGTCTTATACATGCAAACTGTTTCCAGATTTCTTTATTCTAAAGCAATGGTGAAATGTATATTAATATTGCCTGATGGGTTGCACCAAATTGGTGATTCCTATGACACTCAGGTCACCTGTACTTCAAGAATTACATAAAGGTCATATGGGAATTGTAAAAATGAAGGCCTTGGCTGAGTGGTGTGCGACGACCAGGGATAGATAATAAATAGAGGAAGTGGCAAAACAATCTCCAGGTTGTCAGCATGTCATAAACAGATAGCTAAGGGTTAACATCTCTTTCACCTGGAAAGAAGTAATCTGAACACCTGACCAGAGGACCAATCAGGAAACCAGACTTTTTCAGATCTGGGTGGAGGGAGTTTTGTGTGTGAGTCCTTTGTTCTTGGTTTGTCTTCTACCTGTCCCTCCCAGCTTTGGGAAGGATTTTTTCTATTTCCTGCTTTCTAATCTTCTGTTTCCAAGTTGTAAGTACAAAATATAGTAAGGCAGTAAGGTTTCTATTGTTTTTCTTTTGTATTTACATGAATATAGTTGCTGGAGTGCTTTGAATTGTATTCTTTTTGAATAAGGCTGTTTATTCATATTTCTTTTAAGCAATCGACCCTGTATTTGTCACCTTAGTACAGAGAGACCATTTGTATGTATTTTTCTTTCTTTTTATATAAAGCTTTCTTTTTAAGACCTGTTGGAGTTTTTCTTTAGTGGGAACTTCAGGGAATTGAGTCTGCAGCTCACCAGGGAATTGGTGGGAGGAAGAAATCAGGGGGAGGTCTGTGTGTGTTAGATTTACTAGTCTGACTTTGCATTCCCTCTGGGTGAAGAGGAAAGTGCTTTTGTTTTCAGGACTGGAATTACAGAGGGTGGACTCCCTCTGCTTAGATTCACGGAGGTTGCTTCTGTGTATCTCTCCAGGAGCACCTGGAGGGGGGAAGGGAAAAGATTTATTTCCCTTTGTTGTAAGACTCAAGGGTTTGGGTCTTGGGGTCCCCAGGGAAGGGTTTCTGGGGGACCAGAGTGCCCCAAAACACTCTAATTTTTTGGGTGGTGGCAGCAGTACCAGGTCCAAGCTGGTAACTAAGCTTGGAGGTTTTTCATGCTAACCCCCATATTTTGGATGCTAAGGTCCAAATCTGGGACTAGGTTACGACACAGCATATACAAACACAAGCCTAAACAGGCTTCTTTGCTTCTTTAGTAATGGCCAACTATTCTGTCAGTGAATGCACTCTGGGCCATTTATGTGGCAATGATGTTTTTTACTTCAGTATACTCTGATTCTATCTGGCCTGAAGTATTCTGTGTGAATGTAGCTAATTCAGCACAAAGAGTGGAAATGTTCAGACTATTGTTTTCAAGAACTGGGATTCCTGAAAATATTGTCACAATGGAACTATTCACATTAAAAAAAAGTGTCAAAAATGATACTGTATACATAAAATCAGCTCTTTACGATCCTGCCACAAATAGATTAATGGAAAAAATTTATCCAGACAATCAAACAGTCGATTCATACGACAGGTCCAGATAAAGGTAGCTTGCAAATCAAGACTGTGAATTTTCTCTTGGTCTATAGAAATGTAGTGCATGCTACTACAAATCAGATGCCAGAGCTATCGTTATGGGCTGCAACCTAAGGTCTTGCTTGGACTTGTTAAAAACCACATCTACAGAGGGACTTTAAGAAACAGTTTGATCAAATGGCTACCAACAGTCACAATGAACTGGGAGAAAAAATTGAGTAAGAAGATTGCTGAGATAATTTGTGGAAACCTGGAGTGATTATGTCACTGGTGTAAGCTGATAGAAGTGGCAACAAAAAATTGTCCTGGAGAAAGCACATAGCCCCATTTTTAAGCACACGTTCCTCAGGATGCTCTACCTGAAGAACACCTATTGAATAAAATATTGAGTCTGCAATGGAGTTGCAATGCCCCTGTTTGTACTATAAGTGACCCTAAGACTACATAGCTGGAAGATGTTGCTGATACTGCTACACCAGAAAGTAGAGATACTCTTCCAGATGCTACTGTTATATCCACAAGTCATCAACCAGAGTCAAGTTATAATCCACTTCCAGATCCAATCTATAGCATGTTTTATATTTAATTATAGTAATGATTGTATAGAATTTAACATTTACTTTTACATTAAAGGGAAAGATGCAGCATACAGGAATTGAGTAAAACCTCTTTAAATAGTTTGTGAGCCCCCTCTAGTGGCACTCAGTGTTCCGTGTTTGAGGGCTTGTCTACAGTGCTTTAGTTAGCACCGGAGGGGTGTACATTTTAATCGGTTCTAGTGTTACATGCTAACTGACCCGTGTGGATCCTGTTGACATACACTAAAAGTTCCTTCGTGTGCGTTAACATAGTACTGGTTGAGACAGGACTACATTAACAAACCCTAGGTAGGGTGACCAGATAGCAACTGAAAAAATGGGATGGGGGTGAAGAGGTAATAGGCCCCTATATATGAAAAACTCCCAGAAAACGGGACTGTCCCTTTAAAAATGGGATATCAGATCGCCCTAAGGAACTGTTCTGCTATATTAGGACATTTGAGCCAATAAGAAAAGGAATAAAAACCAAAAGAAAAAAATAGTGGAAAAGATGAAGATAACCATGGGCAGAGGGAAAGAGAGAGGGAGAAAACGAAGAGGAGAGAGGAAGAAAATAATGCATACATTATATGTTTCATTAAACATTGACCACACACTTAAATCCCTCTAATGCTAGGCTGGCACTTCTAACCCCAATACACAGCTGCCAGGTTATCTTTTCTGAAACCAAAGCAGCCTTGGGCAAAATCCCACAGGTTTAAATTACAGGAGAAATGGTTTGTGAACTCATACTAGTTTTGTGATTCCAAAATTAGTTGATGCCAAGAATATTGAAAAAGTCTAACTGCAAAAAGTTTCCCAGTCTCTAGTTTTCTATACTCCAGTAACTAGACACTTCAATGTACTTTTAAAAAATATTTAACAAAATACACATTATCTCAGCTGTATCTAGTAATTGTGTATTTCATATTGTTTTCCAGTAAGTTTGAACATGTGAAACTAATGGTCCTCAATTGTTAAAAATGAACTGTGAAGAAAAATCAAATAAAAAAACCTCCATAAAATTTACTTTATCCAAGAGAGCTGCAAACTATTTTTTAAAAAGTTTTCTGCTTGCTTTATAAAATTTGAAGTTATAGGTACTCTCTATGACAATTGTTACAGCCACATGTAGTATCTACAGGGACTGTATTATATTAAGTTTATGAAAGTTCTATGTCTCTCTGTGGGTTAGGGATTATATTTCACTCCATGGAGCTCCTCCAGGAACTAAAATCAGTGGATGGTGATTACTGCAGTTCCTGAGAAGTACCACTCCCTGTGGTGGTTTGCACATACTGGTCCAAAAAGGTACCAGAAGCCCCAGGAGACAAAGAAAGGACTTCTAGTACAAAATGCTGAGTTTAATCAGATACAAGGGAGTTTTGACTCAGCAAATGCACATCAGCTTTTGTCCAAGGGTGGACCCAGCCCTGCTGAAGAGTTGGAAAGAAATCTGCCAGGATTTCCATAGGACTGATGAGGAGCTACTGATAAAGTGTTTAGATCCTGTTATTGTTGCATGTTTTCTGTGTATTCTTCTGTTTGTAAAGAAACGTAACTATGTTTTGAAAGAGTTGTAAGACACTGTCACTGTCCTAGGAAAGAAAGCAAAAAGCAAGGACTGGACTTACTCACAGTGAAATGCAAGGAGCTGCAAGCCTAAATCCCTGATCAGGAAGTAGTGGGATCCAGATCCCTGCCCAGAGAGAGGTGACAACTAAAGGCCTGATATTGGAGGGGGTATCCCTAGAGCAGACAATGGAGGGGAATTAAAGGCGCGGCTATTCTGAAACTGAGACACTCACATCCTTCTCTTTACAGGAAGTGGTATGATTTGGCAGTTTTGACTGTAAGCTGAGCCATAGGATCTTGGAGAAGAAGGAAGGATGCAGATTTTTAAGAAATCTGCAAGCTGCAGTAGAACCTGAGTGACAAACACCAGAGTTACAAACTGACCAGTCATCCAATACACCTCATTTGGAACTGAAAATACACAATCAGGCAGCAGCAGAGACAAAAAGCGCAAACAGTACCATCCTGTGTTAAACATAAACTACTAAAAAAATAAAAGGAAAGCAGCATTTTTTTTCTGCATAGTGAAGTTTCAAAGCTGTATTAAGTCAAAGTTCAGTTGTAAACTTTTGAAAGAATAACCATAACGTTTTGTTCAGAGTTATGAACATTTCAGGATTATAACCAACCTCCGTTCCCAAAGTGCTCGGAACTCTGAGGTTCTATTGTCATTTTAAATCATTAAAAAAAATAATCTAGAAATCATCCCTAACAGGATAGTTTCTGAGTTTGAACTTCCTCTTCAGTTTGCTTCCCAAGAGGCAAAGTTAGGCTCTCACCACGTTGAGAACAGACCTATTTTAACCAACACTACTGTACTAATGCAGCTTTCCTGACTATGATTTGACTAGCACAGTTCTCAGAAACTGTATCCAGATTGTTCAGGGAACTCACATGGGGTCCTTCCTAGCAACAAAAGTGGGCCTGAGCCAGAACACTCCAAATTCTGGAAAAATTGGATGAGATGTTTTCAACTCTGGCCTAACAAATATGACTGCAGCACGCACAGTTCTGTGGAGTCACTGGACAAGGTTTAGAAACAGTTAACACCTAGTAGTGACCTCTCAAAATGCTGAATAATTTACAAGGAATATTACTATGTTGTTCACAACATGTACATAAAGAGCATTAGGAGAAACAAACCCTTTTCCCTATAGAAGATACATGGTGGTTGGAAAAAAATCAAATTTTAAATCTTGCTGTTAGCATCAGCCATTTGTTTTATTATGGCTTATGCAGTAGAGATGAAACTACACAGGGCCATATCGTGGGTATACTGCAGCTATTTTCTGCCACACCAGCGTAATTCGGTCCTAAAGCCAGTGTAAACAGCCCGTGGAGAATCAACTCATTCTAAGGGAATCCTTCAGTGGTACAGACCTCTGACTCCAAGCACTCCTCTCTGGCAGCTGGTGCACCAGTGAGAAAAAACCATAGCTGGAGGGAAGGGGGTTGTCAGGTGGATATGTACCATGCTGACCTTTGAATGGCATTTTTAACCCCTTGGACATGTTTGTAGGTGGCATATATTAGAATAACCCTCAAACTGCTCTAATCTGGTGCAGAGGGAATCAATCCTGCACAGAGCAGAAGCCATCTTTGTGTGAGCCTGCACACACCCTGAGACTACAGTCTATGCTTTGCTTTGTGCCACATCCATGAAATTGTGTCTGCTTTTGATAAATACCAAGAATTTAAAACACCTCCCAACAGGGAGAAGTGCAGGGTTTTTTCAATAAACCTTCACTACTCTACAGTTCTTTCTTTCCCTGTACTTTCATTGCCAGTTAGAGAAGACTTGTAAACTCACTAACTGATCGGGGGCGTTGGCTGTTGAGACTGAGCTCACTGATAAGGTCCATAGTCTGGTAAATAAGCATGGCTGGCCAGGCTAAGAGCTAGATTGCAATTTCATGCAAACTTTTATATAATTTTTTGTAAAGACCATTTGATGATAATATTCCTTAGAACAGATGGATTACTACCCTCTGTTCCCCTCTTCTTTGAAGGACTTATTTTTTCTTATTGTGATCTGAGAAAACCAATTACAGATTTATATTATTCTTTTTGCCTTCTTATCACTGAGTCCTGGATATCATGGAACAGCTGTGATTTCATCCTATTTTTTATTCTACCAAATCAATAGGAAACATGGTGAATGGGGAAAAGAGACTCATATTAACATAGACCTTTTAGTGTTAAGTGAGATACCAAATCAATGGTTAATAATGGCACCTCAAAGGAGAACCGATGCAATATTGATGACCATTGCTGTCGTGGGCATTTCCTGCTTGAATAAGAGCACAAGAGACTCGGAAGTAGAGGAAAGACGAAGGACACAAAAATGAGTAAGAAGCCAGATAGAAGGTTTTAAATTTCATATGTTTGAACAAAATGAAGGTTTTAAATCTCAGCATCTCGAAGAGTTCTTAAGTGTCATTAGAAATTACACTATTTCAACTTTCTAAGTGCAGAATAGAACTAACCAGGAACATGTCTAAGGCCTGGTCTACACTAGGGGGAGGATTGATCTAAGATACCCAACTTCAGCTACAAGAACAGCATAGCTGAAGTTGATGTATCTTAGATCAACTTAGAATCACTTACTTTGCATCCTTGTGGCATGGGATTGACGGCTGCCACTCTCCTGTCGACTTTGCTTCCTCCTCTCGCCGAGCTGGAGTTCAGCAGTCGATGGGACAGTGATCAGGGATCGATTTATTGCATCTACACTGCACATGATAAATCGATCCCAGGTAGATCGATCGCTACCCGCCGATCCGGCGGGTAGTGTAGACGTACCCTAAGATTTGTCTGTTCAACTTTTTCATTTCTAATATGAGAGAGATGCTCTTCACCAATTGCAATTATATGTTCACAATTTACAAGCCAGAACAAACAAACAAAAAAAAATTCAGGATTTCAACTGGATTATTTTTTTTTAAATGATCAGAATAGAAGAAGAGTATCTTCATGTTCTACTTCAGGGTTAATTCCATAAACTTTCTGTCGATGTGAATTTCTATTCAGAAATCTAAAAAAGAAGTGTTGCTTTGCTTCAACAGAGAAGGCTTTGGAGGCCTATGTCAACAGAGTGTAATCAGAACGTTCAGCCTGGATACAGCGCAGAAATACACTATCCGTTGCCACATGCTAAATCTGCAGTTATGTTAGCTGGAAAGAAGAAAGTGTACTGGAAATATAAGACAGTAGAAAGAGCAGTGAAATAGGGCACACAGTAAGCTTTTCACATTGTCTGTCAGAATAGTTGCAGTACACGGTACACAGTGTAGGAGAAAAACAACTCGACTTGGAATTTTGGGGAAGCCCCCCCCCGAAATATTGGCAGTTTACAGCTCTTTATTACAGTTGAAGTGTCCAATAACTCTGAAACGACTTGGTAATAAATTATTTTGTCTTTACTAAAAGGATGACCTTTCACTAGACGTTCATCCTGTGGCATTCTCCTAAATGGATGTCTTTTCTCCTGTATTAAAAAAAAAAAAGGGAAACAATGAGAATAAGGTGTGTGTAGGAGCATGCATGCTTGCATACTTGAGAGATTCAGCCAGAGAGAGAAAAACACCTTAAATTCATGCACATTTTTATTGAGTAGTAATATAAAATGCTTTTTTCATTGTTACAAGTGCATGCTTTGATTGCCAACATTTCAGAAGTCAAATTACAAAGGCAAGGCTGTAGGCTGTAGTGAATTACTTGGGCACTTATACAATTGTTAAAAAATATCAATGGACTGTTTTGTTTTGTTTTTCTTTTTCAGAATGAACCAGTGGTAACCCGTAACTGATATACAAAGGGAAAAAAGTGAAAAAATTACACATTCTGTGGCACATGACAGAACATAACGAAATGACTAAACCATTATGACATTAACAGTTATCATGCATTTAGAGTTTCACATGTAACTACAAACTTATTTAAATTTCACAAGGTTTGCTAAACATGCTAACCATCTAATATGTGCACTGGCAAGCTTATGTTAAAAACTTTTTAAGAATACTCTCCCCCTTAGATTTTTCAAAGCTCTTTTTGATTACAAAATTTCAAAGGCATTAAGCATTTTTTTTTAAGAGAATATAAAGTACGCCAGTATACATACATACATTTCCAGTATAAGTCAGACCACTAAGCGCATTACAGTCCCATACAGGCCTATACAGCCAATTTTTTTTTTCCTTAAAAAACATGCATAGGCAGATTTTTACAGAATATAGATGCTTTTCACTGCACTTAATATGGTGTCTTGTTCACTATACTTAAAAATGCACCACTCATAAATATTTAAATTCAGCAAGCCACAACCAAGACTTGATTTACGAAAAACTGCCCCCCAAAAAAACAAAAAAAACCCTAAATATAAACAGCAAAAAAAAAAAAGAAGATAAATGTTAGCATTATTCCAGTTTTTTTTTAAAGTTGAAGAAAAAGATATTTTCTGCCAAATTAGTAAGATAAGTGTTATATTTAAAGAAGGGTATTGAAGCACACTAAAGAAACCTGAGGTAAGCATAATCTGTACAAAATTAAACTGTCTTTTTTTTTTTTTTTTTCCTTTTTTGGCATTTTTAACAAATTTGCAACATTCTGTTTTTATATTTTTAAAGACTGCCTAATTTATTTTATAGCCATTGTCTGACAAGAGTAGCAAAACATTATCAATAAATAGTCCTTATTTAGTTTGTACATCATTTTGTTAAAAATGTTTTGATGTCATCCATATTTAGTGCTGCAACTGTAAACGTACAATAGTTAGTAAGAAATTAGACAAAGTTTTCATGTCCAGTAACATAATAAAAGGCCTTTCAGTAACATATCTAGAAGTTCCCAATGCAGTAGGAAAACATGTTCAATTCCCCTAACTTTGCAATATATACCAGCATTAGCTTTCATATTTCTATAAGCATGTTAAAGGCATATCCAAAGGAGGTGTTTGGCCCCCACCCCCCACCCACCAAAATAAAGTTTACTATCTCTTCTTAGATGATATTGTAAACTGACTCAACACCTGGCTCCCAGAGCAAGTAAGCTAGTATCAGAGGCAAGAACATCCAACTGTTGATGTGCAGCAATCCCATCATGCCCTGCAGCTAAAAAAACAGGAAGTGGTCACTGAATATTACTGCTATTACTGCCATTGCTGTCAGTGCCATTAGTCTCTGAGGAGATTGCCTTGTTGATGGAGTTAAGGTTGGCATCAGATGGCATGGCATCTCTGCGTGGAGGCATCCTCTCATTAATTCGATCTAAGCCTTTGGCTTCTTCAAAACTAGTGATCTTATGCTGTGGTGAGAATCCTTTGATAGCTAAATAAAGGATTATTAAAAAAAAAAAAAGGAAGTTAGCAAAGTCAAATTGTTGGTATTTTATCAATTTATCAACAGTCAATAACTGAGAAATTCCCCCATTGTGATGAACAAAATGACAAAAATCTGACAGCACAAGAGACTTCTTACCATATTGAAAAGAAACTGAAAAATTAACAACCAATGTCTCTCGCAAACCAAATGTCTTTCAACAAGATTAAATTCCAATTTTTTTTGTCCTTTTTGTTTGGCTTAAAACATTATGAAGCTGACATGGAAGCTACAATTTGTAATTATGAGCATTGCTCAAGGCAAAACGACTATCCATACTTTGTTCTAATAAATTAAAAATTTATACAAAAGTTTACAAAATGTATAAAAAATGTAAATTTAAAAAATGTACAGAAAAATCTTAACTTTAAATGAACAAAAAAGTACTGTATTTTTTTACATTGTGTCCAACCTTAGCATCCTTACTTTGGCAAACATCCCACGGACTTTCAAGGACTTATTTTTGGAGTAAGGACTGAATAAAGACTTACATACTGTGCCAATCAGAAATCATGTATGGCACAGAGTGATCAATTTGATGGATACACATTAAAGATATCAAACAGGGATAGTCCTATAATCCTTTTGGAATGTCTTACAATTTTTTAATCATGGATGAACTGCTCATGTGTTACTCAAGAGCAGTAACTTTCCTTGCATCATCTGGGTCCTAGAAATTAATTTGGTTAAACTGGAGCAATTCAGTATGACATGGATTAAAAATATCTTTTTTCTGGCATATTTGTTCCTCTATACGTTGAAAATATATCAGCATAGGACCCAATAACTGCATTTAAAAAGTCAATGAATCTGTCCTTCAGCAAGTACATTTTCATTGATCTCAGCAGGTGTCCACAAATTAGGCAAAAGTATCTTTAGACTCTGATACAACTATTGTATTACAGGACTTATTTTGGAGATACATCTATTTAAAATAGAAGAGAAAAAGGCAATGTAGGCAAAGAGTTGTTGACAACCATTAATATAACTGATTGTAGCCTTCCCTGCCTTTTTCTCATCTATTCAAAATCCAATCAATTTACCGTATTTCCAGAAAGTTGGTTGCGTTTTTATTATACTTCTGCCTTAACATGCCATATAGCAGAGATGATGTGTTAGTACCAGGAACCAGCAAACTTGCCGGGACAACAAGGTAGAGCAGTTTGAGAGATAAACATTTCTCCTCCCAATCTGACCCAACAGAACCACACCCTACCAAAAAGAAAAGTTTCTGTAAATTCAGCTTCCTCTCCCAACTCTGAAGCGGCTAGCACTTTTCTTCTTAGTACCTCTTACAAAAAAGTCCCTGGTACCAACATACCACTCACTGAATTTTGTGGGGAGCGTGGAAAGCAGCTGTCATGCTGAAATTTTGCCAACCATTCCTGTGCAAGTGTGTGCACTAATTTGTTCCTCAGGATTCATTTCTTTAACCAATTTAATGGATGTTTCATATTTCAAGTAAACTCTGATGTGTATGTTTTTGGGGTTTTTTTGCATATACTATTTTAACATATACTAATTTAACATAATGGTGATTGCTCAATTGAATAGGGAGGAGAAGTGGAAAGAGGGCAAGGCCCACAGCAAAGCTTCTTCTTTAATTCCACCCCCAAAATAAAGATGTCTAATGAACACCAATGCCAAACCCTTAAAAAAAGTTTAATGGATGGGTTAAACTGGGTTAAACTGGAAATCTTATCTCTTCTTCTGAAGCCTGACCCTTCAAGGTGCTCAGCCCATTGGGAGCTGTGGATGCTGATCATCTCACAAGATCAGGCCCCGGTGAACAACTACAATGATGCTATTTTTAGCTTATAAGGGCAAATAATCTTTTATCTGGTATTTGCTTGCTTTATTTAGTAAAAATATGTATGTCTATAGTGGCTAACCAGCGATAATGGCAAATGAAGGAATAACTTGAAGAATAAATATTCCTGGAATGGGGCTTGCATTCAATCAGTTTTATTTCAAGCAGACATATTATAAACCTTAGTGCTGAAGAATATGCTCTGCTGTAGTTGCTGGTCAGACAACAAGTATTAGCAGTTGACACCGAGAGTATACTAAACACGACACATAATCACAGAAATCACAGGAAACAGCCAAACTGTCAACGAGAATGCACACTGCAGATTAGGATTTGCCAATAGGAATAGATAATTCCAACATAAATAGCAGCTCACTCACTGCTATTTAGAAAGCAGTTGTATTTTCTCTTACTTATATTGTTCTACAATTATGTTCACTGCTTTATACAGATCAAAAACCAAATTCAAATGGCCAAAAGAGGCACTTTTAACATCATACCAAAAGACCATGACAACAAGATTTTTTTTTTTTTTTTTGCTAAAAAAGTAAACTATTTTTTAGGAGGGAAAGAACAAAATACAACTGAAAAGAATTTTGTTTTAAAGGGGAACTTTGAAATTCTTCTTCCAAAACTTTTATTACTGATTGCATACTGTATATACTTATTTAAATATAAAGTTAGGTCTTAACAGTATGGTTAATAAAATTGCATGTGGATTAAATTAAAAGGATCACCAATAAATCACCAAAGTTTGCAATACTGAGCATTCATAAATCTTCTGAGGCAGCCAGTCTTTTTAGATCTGTAGCTTAGATGGTGCTGGTGCTAATGGTTGCTCTAATATAAATACCCAGTACATTAACTGACACTACCAGAAGAAACGGACATCTTGCAGACAAATGTCTCATGTTGTTTTACTTTTTAGAGAGACATAAAAAACATATTGAACTGTAACAAAGAACCATTCAAAATTATTTTTTTACTAGTGACTTCAGCCCCGCCACCCCAACCATGTTTATAAAGTTGCGTGTTTTCTTCTTTATCAATGATAGCAGAAAATGATTTGAGGCAGAGAAATGATTCAACCCTAAGAATACAGCTTATGAGCTATGTGTCAAAGAGCATTTACTAACAGCTGCCGTGTCCCCGTCTCTTTCAGCTAAAAGTCCCCACGTGACCCTACTCAGTACTTAGTTTAATGTACACAAATTAGAACATCATTGTACCTTTCAGAAAAAAAAACACAACAAAAGACTTTCCCCTTTAAAGCAAGTATACTTTGGTTAATAACGAGCCACAATTGTTAGCCCACACCCACACACTCTGTACAAGCTACAGCAAAATGAATACACCCAGCAGAGCCCTTATCTGTTGCAGCAACAACAGAAAGGGGACTGGCCAATTTACCTTCATCAGCCTCAATAGCCTCAACAGTCGCTGAAGGGAAGAAAGGGGGTAGCAAAACGAATGAGAAAAATGAGCAGAGGATTTTAACTCGAAGAACAAGTCAGTGAATAGCAAAGGTACTAATAACTAATGTTACTGTCAGTGCTGGATTTCAGCACAGAAGACAACACAGAAATGCTACACAAGGAACAGAAAAAGTGTACTTTGCAGGCTGATTTGAGCTGTAGAAAATGTTTTGGGAAGCTGAAGGATTCACAAATTAAAGTTTAACAAATTTGACAAGTTTTCTTTTAACTCAAAGAAGTTTACAAAAATGGTTTTCCACATTGTGCATCTGGCCTCCACAGTGTGCTGTAAAACTACTGCAGCATTTACCACAAAAATGTGTCAAAAAGGGTGGGAGGGAAGTGGCATAAAGCCAGCAGAAGAAATTCACACCATTTATTATCTCAGTTTGGCGAAAACTAGTTGCTATTAGTACTACACAGGACTGAAATGTCATTTAATAGAAAAGGGCAAAATTTACAACTTGTAATATAAACATTTGTTCTCTTTCCTGATTTAAAAAACCAAAACAATACAAACGGTGTCTCTTTTACTTGCAAGTTAGCTCAGCATCAATGCATGTCCCAGTTCTATCTGCAAACTTCCCTCATTATACCATCAACTTTGAAATCCGAGCATTTTTAACATTTTAAATCAGATGGTATTTAATACACTACAATAGGCTACTGGTAGCAAAAATTTAACAGCTTGGTCAGAAAAAGAAACTTTTATGGTTAGGAGGTTGCTGCTCTATAACGTACACCGTTGTTGCTCAATTTTTGTAAATAAATATCCCTATTAAAAATAACCAGTCAGTTTGAATTTGTTCTTACAGCCAGAGACTCAGAAACTGAAGTAGTCAGGAAATGCAATCAAACATGTTGATTGCACAGCCAAGATATTTATTAAGAAAAAGTTGATAAAACGACTACAAAGTTAGAAAACAGATTAAGAGTCAAAGCTTTTAGCTCTTCCCCTTTCCTTCAACCTGAGATGATTTTTTAAAAAATAAAAGTAATTTTTTTTGTAGTTATGTTAAACATAGCTTGAGATCAAAGCTAAGAGATGTATATTGTCATCCTGTTGCATGGAGAAGTCACCCGTGGGAATCCACACACACCACAGTGAGCCTGTATCTTGGCAGGCTAAAAAGTAAGAGGATGGTAAATCAAGGGACTTGAAAAATAGAAATAAAAATGAAACAAAAACTAAAAGAAATATAACGACTGTGGTTAGAAATTAAGATGAGTAACTGGATCCAAAGTAGCACTGACACATTAGAAATAAATAATGACTACTAAAATGTGTATTTCCACAGAACTTACTGGTCAAATATTCTGTTAATACATATACTACTATGAAAATGTGCTAACAAACTATGTAGATATCAGAATAGTTGGTGAATGGTGTACTGTATGTTAACTAATGTAATGGATTGTGTATAGGAATGTTTTACTACGCCGGAATGCTGCAGTATGAGGGATTTTCCTTTTAGCCATTTTAACTAGATTTTTTTGGCAACACTAAGTTAGTTCGGTTCCTAATTTTTTCACTGGATGACGATAACATTTTCCTTGGACCAAATTCTCTGACAAGTATAAAGAAATGATAATGAGAAGAGCCTGGATAAAGACCATAATTCTACTGAAACGGGCATTCTGATGAATCATATTGCAGCATTTTCAAAGCAGAATATTACTCTCTGTGTAACAAACAAGTCACAACCTTCTCCCCTCCTCCCGCCCAAAAAACAAAAACAAAAAGAACCACACCACAGAATACCTGAATCTTCTAGGTAAGAGAAAAGAGACAGTAAAGGGAAAAATACAAAGAGAAAGAATACTCCAGGAAGGAAACAGGAAAATCAGAGGCTGAGACTGTATTAAAAATATAAAGTGAATTTCCATTTCTCACATGTATTGACAACAGAACTATACTATAGAAATATAAAACATTCTTAGGTGCCTGGCACATACTGAATGATAATAAACAAAAAAAGAGAGCATATAGTAATATTAAACACTCCTTTGCAATTCCAAATTCCAAGAGGAGTATTACATCAAAGGTATCCCTGCTATATACTTACAACATCCCTATGACATGTCTTGCTACAAAATTGCAAAGAAAAAGTGTATTGTGCTTGCATACGTAGTGACCAGAGTATTAATAAATCCCTTACTTCAGATTCATGCAGATTGTGAAATTGCTTTCTTTTCTTTTCTCTTACATCATCATTTGGAATCCTCAGAAGATAAACTCCAATTCTAGAACTATTTTTTTGGTGATTCTCAATGAGGAAGGAGAAGATAGACAGAATACAGTCTGATTGTCATTATTTATGCTGAATCTGCAGTACTGCAAATAGCAAAAGTGTTTTTATAGTCTCTCTTTTTTTTTTTATGAACTGTGTGGAATAGAAAGTACCTTTATAGGTAAAACTGATTTATCATGTTTGTAAAGTTTATTTTTTGATTTCTCTCTGAAAAATCAGTGGGACATAATAAGTCTTGAAAATTGGCCTTATAAGAATTACTCACAAAGGAGCAAGTACTACAAACCATCCCTTTTACTTTGTACTTTAATTTTTTCCTTTGAAAGATTGTGATTATTTTTCCTTGGCATCTGCAGTTCAGTCTGTCATTTTATACATGTAATGGCACACAAAGACAAACATGCTCACCGCTTTGCAGAGTTTGCTTCCCTCCAGAGAGTACACCACTGGGCAGCATTCCTGTTGGAGTCAAACCTTTCAGTGTCAGCACACTCTCACTCTCTTCTCTGTAAAGGGGAAAAAAAAAATCAGTATTTTTTCTTTTCTAGGACTGGAACACAAGCGGTTGGACTGAGGAAAATACATTCAACAATACAAGTTGCATCCTCATCTTAGTTCCATTTTAATATTCAGGCTGTCTTTGCAGGGGGACAAAATTCACCCTTGTGCAAAGGGCCTGCATGAGGCACCCCTGAGTCTCACTTGCGCCCTACTTGAGGTTTCAAGTGGTGTATAGGTCTTGCCCAGGTCCTTTGCACAGTACCAGATATGGGCTGTTATTCAGCTAATAAATGTAACTTGGGCCTGTAGAAGTATGCAAATATATACAGACACTGTAATGTTGCTGTAAACCAGAGGTGGACAAACTGGCTTGTGACCCACATGCAGCTCTTTCACAGTTAAAGTGCAGCTCCTGGAGTGCCCCCCCCCCATTTCTCCACCTACCTGATTTGGGGGGGGAGGGAAGAGGGGGAGGGAAGAGAACTCAGGAACTCTGCCTTACAGCAGGGTAGTGGGGGAGGGGCTTCTGCCCAGCGGGGAGGTGGGTTTCGGGGCCTCAGCACTCCGGGGTGCACCCGCCAGGGCTCAGGGCTTCAGCAGGTGCAAGGCTGAAGCCAAGCCCTGGAAGGTGCCTCCTGCAGGGCAGAAGCCCCAAGCCTCAGCAGGCAAGCACCAGCTCTCAAACTTCTGAAGATTGTCATATGTGGCTCGGAGGATCAGTAAGTTTGACCACCCCTTCTCTAAGCCATCAACATGGGAGCAGTGGGAGGAGAGGAGTAATAGCATTTGTTAGCAACACATTTAACCCCTTCCGATGCTACACTCTCCCAAATCAGGACTTTTTAAAACCACCATCTAGCCTAATAGCCAGGGACGTAATCAGTGGATTGTCAATTATTATAAGGTACCCAGCAATAAGCAAAAGCATTACATTGATGGGAAGTTTTAGTCTTAACTTCACCACTGCTACTGTGACAATGACAGTAAATTAGCTTAGTTCATGCACTCAAGGAAAATCATTTTAGGAAATTTGAGGAGTGAGTTTCGCAGGTTTCCAAATATAGAAGTGTAAAGTGTATCATTCTGAATGCACGAGGAACAGCATAAGGAAGAACAACTCATCACAATGACTGAACAGCTTGAAAAGAATCTCAATATTGCTTCAAGGAAGTATAATGTTTGAACTGATACTTGCTTTTCAGCAAAAACTGAAAACTGCCCCAATTTCTTTAAGAGAAGCAAATTTTGATGTATTTTTCTTTGAAATATGAAATTATGTTAATCTGATGGAAGCCAAAATGCACACACACAAATGCAGAATTTGGCCCCAAGTGCACTAGATGGCAATGTATTTTTTTCCACTAACACCAAGAGCTATCAAGTATTGTTTTTGTTTAGTAATAATGCAGGGCCCATAGAATTCTGTATTTAAGAGCTTGTCTCTTTCCCCTGCAGCATGTACATTTTAGATTCTATTTACAGACTGAAGATTATGCAGATTATTTTCATGATTTAAGAACCCAAGTCAGATTCTCTCTTCCTCTATACTCCAATCAGGGCACAAGCAAAGGTTTGAATGTCAAGCAGAATTAACACAGCATTTGTATCACATTAAAGGGTTTTAAACAGCAAGCAAGGTTGAGAGCCCTCAGTTGATAATCTATTTCTAAGAGAAAATTCATAACCTGCGTTTTGAATTGTCACTTCGCCTCATTTGTGATTGATCTTGGAAAAGGATTCCAATATTTCTTATGGATTTACCTTTACAGGGTGTTTGTAAACAGTATTTTTCTGCAATTTCTGTTTTGATGAATTAAGAATAAATTGGGTATTTCTCAAGCACCTACTGTAACACAGTATTTTTTATTTTTATTTTTTTTGCTAACCCTGAATTTCAGCATAGCCTTCTTTTCCCTTTTCTTTTGCTGCTCAGGCATTTTATTTCCACCATAAAAATACGATCACGAAAATATTGACATTATTCATGTGGTCCTATCATGAAGTACTGCTGTCATGTAGAAATGGTGGCATTTCTGCCATTATGTGATGTATCCTAAACCTACTGTTGTATGATGACTTTTTCTTAGGGACATTAGCAAAAGAATGAAATGCCATTTTATTCCCCGATTTTGAGGTGTTAATAACCAATGGATCTTATACTTTGTGAGCTTCACATATGTGGAAAGCAGCTTTCTATCCAAGTTATGTCAAAATGGCAATGTGTTAACTCACCTTCATGGTGTATAGCTAAGAAGGTTATGGCTATTCTGGCTCAGAAGCTGATGATCCGGATGTGTTCATACTGTGAGTGAAGTGCAGTAGTATATGATTTTCTGGATGTCTAAAAAAGGCTTTTTTGGGAACTAGCTAAAAATAGTTTTAAGAGGCAGCAGAGACTTAAATAAGTAGAAGTGAAGATCTCTGTGCAAAAAAGACACCAGAAATCGGGGGTGGTTCCAGCTCCTAGTGTGACCTCTACCAACTCATGTCCACAAAAGAGTGGCAGATCTGAGGCAACTAGGGAAATATGGTCTAGAAGAAATTACTATAAAGTGAGTACACAATTGGTTGAAAAACCATATTTAAAGAGTAGTTATCAATGGTTTGCCATCTAACCAGGACAACGCATCTAATGGAGTCCCACAGGGGACTGTCCTGGGTCCAGTACAATTCAATATTTTTCATTAATGATTTGGCTAATGGAGTGAAGAGTATGCTTATAAAATCTGTGGATGACATCAAGTTGGGAGGGATTGCAAGCACTTTAGAGGACAGAATTAGAATTCAAAATGACCTGGACAATTTGGAGAATTGGTCTGAAAACAACAAGATTAAATTAAATAAAGCCAAGCGCAAAAGTAGTACACTTAGGAAGGAAAAAAAATCAAATGTGTAACTACAAAATCGGAAATAACTGGCTAGGTGGTAGTACTACAGAAAATGATCTTGGAATTTATAGTAGATCACAAATTGAATGAGTCAACAATGTGATGCAGTTGCAAAAAAAGGTTAATATTATTGTGAGGTGTGTTAACTGCAGTGTCATATGTAGGATGTGGGAAGTAATTATTCCATACTTCTCAGCACTAGTGAGGCCTCAGGTGGAGTGCTCTGTCCAGTTCTTGGGATGGGGACAAACTGGAGAAAGTCCAAACAAGAGCAACAAAAATTATAAAAGGTTCAAAAACAATGTAGGAAGAAAATATGAAAGAACGGGTATGTTCAGTCTTGGGGAAAGAAGACTGAGGGGGGGGACCTCATAACAGACTTCAAATGTGCAAAGGGTTGTTATAAAGAGGATGATGATCAATTGTTCTCCATGTCCACTGACAGCAGGACAACAAGTGATCAGCTTAATCTGCAGCAACTGAGATTTAGTTAGATATTAGGAAAAACTTTCTAACTATAAGGATAGTTAAGTGTTGTAATAGGTTACCAAGGGAGGTTCTGGAATACTCACCATTGAAGGTTTTTAAGAAAAAGGTTAGAGACAACCACCTGTCAAGGATGGCCCTGCCTCAACATAGAGGAAAGGTTTAGATCAGGAGTCGACAACCTTTCAGAAGTGGTGTGTCAAGTCTTCATTTATTCACTCTAATTTAAGAGTTCGCGTGCTGGTAATACATTTTAACATTTTTAGAAGGTCTCTCTCTAAGTCTATATAACTAAACTATTGTTGTATAAAAAGAAAAGAAGGTTTTTAAAATGTTTAAGAAACTTCATTTAAAACTACATTAAAATGCAGTTCTGATCAGTTTAGTGCAGTGGTTCTTAACCTGGGGTGCACACACCCCTTGGGGGTGCAAGATGCCCTTTCTGGGGGTGTGAGACATGCCAGATTTTTTTAGAAGGTAAATGATCGAAAACACAAATTAAGCACAGGCATGTAGGTACAACTACTTTGTTTCATCAAACCTATGTATTTATTATTATACATGTTTTAATGATTACTGTAATATACAAAGTTTTTACATTTTCAAGTTTTTAAGCTAATTGTAGTGTAATTTTTGATAAGGGCTGCAGAGTGCTGGGACCAGGCCATGAGCAGAGCCCTGGGCTGTCTGCCGGTACCCCAGGCTGGCAGGAGGGCTGAGCAAGACTGGAGGCCTGGACCCTAGCTGGCAGGGGGCCGGGTGGCTGGAACCCCAGACCAGCAGCGAGGTGAGCGGGGATGGCAGCTGGTATCCCAGGCCGGCAGCAGGCTGAGCGGGGCTGATGGCTGGGACTCTAGTTGTCAAGGGGCTGGCAGCTGGAACCCAGAGCAGCAGTGGGCTGAGCCACTTAGCCCGCTGCCGGTCTGGGGTTCCATCTGCCGGTTCCTGCCAGCCGGGGTCCTGGCCACCAGTCCTGCTCAGCCTGCTGCCGGCCGGGGGTTCCATTCACCCAGGCAGGCGGCGGGGCCAGCGTGCCAGTAAAAATCGGCTTGTGTGCCACCTTTGGCATACAAGCCACAGGTTGCTGACCCCTGGTTTAGATGATATTTTCAGACCCCTTCCAGCCCTACATTTCTAGGATTCTATTCACACAGACAAACTGGCTTCCATATGCTGTTTATTGTGATTGGGTTATCCTAACAAGACCTTAAAACACAAGGTTGTTGTAATGTTCAGTGTCACTCAGGGCTAGATTCACAGAAGGATCTAGGTGTTTAACTGCCACTTTAGGTGCCTAAATCCCAAGCCCTACTGATATTCACACAAGCCTTCTCAGCTACTACGGAACTCTGTAGGTACCTAAACTTGTTGGCTGCCTAAATGTTTCTAGTATAAGATCTCTAAGTGCCAATGTTTCTGGTGCCCAGGCATGCTGCAGCCTCACATTAGGCATCCAAATGCCTAAACCCCAGTGCGATTCATGAACTGGGGAAATAGGCATTCCTCTTCCTAACTTGCTTGTGGGGCCTGATCTGGTAAGTGTGCTCTGAGATTGCTTACTGGATTGGGCCCCTGCAGGTGAGCTCACTCAAAAATGGCTGGTAGAATGAAGTGGTGCCAGGGGGATTAAGAGGACATTCCTCATAACTTTTTAGCCCAGTGGTTAGGATACTCATCTGGGATGCAGGAGACCTTCGGTTCAAGTCTCTTCTCTGAATGAAGGGGAGAAGATAGTTGAATAGAGATTTGCCACCTCTCAGGTGGAGTGCCCTAATCACTCCTCTATAGGGCATTCTGATATCTCTAGCTGCTCCACTGTAAATAATAAAAGAGTGTTTGGAGGAGAGAGAGAGCACGTATGTTCAAGCAAGAGAATGACTCTGTAGCCTGGTGGCTGGAGAACTCACCTCCCAGGTGGGAGACCAGGACACAGTCCCCCTTGCTCCAATGACTTTTTAAATTATTTATCCGCAGTGGAATAGCTTCAACAGGAGAGTCTGAGGAAGTCCCAAATCAGAATACCTCATAGCCCAGTGGTTTGGGTTGCTCCAATATCTTCATCCCCTCAGCTGGAAGGGGGGAGCTTGAACTGGGCAGTCTCCCATATCCCAAGCGAGTACCCTAACCTCAACGCTAAAGGTTATGAGGGAAATCGTTGTTGTCCTCCTCCCCTTCCCTCTCCGCCAAGAATCCCAAGCAGAAGGAGGCACCTCCTGCAGCTCAGACTTAGGTAACCATCCCCCCAAGAGGGACAGGGCTTAGGACACATTGCTTTCCTCAGCATCACTCATGCCAGGTGAGGCAGGGAGCTGCCCAGCATTCTGGTTTTTGTGATATTCTGAAAGACCTACCTCTCCCTAACCATCGTATCGGGAGCCTAAGCACCCAAACTCAGGTGTTGTGGATTACAGTGGTTTTCTACATGCCTAAAAATGTTAACTGAGAACCGAGCCCTCAGTGCTTAACAACAGATCTGCTTTATTATGACTCTGGTACCAATTGGCTGTGGATAACAAGAGCTTCACAGCGCCCCACCCAGATTCTCTATCTAGGAAGCTCAGCCCTTAAAGGCATAGTCCTCAATACCAAAGTTGTGTCTGTTCTTTATGAATATTAAAGCTCCAGAACTGAAAAGCACTGAATTGCTCCTGCAAGGAGCTGAGTGCCATCAATATCCACTAACTTCAACATGCTCATCAGCTTGAAGAATCAGGTACCACGATTTCCCATCCTTCTGTACCATTAGTGTGCTGTGATCTTCCAGAGATACAGAAATGCAACCGTTTCTGATGAAGAAGGCAATAGAAATGAAGGTTGTTCTTGCTTTGAGCAGGGGGTAAGAACAGATGACCTACTGAGGTCTCTTCCAACCCTAATCTTCTATGATTTTATGAAATCTCTTGGGGATATACTTCTTTTAAAGTAATTTGGAATCTTTGTGATGAAAGATGTACACGCAAGGCCAGGATTTTCAAGCGTGCTTCAAATTTTGCCCTAATTGAAATACAATAGTTAAAAGGGGGCTGGTTTTCAGAAAGTGTTGAAACTGTGAAAATCAGACATCTTTAAGGGGTCAGATTAGGTACACAAGAATTGAACCACCTCCAACTGAGCACCATTAGTTGCTCTTGAAGTCTGTATCATACATTACACATTGTTAGTGTATTATTAAATACCAAATAAATCAGATGAGCATCCAATATCAAACTCCTTTGCAGGTTTTAGTCTAGACTTTTATTTAGCCTGTTCCATCTTAAAAGATGCTCAGAAACATAAGCTGGCTGCCAAAGAATCTACTTCTGGAGGTTCTGGTATGAAATCCTCTGTCTCAATATGCTATTTAAGACCCTGATTCTGAAGTCTGCAACATGTGGGCCACCAGCTGTGCCCACACTGCCCACTCATAGTAAATTGCAGGTTTCGGGACACAATCAAGTGATTCCAGTTAACTTCATCTGTAATCTTGAGCATAGCCTTCAAATAATATTTGTTTGTTTTTTTGCCAATCATACCCCTTACTTGAAAAAAAATCACATCAAATGACATTAAAAAAAACACACTTGAAAAAACTTAAACATTTTGTATTAATTGCAATAGCTATAAAAGGATTGCAGAAGAGCAACATTTCATTGCACGAGGAAAAATTCCTTCTGCTGAGAGGAAAAAAGTGAGTTTTCCAGAAAGAGCTGTAAGAATAGCACTGTACAGTATGTTTTCTATTCTGTTTAGAAACGTCAGCTAGAAAGTTCTAAACATTAGGCAGCAATTAGTTCCTCCTGCTCATGTGTTATTGGAGCAATGGAGATCAAGGGTAACAAGTTGCTTTTGTTTGTGTTCATTTCCTGGAGTTTTAGTTAAACGAACCTGATGCTTTCATCTTTAAAATATTCACAATAGCAGCAACTGAAATGGGTGACAAAGTGTGACAGGAGGTTTCCTCTTTAATGGGACACGTGTTATGCCTCGCATTCTCTCTCCGCACTGAACTCTCCTAGCCAAGTGGCTAACAGGGTGAACTGTTCTTAATGAAAAATTCTGGATGTTGAGAATTTTAAAGGAAGTTTAACATAAGTGCTGCGGAAGGCACTTGGTATTTCAGAATATGAGCAATTGACTGTTCACAGATATAGCACTTTGCAAAAGGGCTCAATGCATCTTGTTTGATTGGCATGCTGAAGCATCAAAAAGTTACTAATTGGGCAACGATACAGTGTTCTGGCAACTTACATGAAGAAGTCCTACCTTAGGACAGAGAACACTCTGGCCATCTTTCCTATTGCTCGGATCTTGTTCCTAATAACCTCCTTTCGAGCTGCAGCTGTTGCTCCTATGTAAAAAACACATTAAAATAAAAGGTAGTAACTCAAACACTAGATCACCACTTTGTATTTTGAACACAAGTCTTTTACAAATCTGATGCATGTCACAGTATATTGATAGTAATTGGCTCTATCTTAGCGCAGTTTGCCAAACTAAAGAGCCATCTCTGTAAGGGAAGTTTAAAATCCTGATTTTGGTAATTTACAGTTGAAAACGTGTCCATCACTTCTGGACATTCCAGCCATCATATTATAAGACCCTTGAGAAATGCATGTGATTATTTTCCTGCTACCCATTAAAGCAGCTTGGTTCTCACCCCTGTAAATTCATTTTGTGCTTCAAAAGTTGGGAACCTCACCATATCATGGTAAAAACAAGATCCTGGAAAACGAGTCAATCAAGATGCTAAAAACAGCATTGAATTAACAAGAGTATCTGCACCTTGAAATATCTTCAAGGTTTTATTTAGAAACAGTTAACAAAAATGACATAGCTTAAATGTAATTCTTAATCTTGTTATTTCCAATGAAAATAATAAACAATTCGTAATTATGGCACAGCTTCATCAGACATAGCAAAATATATCAGATATTAAGCATATAGCACATATTTCAATTTGTGGCGTCTGTCCCTGGGATAAAGTCCTTTCCCTTTTGGATATCTATAACTCATTCACTCTCCATTCTCTTTCCTTCATTGCTATATTATCTAATATGCTGCTACAGAATATTTTCTGGTATACCTCTACCTCCATATAATGTGACCTGATATAAGGGGAGTTCGCATAAAATGTGGTAAAGCTCTGACATGCTGCTCTGAGCAGAGTGTTAAGGGTGCCGGGCTGGGCCAGGGCCGAGGAGTTGGATAAGGGTCAGAGGGTTTCTGGAGTGGTCAGGGGCTCCCCCCAACAAGGGTCTAGGAGGTAGGAGCTGTGGGGGGCAATATTGAGTGCACCAGAGTCCCAGAGCGGCCTGGGGATTAGCGGGAGCAGCCCACTCTGCTTCCCTCGCTTCGGCCCCAGCCGTGTCGCCCAGGGGAAGGGATTTGGGGGAAGGGATCCCCCAATCGCACTCACCCGGGGAAGGGAGTAGCCCGGCCCCAGCCTGCTCCACCAGCTCCCAGCCATGGCGCTCCACTTCCCACCGCAGGTGAGTGCGGGACCTTTCCCCAACCTCCCCCGCCCCAGCAACATGGCTGGGACTGGGGCCACACAGCTCCGCTTCCCGCCGCCGGTGAGTGTGGAGGGCATCCTTTCTCCAACCTCCCCGCACTCACTGGCAGTGGGAAGCAGAGCAGCCCGGCCCCAGCCTGCTCTACTCCGACAGCTCCCAGCTGCAGTGCTCCGCTTCCCACTGCAGGTGAATATGGGGGGCATCCTTTCCCCAACCTCCCCGCACTCACCGGCGGCGGGAAGCAGAGCACCACTGCTGGAAGGTGGCAGAGTGGAGCAGGCTGGGGCCACTTTGCTCCATTTCCTGCTGCTGCCAATGAGTGCCTGTTAGGAGGTGGGGGTGTGCGGATAGGGGTTGGAGCAGTCAGGGGACAGGGAGCAGGTGGGTTGGATAGGGGATGGGGTCCTGGGGGTGATTAGGGACAGGGGTCTCTGGAGGGGGTGGTCACAGAACAAGGAACAGGGTGGGGCAATGCAAGTTCGATATAACACGGTCTCACCTATAACGCGGTGAGATTTTTTGTGTTTCCCAAGGACGCGTTATATCAGGGTAGAAGGTGTACTCCAAATCCTGTTGCCAAAACCTATATGCTCTCACAATACCAGGAAATACTGAGATGGAGCAGCCTCATTACACTGTTACATATTACAGCATATTACATTAAGGGCTTGTCTACACAAACAGTACACTGCAAGCTGAGGTGAAACAGATGATTTCTTCTATAAGCGCACTTTATGAACAGACACAAGGGATAGAGGTTGAGCCTTTTGGGGCCTACTGATGAAGAATGGGGGAAGGGAAGCCTGTCTGCATTCATTGCCCTTCTCCTTCCCCATTCCTTCAAAGTTGCACCCACATCCTGAAGTAGTTGACTGAGGGGAGCAGACCAGCTGCTTAGACCTGAAGGCATGGGGATGGGGAAGGGAAAGGTCACCAAGCCAGAACAACAGACCACACAAGGTGAAGGAAGGAAGGAAGGTCTGAGCGTGCAAATATGTTCAGGTCTCATTTAAATGTGCTGGCAGCACCACTATAGTGAAGGTTGAAATGAGCTTGCCATTTAACAGCAGATTTCTCTAAGTGCTCTAACATCCATATATATATTGAAATTTCCTTGAAAATAGCTGCTTCTCATTTGGACCAGGTTAAGGTTAGTAGTACAGATTTGGGGTAATTTGGGCAAGCGGATCCTGAGATATAGTGCCCCTAAAAAAAAAAAGACAGTATAATTTCCAGTTAACTTTTTTTTTTTTTTTTTGCTCACACCTGTGGTTCAAACTACTGCACTGGTTCACATCACCTGATACCACCCTATTAGGTCTGATCTCAGATAGCATCAAGTGCCACATTGAGGAAGAAACCTTCTAGAAGTTACTCAGGGTTAAAGATAGCTCTAGAAACGGACATTAGCCTGGGCGATGTGCTATACTGGATGATTTGTGAACACTCTGCAGGACTGCTGCTCCAAGGGGGAAAAATGTGTGTACATGGGCCCTCATGTCGGAGTCACTTGGTAGCTGAAGGCAACATGCTGTAGTCGCAGACCCCAAGGAATATGTATTTGAGCCCTGCCCTTGGCAGATTTCTGAGAATGTCTGCTGGGCACATTTCTACTTTTTGCCTATCTTTTAGTTTTGGGTTACGAGCTGCTAAAGAGCTTCTTTGGAAGTTTTGCCCCAAAAACAGCGCTCTCTCTTTATGAGTCAATATTTTAAAGTGCTCTGAAATCCACATGCATACTAACATTGTTTTGATAATTATGGTACTTCCACTGGGCCAGGGTTAGAGTTAGTGGTGCATCTTTGAGGTCATTTAATCAAGTGGTTCCTGAGACACAGCCCCCTCCCATAAGGAGCTGATTTTAATATTTAAATGGTTCTAAAATTTCCATACGGTCTTGAAAACTCGTATGTAGCAACGGGAATTAATATAGCTCTTGTAATGCAAATTGAGAGTCACTTGATCAGGGGTTCCAGAAATGCAGCCATTTGCTTCCTCTTCACTCCCCCATTTCATGAGCTTTTCATAATTTTCAAAGTGCTCTAAAATCTACATGCAGAGGTATATTGTCTTAAAATTAGCATGCCTAAAATCGAGGCTAGAAGAGAGCTTGCGATACAAATTTGGGGTTATTTGACCAAAAGGTTCTCAAGACAAAGCCTCCAGAGAATGGACTTATTTTGATATTCAGAGTTCTCTAAAATCCACGTACACAGTGAGATTATCTTGAATATCACAACAAGTGTATGCTATGTGATTCAAATTTGGTGTCATTGATTAAGGAGTTTACTACAACTGCACTCAAAAGATCAGAAATTAATATTCTAATTGCTCTGAAATCCACATGCTTAGGGAGCTGGTCTTAAAATTAATATTTCACCCCAGATGCAGGGGTAGATTTTTGAAGATAGGGGAAGCGAGCATGTATTGAGATGAATGGAGCAATTCACAGCTATGTTGCAGTGAGTTGTGTAAATTCCTGTCCCCCTACGCTAGCCCATGAAGTAAATTAAGAAGTCTAGGGCTACCCTCCTGTCTTCCATGATCTCTCCACCTGGCAGATGTACTCTACAGCTCTTTGGTTACCACCTTCCCTCCCCTCCACATGACCCCTCCAGCTCTAGTAGAGACATGGCAGAGCCAGGAGGACAGAACTACTAGCTGAATAGTGGTGAGGTGTTCCCAGGAAGACCTTCTCCCTTCTGTCCCCCACATACAGATGCCACTTGGTTAAGTCCCCGACACCACCACTACTTCCTCAAAAGACAAGGGAAATTCACTGACCTAAAACATCATTAAAACAGAGGCTGACCACCAATGCCATGTACGGTTCCAGAAGCGGAGTGCACCTACACTTAGAAGTCTGATGACCTCATGAAGTAGTTAAGATAAAAACAACAAATCTCCAAAACAGGGAGATACAGGATTAAGGCAACATTTCCTTTATCAGCATACTCACACAGCATTCTGTCCCCCTTTCAGCAATGGCCCAATGAGTCCCTGCTGGAGATCATATAACTATACCCATCCCAAACATTTGGAGGACAGTGTGAAACATATACAGACATAGTGTGGGGAAAACTCTCAGGCCATGTCTTGACTAGGATAAAGATCAAGATTCAGTACAACTTACTTTCAACCACTTTGCCTGGTCCAATCAAACCACCAAAGAATTGCCTGGTGCTAACACCTATTCATCTTTGTCTTAGGGATTGCCTTTGGAAAGTCCGGACTGAGCCTTTGGCACAGTGTCATGTGTACTACCAGACAGCTAGAAATCTTCACGGCAATTGCGCAGCAGAGGGAAGATAGGGCGCATGGCACTGTGTGAATTTCATTGTAGAAGAACGGTTCTGCTGAGCACTGACAATATGTCAGGACAGAAGTGAGATGAAACACTCGTAGTCCCATGTCGTCTTTACCTACCTAGTGGAACGTCAGTTTCTGGAGGAGACTGCGGCAGGCACTCTAATAGCCTTAAAACTCCACAGACATTTTGATCACTCTTTTATTTATTGTTAGATTTTAGACCAAAGAGGGACCATTGTGACCATCTACTTTGGCTTCCAGCACATCATTACTGAGAAAAATGGATCCTCAGTTCCTCTAGCTGTAGCTGCACCTTTTCTCATAGCTCTGGCAACCTGCTGCAACTTATTTCTGGATCAATCCAGCTACAGCTAACACAGTAAGCATCAGTAGGAAAGTATGGAGAGGAATAATGTTGTTGAATACAACACAGAATAACACTGCCCAACACAGAAAATGCCAGATTTTGTCAGAGGGTGCCTATTGCTGATGGAAGAGGGCAGGGTTAAAGTTGTGCGGCAGTAGCAGTGTGGTCCCATGGGACATTATCTTATCTGTATAGTTCCAGATTTTTAGAGGCTTATGCACAGGTGCATTTGACATTCTGGACTGACATGAGCCAATGTAGTCAACCTTTACGCTACATTAATTAGTGACATTATTTATGGAAGTCTGCACACTGAATTAGTTACAATTCAGCATTACCACAAAACACAAATACTGTATGCACTTCCAAGGAAAATAACCACCTGAGTCAGGCGAACAAAATTCTGATATCTTAAAAATAATCACCTCCAGTTTATAAAAGTCCCACATTATAAAAAAGTAACAGATCTTCAAACGATCACCACCACCTTAGGAGTGCACTCCTATAGAGCTCTGAGTGAAAGAAAAATGGAACTTGCTGAAATGTCCAAGAAACAGACAACGTCTATGTAAACCGAAGTCTCAGCTGTCCAAGCTCCAAATGCAAAAAGAAAAATACTCCATAAATGCAGATCTTTCAAGTCCCAGAATTCAATAGGAAAATTAAATGAAAATTTCTATTTACAATTCACATTAAATTAATGAAATACCTATGAATGCTTTAACCACCCAACTATTTCCTTCACAGATGCTAGAACAGTGGTGGTGAGGGGAGGAAATAATGCAGTTAGCTGGGAGAAGGCAAACAGATACAGAGAACTTCTTGCAATCACTTGTAGATGAGTAAGGTGCTCAGATACTGTGGCAACGGGTATGATAGATCAAAGCCTAGTGGCTTCCCTAGGCTTCCCTAGCAATGCATCCCTAGTCCCTAACATGTATCTTGCTTCTCTACATTTGGAGCATATACAGTGACTTCAGCTAAAAGCATTCAGGGTGAAATCCTGAAGTCAATGACAAAACTCCCATTAAGACCAGGATTTCACACTCTCCCCTGTGTAGTTATAAGTATCCTATAGAGCAGCATTTCCCAAACTTGGGATGCCGCTTGTGTAGGGAAAGTCCCTGGCGGGTTGGGCCAGTTTGTTTACCTGCGGCATCCACAGATCCGGACAATCGCGGCACCCAGTGGCCGTGGTTCACTGCTCCAGGCCAATGGGAGTTACTGGAACTGGCAGCCAGTATGTCCCTCGGCCCGCATAGCTTCCAGCAGCTCCCACTGGTCTGGAGCAGCGAACCACGGCCAGTGGGAGCCACAATCGGCCGGACCTGCAGATGTGGCAGGTAAACAAACCCGCCTGGCCCGCCAGGGGCTTTTGCTGCACAAGCAGTGTCCCAAGTTTGGGAAACACTGCAACAGAGAACTGGAGAATTCTGATAAAACCACACAGATTTGCTGAGCACTTCACAGAGCCTGCAGTGAGATAATTCTCTCAATTTGTGAGTTTTCCACACATTTCAGTTGATGGCAATGCAGTTGTTATACAACCCAGCTCAGTTACCTATTTTGTTTAATAAGCTACTGTCAATTTCTCAATTGCAGCTAAACTCAGGATGGACTAAGAGCACCACTGAAAACACAAAGTTTTATAAGATGGTACTCACTAGTATTAAGCAGATGTGTAGGTGGCAGGGCTGTTATTTAGAGGTGTCAGAAATTGTGACAAGAGTCTACAATTTTTCCCCATATTTGTGCTAGTCTATTTTATTTTCTGTGCTCCTATGAACAATAGCTCAAAGCTTTCAGAACCAGAAATAAGCCCAACTCTTTCATCCTTCATTAAAGAAAATTGCATGACCTCAAGAACTGTACTATGTAGTAACAGGAAAACTCAGTGTGACTGACACAGCAACATGTCATTCAGTAAGTGGAAATTAACCTTTTACCCCAAATACTGCACATTTTCAAAATGTGGGAATGGGCTCCACACACACAAAACATCATTCTGATTGGTGCATATAATTTCACAGCCATTCGGGAAAATACATGTGTAAGTTATGCACCCAACCAAATACATGTGTTCGGTTACCACCATTTGTGTGCTCAAGTGTTGTAACTGTATGAACAAGCACAGGAGTGCTTATATGTACAGCTCCTGAGCCTCATCATCAGTCATGAAAATTTTGCCTTTTACTGTTTTGGGACATCTATTAAACTGTTACCCATTATTTACAGGTATTTTTAATAAAACAGAGTAACTATTTGACCTGTCCTGAAATCACAAGTCTGTACCTTAAAATGTAAAATGAAGACAAATGTTTTAGAACAGTCTTTCCAATAAAAGACTACCTTTTGCTCTCTTAAGTGTTAATGAATCATTCTAAACAATAAGGAAATGTGAGTTACAAGTCATCACCATGAAACAAGGACCACCTAATATTAGAAAGAGTTAAATGGAAGATTTAAATGACAATTTAACAGTAGTCAATTTCTCTTCTTCAGGAATTACAAGGGCTTATTTCTACCTGAACTACTGTGTGATCTCAGTTTTCTTCAACTAGAATTGAATTCACATGAAAGACAGTTTTTATTCCTTTTTCTTTCTCTTTTTATCTTTTTTAAGAAGCAGCCTCCATCTACTCTGTTTAGACCTCTAATCAGCTGAGAGTATCCCTTTTCTTTTGTGTTACAAGTACATTTATTTCTTCAATCACTGTTTAAAATTCAATTTACAAAACAACTACTTTTCAGAACTAGAAAAAACAAGAAATAATCTTATCTATAAAAATAAAAATAAGTATAACCTGTACTTAACCATACCAGATAATAGGCTCAGAGTAAAATAAAGACATTTTGATAGCGCACACATAATATAATGTTAAAAATATTAATTATGAGAAGTTTCTGACTCAGTCGCACCTTCTAATGAATGGTAAAGGCAAGCAAATAGTTTTTAAATGTATCTTTTTTCTGTTTGCAAATTGTCTACAAGTAATATATGTTTTCGAATATTTATTTGCCATTCAAAGTTATTTGCCAAATACCTTCTGTGAATAACTCATGTCTGTAGCTTATTCAAGAGAAGTTTTGAGTATAGAATAGTCACAACTTGAGACTGTTTTGTTAATTTTGATTGGACACATAGGTCACATGGTATTATTTCGATTCCCTGAGTATAAAAACAACTCTTAGAATCAAGTTTCCGGTGTAAATATTTTGGTTTATGAGTTCCAACTTCACCCTTGTAATAAGGGACACACCAAAACCTGTGTTACTTCAGATGGACTTAAATCCATGCTTAAGTGGGAATTAAATGGTTCATAGGCTGCAAGTTGGCCATCTGCAGAGGTGAATTTCACCCTTTACATACGTTCTCTAATATCACTTAAAATGTACTTTTCTTTAGACATTCCTGCCAGAAAATTAAGTTGCTAGAGTATTTGCATAAAGGGGGACAGGAACACAGCCAAAGTTAAAATCTGTTTTTTTTTAATTCAAACAAACATTTTGAATATTATTTTTAAGCAGCTATTGTTCCCAGTATAGTGAACAGCAATCTGCATAGGCAGCTTGTTTGACACTTCTAATATTTTACTTTGCCTGCATATGTGATTTATACCTTCAGGCTTAGAAGCAGTGCAAGGAAATATCAGTATAGTCTCTTAGAATATTCTGTGAGTGCAGGGCTAAATGGATGAATAATGCTATTGATTGGGGAAAAAACAGTTAAGCCTTTCATAGTGTTATAGAAAATCTCAATAATTTAAAACTGTACTTAGCACTAGGAAAATAATACAAAAATTAATTAAATGTAAGCCCTTCTAACTAATTTAATACCTTTCTTCTGTGCATAAATAGGATCTTCTTATGAAATTCCAGGGGGAGGGGGAAGAAACAGATCAGTGAAGTTTGGAGAATGAAAAAAATAATAATAAAGAACATTTGACAACATCAACGGAAAAGCAATATTTATGTAAAGTCTGAAAAACAGAAAAGAAACAAATTACGTAGGGAATAGCCAAAAAGGAAGAAACATAACTTAATGATGAGAAGAAAAGAAATACTGTTCAGCTTAATCTGAACTTAATGTTAGTAAATTTTGCAGTGAACTAAAATGCATCTAGACAATGAGAAATTAATCCTAAATTTTGACCCTGCCACCCATACATGCAATAGTCACTTTTTAAATCCTCTTATAATGCACCTGCTGATTTGATCTTCTCATCAGGCTGAATAAGTTGGAGATGCCACTTCTGGGAAAGCCACATAAACCATCCCAGTAATACTGTACACAGTGCTGAGGTCTCTTCTCCCCAACTACTGAGAGGAGATACCTCCAATCTATATTAGAAATGCATGCACAGCACAAATGCTAAAGGCAGTTCAGGGAGTATTAAAATATGAGTCACCAGCTGCCCTGTTTCTGAAATTTCAGGGTGAAAGCAAAGCTGATATCACCCTCGTGAGCCATCGGCTTTGATCAGCATGGGAGATGTGCCTGTGCTACCTTCACCAAAGTCAATGATGCATGCCTCATTTATGCATTTCCCAGTATGATCAGACCGGAGGATTTCACACTAAGCAATTTATAGTAATCAAATAGAAGCAAATATTATGGATGCAAATTTTTTTTTTTTAAATAAAAAACAGCTCATTTTTAATGCAATTTAGTTGCAGCCATCAGGGTCCAGGCAAAAAGTTTCCACTGGAGCACTCATTTGTTACAAAGGTTAGGAACTGCTCTCTACACACGCCACTGCTAAATAGTCCCATAGGGATAGCATCAACGTGGTCAGGAAGAGGTGTGAAAATCTCAGTATTCCTCCAATGAGTATTCTTCCAGAAATGAAAACAAATACATAAAAATTCTCCTTTCCCACTTACCCAAGGAGATTATTATGCAATATCTATTTTTTTTCTCATTTGGTTTTATGGGGAAAAAATTGTCCTTTGTTACAATTAAGGGACTGATTGACTTGTGACGCTGAGACTACTATATACGCAGCTAGTAATAGACACTGTCTTACTAATAATAGGTTTAGCTGTGATATAAGACAGTGGCTTCTCCTAAAGGAAATTCAGTCTCCATGTCAGCTCACTTCTGAGTCTGCCCCCAAATAACAATCACTGTATTGATCAGTGTCTACTGGGAAAGCTTCACAGATTACTGTCCACAGTGGAATGAAAGTTAGATCACCAAAACGTATTTCACTTAACTCAGTTTAGTCTTGAAGCATACTGCTTTATTCACCAAGCCCCACAGCTCCCAACTGGTGACTAAATGCAGCACTTAAAATTATGACTGCTGCTTTTTCAGTGGCAGGGTTTTAAACCTGAGCTACAACATTGAAGGTGCTTTGTGACATGAAAATTAAGCCAGGTAATTAAGAAACCTCTTTGTGACAGATCATGAGAGTGCAGCGCACAAAGCAAGCAGTAGGTTTGTGTCAAGTTGTCTATTATATTACTGCATCACTTTAATTAGTAGCTCATAAGGTTTTTAATTATTTCAATCAAATGTGTTAGGCCAGAAATGCTGCTAATTAAAATACGATGGTACTCTGGATGTATGTTGGCTAGTCAGAAGTACTCCCGTTGCTAGGTGATATGTATGATGTGCAAACCATACAACACATTAGTTAGCATTCACCCAAGACATTCTTTGATGTAACAGGTTACATACCAACTATCATGACAAGCAGGAAAGAAGGGGAAAAATAGGACAGCAAGGGAAAATTATCCAAGTTTGCTATATTATATTATAGATAACTTTTCTGTCTCTTTAAAGCAGACAAAAATAAAAAGCCAATGTAACCAGCCAATGGAACACAAGCATTTTGAAAGGGTATAAAAAATGTTAGACAGACAAGCCCCTCCCCCGCACCATTAACAGACACTGCCTATAGTGAATGAGGATCAGGACCGGATAAACATCTCCTTAAAGCAAATGACATTTACTGTGTGCTATTTCACATCAACATACTCTGATGGCAGACTGGAACATGCATGACCCAGGTCACTGTTGTTGATTCACAAGAACAGCATGCAGTCAAGTTGGGTGGGTTTGGTGCTTTAATTTTGGAAGGGGCTGGTGATGTGGGAAAGGTAGAGGGGTAGATGGTAAGAAAGGAGAGCTAGTGGATGCTGAGAGCTCACATATTATGATAGATTATTCTCCTTCCTCCTGCTCAGTGCTTTTGGCTCTCAATGCAGATAATGAAAGTCAACGAGGAAATGCAAAGAAAAACGCTGCATAGCCTCTGTGGCTCTCACGTCAATTATGTGGGAACCAGGGATAGTGCTTGTGCAGATCAAATAGAGAGGAACAAAATCAGCATGAAGCCCTGGAAATATGGCAGTAGTAGGCTCTGGAAACTACAGATGGTGTAAAAGAATTCTGAAGTAGTCATGTTAAAGAAAACTATTCCATAAACCAAAATTCATGTATTATTTTAGCTATCAGGCATTCTTTTCCGAGTACAATTCAATTTTTTTAGGAGGCTGAATGGTAGATGAAGGAAGGAACAAACAGAACATATTCAGACACATAATAAGGGAATGAATGCTAAGACCCTACAAAAGTGTAGTCACAAAGGGCTAAAATCATAATCAGTTTACACCAAGGACACAAATGAAAGGAAAATACCCCTCAGATTGCCCTAAAAGCTAGGGTACAGCCTTTCCTAGTGATGGAACTCAAGATATTTCAGATTTAAAGACAGGTCACAATGCATGAATGTAGAAATCATTCAGAATGCATAACTAACTAACTAACCAAATAAATAAACAAACCCCATACAAATGCACACTTAAGCCCTGATCCTGCAAGCAACTCCACACAGGCAAACTCCCTATCCCTACAAAAAACTCCAGTGCCTTCATTGGGGCTTTGCACAGGCATAAGGGTATACCCAAGCGGAGCAGATTGCACGATCAGGGCCATAGTTTGCATTTTACAACTCTGAATGGATAACAACGTCAAACAGACATGAGCTAACCTGTGTTTTAGTCTCATCTATACCTTCTTCCTGTGAATTTATTGGGTATGACATAGTATTTGATAGGGATAGAATTATTCTAATATTTCTGGGGCTCAGAGGGACTATGGCAATAGAAAGAAAGACAGAAAGAATAATCCTCATTAGATTTAGACAATAACTTAAAAACCTATAGAAGTGGGAAGTATTTAATTGCTCCTATTTGGAAACCTAATATGAATGCAGAAAATAATTTAGCGTACACATCTGCAAACTGAAAGTCTTTTGGCTTGCTCTCCCTGCTTAGACACCAATACTGCAATGAAATAGCTTAAAACGGGAAGGCTGGCATGATACATCTCTGCAAAACAGATGCCTCCCATTCCTACTCAAACACCAAGTAATGTACAAGAAACAGTGAACACAGAGCATTTTTACTTCTACAGTGAATTCATTTTATAAGCATGGTAGAATTTTAGGTCACAAACATACTTGCATTGAAAGGCCTATGAAGTCTCTCCACTTTACTTGTGGCCATCATCTTGGTCTCCTTCTGCTAAGAAGTAACTTTTGCATAGATGCTTTTAAACATATAGGCTGAAATTTTCAAAAGCTCCCAGCGTTGGTCTATCTGTGGTCTCGTTAAAGTCAGTTGGAATTGGACCATTGACTTGACAGAAGCAGAGTTAGGCCAATGCTAAGTGTTTTTGAAAATCCCACCCTGAAAGGTTTTGTCTTTGGTGCCCAAGTCAATGGGACCTATATATGTGCTTATGTGCTTTTCTGAACCGGGACCTACAAGAACATGGCTCTCCCACTACTATATTTATATCTGGTAGATCTGTAGGTCTTCATACGTTATCACACACTGTTTTAACTGCAAAATAGCTGGCTATTTACATTTCACAAGTGAAAAATATCAAGTAAAATAGTCAAACAGGTGTTTCTTCTCTGCACTGATTACCAGTTAAACTGAAGCATTCTCTCTGCCTGATCCTCAAGGAGAACTATTGAAGTCCCAATTGTGTGGCTGTTCCACCAGTGGAATTTCCACTGGCTTCAGCGGCAAAACAACGTTCAGAAAAGAAGGGAAACAAACTAATTATTTCCCCCTTCCTTTGCAGTCTGTGAATTGTAAAAGTCAATGGCATATTCTCTTCATATAAGAAAAACAGAGGCTTTTTAAAAGATGCCATTTTAACTGAGAACGGTTAAATTCATAAAATGTTTGTCTCAAGCCTTACTTATTGATACACTTTTCACCCCTCCTCTCTTTTTTCTCTTCTCCACAAACCTATTACCAAATTCCTTTTAGTATATGTTCTGTAGTGATATTTTTCATGCTTTGTGTTCTGATTTTCTCTCTCTCAAGTTTTAATGTTTCCCTCTCTCTCTTTTTAGTGCCTAAGTGTTTTTTTTTTTAAAGAGATCAAGGAACCATGGAGAACTAGTTTGAAGATAAAAAGAAGTACAGTACAGGTTTGCTTGCAGACAAAGACTGCTCTACAGGATTATAAATATAATGTGAGTATTCACTTACCATGCACTAGTTCTAACAGGAAACACTGGATAATAGAATAAATGAATTTACTTCCATGGGACCAAATCCCAAAGACACTGAGTGCCTTTTACAATGTAGTCAATGGGATCGGAGGTCACTCATCATCGTATAGTATCAATTCTATGGAGCACTAATGGAGATTTTCCTTTTCTGTTCAGAAAGAATGAGTCAGCAACATGTCCCTTTTATATCTGTGTTTGCAATTAACAACCTTTCTAAGCTAGTGACTGTGTTCAAATTGTTTTCTAATGATTCAAGGATCCAAAGGAGAGTTTTCTTCACTTCTGGGTACCATTCTCCCAAATCTGCAGTATCTAGCATTCCAGAAGCATCAGAAAGCCACTCTGGACCATATAGGCCATTGATTCTAAATAAAACTCCCCATTGGAATAATAGGGGAGGCTCTGCTTAAAAATCAATAGCACTACCTGGCCCCTTATATTAAGCAGAACTTGGTTTTCATGAAAGGAGTCAAAGTATTAATTTCTTTCTTTAAAACTAGGACAAGCAACATTTTCTTTCCCTTTTGGCTTGAGTGGGAAGTGGGCAAAGGGGAGAGTTTAATAAATTCTCTCCAAACCATGCATAATGCAAATCTATTGATGTCCAGCACGAACTGTTGCTTTCAGCAGTGTGAAAGAACTTAAATGAGATCCAGAAAACCAGGACACTATCCCTAATGTTAGTAACTGAGACTTACAAATAAATTCAAAGCAAAAAACAAACAAACAATCTCAGTGGAGGGCAGAAAGCTCTTACCATCAAAACCATCTTCCTCTGACCCTAATTCATCATCTGAGCAGATGTTCAGCACATTTACCAGCATCTCTGTCACTGGAGAGGAAAAATAAATGAGAAACATGAATGGTGAGTTTTCCTCATCAGTCTGAGAGCAGGCTGTAGCGTAGTAGTGTTAATGAATATAAGCAAACAAATAGCACCTCATCCAATTTTTAAACTGTTTGCACATTTGTAGTAATATAAACTTGGGTCCGAAGATCTCATGTGGTTAATAAAGGGGTTGTTGATATGGTTTCCTAGTAAAAACGGTCAAATTTAAAGGCACACTGCAATAACACAACTCTTATATTTAAAAAAAAAAAAAGCATGTTCTCTATGAGTCACTAGCAGCAACCTAGATTATAACAAAACAAAATAATTTTAAAATCCTGATTTACTTTTCCCTGGTCATGAAGTTTTAGTTTTGTCTTTTCACTCAGGTTGGACAATAAAATTAGACTGGTCTAGGGTAAAATGCACTGGATAAAATGCTGTAGTTTGGGATTCCCAGACCTGGAAGTTTTATAAGCAGCTAAGATATCCGTACTGATAAGTAAGATAAAATAGATCATGAAAATGATCCTGTTCATATTAATGTTTTTTAATATTTATTTTATTTTAATAAAACAATGTTCTATGGCTAATGTAAATTGACGGTATCTCTAGGGTCAGGACTTACTGTAGATATTTAATTATTGCTGAAAAAGCAATATTTTTAATTTCTTTATTTTGTAACTTGCACTCCAAGCAGTCTGCTTCAAGCTGTTCCTAAACCACTCTTAGCCCATTTCAGACCCAGTGGTAGTAAAAGACAGATCAGAGGGTGTACAGTGCAAAAACAGCCAAAACTCATGCCAGGAGATGGTATTTAGAATTCTAGAAAAGACTGGGTTACTAAGTAAAAATGTCAAATCATTAGCAGATAGATAAGTGAAAAACTCCACTACATCTACATGTATTAAGCATCATTAAAAGTGCTACCAGGCATGCCTGGACTTGCACTAGCTATAAAGGTTGGAGATTTAATTTCAAATCGAGTGGTTACTAAAAATTCTCTTCTGTGATAGCCACAGTGGTTTGACCCAGTCAAAAGATGAACAGAACTCTACTGTTCATAAATTAGTTAGGCATTTATCTTTTTCACTTGAAGTATTAGTGGAAACACTTCCACAGTGACAGGGACTGGTGTAACTAACACTGTGTAACATATTCAGCTTTCTACCTTGGTTGGCCTTTGAGAGAAAAAAAATCTATTAAAGAAATAAAAAAAAAACCCTAGTGAGAGCACAAAACCATATGTTTAACAGCTTTATTTTGCTAGATTCCTCTAATAACCATTTTGGATTTTCAGTCAAAGTACCAGAAGTATCACTGAGGACTTGAGCACGGAGTGGGACATGGAAAATAGGGGAGAGAAAACAGGAACACAAGGAGAAATCCCGTGATCAGATGCTCAGTGTTGATCTTTACTATATGTTCTGCATTCCCACCCCAAATAGTTCTTTACGGTCTGTAGGAGTTTTCTGGGGGACCACCTGCAGAATATGCAACAAAGGTCTAACATGTGAGCCAGAAAGCATGATTTGCCTGAAAACTGGGATTGGCCATATTTATGGCTTAACAAAATGAATTCATTTTACTGTCTTTTAAAAAGCCTGAAAAAGACACATCAGCAAGAACCCCAGAACTTCCTCTATCAGTGGAAACACGCATGGAGACAACAAATGCTTTGCTAGCACACCCTACCCTCAGTATGGCCTGACTTGCTCACACTGGCCTTGGGCATCCCACTATTGGCTTTACCTCAACCACTCTTTCAAAGAGCCATTGTTTAGAGTATAAATGAATAACTGAAAACTGAGCTGATCATGACTGTAAGTAAAGCCACAGCAGGCTGCATTTTCAGTTGCCTATTAAGACAAAATTGTACTATTCCAAGCAGCTTGTAAGAGTTCATTTTAACTTTCTGGCAGTAACTGCTGTTGCAGCTACATATTGTATCATATTGCAAGGATCAAAGCAAGTTTCATAGCTCTCTAGTTTTAAGTCAGCCGAACTGTTGGGTTTTAAATACTCATGCTTCATGTTTTGGACCAAAGTGGTCTCGCCTCCAGTTGTGTACTTGCCAGTCACAGCTTACAGTGGTCACAAAGCGCCTATGTCATTGTCCAACAATGATATTTCTGTAGTATGGTAAGGCACAAAACTAATGGCCGTTTCAGGGCTGGAACAGCTTAGTGAGATGTCATATTTCAGGGATTCTCCACCCCCGCAGAAAACCAAGTGAAAGAAGAGCACAGTGGGTACCAATGTGACATGATCTGAATGTACTGCTCAAGGGAGAAATGCATGACTGCATCAGCAGGTTAGAGGCCAGCTGGTGAAGTATATATAACAGTGACACAGCTGGTGTGGTCTTCTCTAACCAGCAAATGGCAATATCACAATGCCCAAAGAGTTCATTAAATAAATTAAAGTGAATCCATGACTTATCTCCAACTGAAATGGAAACCTATTTCCAGAGCACTCTGATCATGGCACAGCTGTTATTACTCTGCTCTGAAAAAAACAAAAATCATAAGAGATGCAGAATGTGGGAATGGTCAAGGCTGCACTCCCTGAAGCGTTACTTCAGATGTAGCCTCTTCACTACATCCTCAAAAAACCTATCCTCTTAGATCCACCTCCAAGTTATTTACAGCCATGCAACCCAGCCCAGTGGAACTGCTAATGGTAGTGGTGCTTTGGTAACCCTAACCTCCAATCCCACTTCACATTGTGGCTTCCACGAGCACAGCAAGTTACCAACCTTTCTCTCCAACAAATGGCAAGGACCAAGTGAACACATCCATGAAATTTGGAAGCCAGTATGGGTGAGGGGAACAGTTGAACTGCCTTATATTCATAACATTGTTCTCATACTTCAATACCGCAGCTAAGAGGAAGGAAAGAAAAAGAAACATTAACTGCATGTGTGACAATCCCCACCAGAGGTCAAAAACAGCAATAGAACTTGAATTCTATAAATGTGCTACAGAATATCAAACAAAAGAAATTATTATCGATATTTCTGAAATATAAAAGCTAAATATTTCTGTGCTTGTGGAAGGAAGTTATCTTTGATATGGCCAGTATAAAATAACTTAGTTATTATTAGCATAACACAATGACACACAAGCCCTAAACAATGAAGTTTAGAGGAGAACCCAGATGAAATATTTATTCAATATGGGACTAAGATACTACATACTGGAATCACCATTCATCACAATGGTGATGCTGTGACACGTCCGTTCTGATTGTGTATTTATATATTTTTTTTAAATAAAGGTCACTTAAAATTGAATTTATAAAGAAAAAGGGACCAGTGTGCCTTTAAAAGACAACTAAAAGACCTTTTAGATAAACTTTACTCGTATATTATGCACCAGTATTTAAGCATTAGTTCTGAATGTAATCCTGTTTATGATGCTTACTGCTTGGGGTTAAAGTGGTTAAGATCACATCATTTCAGTCTGTTCTGCTAACAGCAATCCACTTCTTTGGTATATGTGATGTCAATTCAACGGCATAAGTACAATGTCAGCAAACAATTACTAATCCAGTGACACTATACTGTACACTGGTAGTTGTGTGGGAAATAAATCTACCTTTGTATGAATTAATTTCAATTTGCCTGAAAACCAGCTAAGTCTTTAGTGGTGAACTTTGTTCATAGTGGGCAACATTGTTCCAGTAGCCAGTGTTAACTTAAGGTAAGTCTACATTTATGGTGGCATGTAGATTATAGACACTGCATGCCCCACTAGCATGAGTATAAATAGAGCAGATGGTGAGGTACGCTTAGGCAAGTAGAGTACAGACACACCAGAATCCTACTGTATATATCCTATATGGCTCTCTACATGTCTGAGCAATGCCTCCCTTGTGTACACTGCTATTTTTAGCAGTGCCCGTTTCCCTCTGCTGGAGCCTTTCCCCACTGCAGTGAAAGATTCTGTCTGTCGGGAAAGGTTCTGGCAGGGGAGAGGCAACAGGAGGAGACTCCAGCAACTCCCCACTGCCAGAGCCTTTCCTCACTGCCTCCCTACTGCCCGAGCCTTTCAATGCCACGATACGCAGCGTGTCTCTTGCTGTGGCATGTATCCTACATGCCACTCCAAGTGTGGACGAGGCCTTCAAGTATGTCTATGCAGCAGCTGAGAATAGGCCTCCCAGCATGGGTAGACAAACTCATATTGGCAGAGTTTGAGTTAGCATGCTAAAAGCAGCAGTGTGGATGTTGTGGCTTGGTTGGAATCTCATGCCTAGGGGGATCAGGAGAGCTTAAGCCACATCATCTACACTGCTATTTCTAGCATGCTAGCTCGAGCTCCTCTAGTACCCGTCCATCCAGGCTGAGAGGTGTGTTCCTAGCTGCAATGTAGACATACCACTAACGTCAATATTTGCATAAGACCTGATGACTATATTATATGTCAATAATGTTTAAGATTACATTTGTCAAAATACTGTATGCAAGTGAGAAATAATGCCCCCCTCTCGTTCACTTCTTTCCCACACCTGGTCTATATAAAGCAGATATGGTATTGCTGCTTTAATACATTCTATCTTTATTTCCTTGAAGAAAAAATCTTAAATCCACACTGTGAACAAGGGGCTATGTGACCTTCAGATGTATTAAAAAGAACCCTTCTCTTTCTCAATCCCTCCATTTTGTGCCAACCATCATGGTACCTGGGTGGTCCAGGACATTCTGGAGCATAATTTTTCAGGGTATAGAAGGTGGCTGACATAATTTATGCAATCTCCTTGCCTAATCAGACAATTTTTGTTTAACAAATCATGTTTGACTCTTGGGCATTCTATAGTCACACAATTGGCTACTCTGCTTTCCAGTAAAAGGAGGTGGCTAAGCACTGCTTGTCTGACTGCAACAGAAATGGGACAGCTAATGTCAGTCCTTTCAATAAGCATTCTTCATATTTTGCCTGAGGTCACCAAAAGGAGATCAAGAGTCATTCTCTTCGTATGTGGAAAAGCATGTATTTCATTACTGGCTGTGCAGCAAGAATGAATCAAGGCTGTTTGGAAGCCAAATGAAAAAGGTGTATTTAATTATTTGAAGATATATTTAGTGCACTAATGCTCACAAATAATCATTTTACTGAGTTTAGCTGGTTTCCCTCCCCCACTTTTCTTTTTTCCATTCATTAAGGAAATGTTTAAAAATTGAGAAAGTTAAAAAAAGAATTTTTACAATTAACTTTGGGAAGAAGTCTCTAGAAATGCCCCATATTCATTAACAGGGCAGTAGGCGAAACATCAGCCAAAATATGAATGCTTTTTAGTATTATTTTTAAAAAGTGAAGAAAATTAATAATTGATTCTCAGATCTTCTAAATGCTACTCTCACTTACACCATATTAATAATGTATCTATTTGAACTGCACATCCATATAAATTAGCTTTAAAATAACAATTGAGACTTCATTTCAAACTTTTCCTCCTATTCATAGGGTATTGAAGTTCCCTATAAATCACCTGGCCAGCAAAGGAGAAACACACTGTACAACAGACACATAAAATAAAGTAGAAAAATTCCCTTATGTAACATCATATTTACAAAAGAAAAAAATACTGCACAGTAGTTTTAAAGTGCCACACAGACTTTTCTGAATTTGTAATTTTAAAAGTTTTTAATTTCCAAATGTGGTAGAGAACATCATTAGTTTTTTGTGTTGCGCAACCAAGCAAGATGACTTATAATGTAATCACAGGAAGAGCTGGTTTATTCCTATAACTCAGACTACAGTTTAGAAGATGGTAGTTTGCAGTGCTTTAGGGAGGAGCAAAATCGCAGCTGCGTCAAGAACACCACACTTCCCGGCAACATTACCAGTTTACCTGACCTTTTTAAACCTAGAGGTTCTCTTCTCCCCGCCCTGGTATTTTGTTTCTTGAAATGAGATATTTAGCTTCTCCTCCATAGCTCTAATGGTACTTCCCTAATGGAAGGGAGAGCTTCTGAACCAATGAAGAAGCTCCTTGTTGTTAGTTCAGATGTTTCTGTAATTTCAGAGTACAGTAACTCCTCACTTAAAGTTGTCCTGGTTAACGTTGTTTCGTTGCTGATCAATTAGAGAACATGCTCGTTTAAAGTTGTGCATTGCTCCCTTATAACGTCGTTTGGCAGCCGCCTGCTTTGTCCACTGCTTGCAGGAAGAGCAGTCCATTGGAGCTAGCTGGTGGGGGCTTGGAACCAGGGTGGACTGGCAGACCCCCATCAGCTCCCCGCTCCCCTAAGTTCCCTGTGCAGCAGCTGCTCAGCAGACCATCAATTGCCACGCAGTTCAGCTGTCCCTCCTCGCACTGTCATGTGCTGCTCCTGCCCTCTGCCTTGGAGCTGCTCCTGGAAGCCTCCTGCTTGCTGTGTGGAGTGGGGGGAGGAGGGGACTAATGTCAGGGGTCCCCCTCCCCTCTGCTCCTGCAACCCACTTACCCTATCTCTATGGGGGGGGGGCAGACAACATGACAGGGCTCAAGACGGAGGGAACTTCCTAGGAGCAGCTGCAGTCTCAACTTGCTGATCTACTTAACAAAGCAGTGTACTTAGAGTGGGGTCAGCCTACTTAAAGGGGCAGTGCGCATCTCTCTCTCGCTCTCACATGGTGTGTCTCTCTCTGTCTGCCCTGCTGTCTCCCCTCCCTCCATTCGTGCTGTCTTGTAGAGCGTGAGGCTACACTAATAATAATGAGTTAACCCTTGAGGGTTCAGCTGAGTGCTAGTTCATCATTTAGCAGTAAGGCATTCCCTGGGAAATATCCCACCCTCTTCTACCCTCTGACTTCACCACCTCAACCAAGCTTCACAATCATCATCGCTGTGTACAGCATTAAATTGTTTGTTTAAAAGGTATACTGTGTATGTATATATAATATAGTCTTTTGTTGGGTGAAAAAAAATTTCCCTTGAACCTAACCCCCTCTATTTACATAAATTCTTATGGGGAAATTGGATTTGCTTAAAGTTGCATTTTTCAGGAACATAACTACAACATTAAGTGAGGAGTTACTGTATCAGGAGAGATTCTATCTCCCTCATTCCTCCAATACACTCGGTGCCAAAAGCAGCGAGAACCTTAGCTGTTGCAGGTGACCCAACTGTCCTGGAATAACATTTATCTTTGGAATTTTTCATGAGCACTAGTTTGCAGGGTATCTGATCACTGGGGTGGAAAAAAAAAAAGGGAGCCATAGGATGCATTCCTTCAATTATAAAACAATCAAGACAGAAGAGGAAATTGAATCTCTTGAACATCAGTGATGTCACTAAGTGGAAATCACACTGGTCCAAAGTTCTGGCACTTGATACATTCACTCCTGGATCAGGACCAATAAAAGCACTATGACACCAAGAAGCCAGTTGCAGTTTTAAGATCTATGATAAAAAACCAGAGCAAGAAACTTATGGTTTTATTAATAGCCATATGAATTCTAATATGATTTTAGCAATCACTATCCGAAGGAACAAGGAGATTTAGGAACCAATATTTTATAACATCTTATATAATCTAACTATGTGGAATTGCAAATTGTAATACTGATTACTAACATTGGTAATTTGTGAGACATCAGCTGCTAATAATGTAAAATATATTACAGGTACTCCCCTCAAAACTTTAATTCTGTTTTATGAAGACAGAATTTTAGTCACTGGCAGGGATTTTTTCATTATTTTTGGACTTTTTGGTTAAACGGATAAGAAAAACACGATCCATAAAAAGGCAGGATTTCACCCATGAAGAATAATTCTTGGCAATCAGACTTGAGTACCTTTTTTTTTTTTTTTGAAAGACCAACAATTACTGGATGAAAGGAATTATAACTTTCCAATAACTTCAATGACGGCAGGATTTCACCCATGAAGAATAACTCTTGGCAATCAGACTTGAGTACCTTTTTTTTTTTTTTTTTTTTTTGAAAGACCAACAATTACTGGATGAAAGGAATTATATCTTGATTTTAGTAAAGCATTTGATATAATCTCTCACAAAATTAATTTGTATTGATTTGAACATATTAACATTGCCAGTGTGGGCTGATGACTGGCAGCTCAGTAAGCAAAGAGCAAAGATAAAACAGCAATGATTTGAGTTAAGGAGAGGTATCTCGGTAGGTTGTCTAGGGTGTAATTGAGGACAATGTCTAGTAACATGCTGCAAGAGTTGGTGTAATGTACATGGGCAGTAAACAGCTCCATTTAGGATATGAAAGAGGGGGTCAGGAATACTAAAGGGACTGGATTTGTGGATCCTGAACAGGGAGGAACTCTGACCACTTGTGAGGGGAAAGAAATGTAGAGAAGTTATAAAGGGCAAAGTGAACAAAATGAGAGTCAACTTGAAAAAACACAGCTCCACAAAAGAGCAAGAAAATTCATCAGGTAACCTGAGGTATTGATTTATGAGGAAAGATTCAAAGAGTTAAACTCTTAAAATGGGAGTTAAGGTTGCAAGTACAGTACATTTATTGTAACAAACATGGCAGGGATGTAGCAATTATTCCAAAATCAAGAGTTATAAACCCAAGAAATTCAGAGTTAAGGTTACCCTTAAATTCACACAATATTAAGATATAGAAATGCAGAGTCAGGACATCCAGGTAACCCTGCTGGGTAGCAACATCTTGCAATAACCATATAGATAAGATTAAGACATTTTAGAGTGTGTGGCCCCAGATTAGATTTAAATGATTTTTAAATATATACTAGATTTTCTCTTTTCTCCCTTGTGTCACTCTTACAAAACGGTCACTGCTTCCTAGTATTTCCTAGGAGAGTGAAGACAGTATCTTATGGCCTCAGTGCCCTTTAGAACAATAGGAAACTGGTGGTGAAATTGAGACAGTCATCTAATTGGGGGCAATCTATAACCTTGGTCCCACTGACAACAATCAGGAATGGCAATCATTTTGAAATAAGCCATTTCTCAGCGGAAATCTCTGTAATGGAGCATGATTCTTCAGCCTCTGTAAAGGAGAAACTTTCAGTTATGAATAGTGAGAAAAAATTATCATTAATTGTAAAAGAAGTCTTCAGATGTATCCTATGCAGGGTTTCCGTGAGTGTTGCTATAAAGGACATCTGAAGCATCTGTGTAATTCGTACACTAAGATCATTCAGGAAAAAAGTGGTCTGACATTGGGTGCTAAATTTCTTAATGGAATCATCTTGAAATTAATTTTTATTAACTAATCAATCAACCCTGCTTGTAAATGATCAGAAAATTCATTCTGAGCTCAGAGAATAAGTTTTGTGATTTTGGAGAGGATATACTGCATTCCATATACAAAACAAAGCACTGGAATCCCTGCTTTAAAGTGAAAAGCTCAACTTTAACAATGGAACCACGAGTTGTGCTCCCCTATAGTATAACAGATTGGCTAACTAGTGACTACATTTCATGCATGAGAGGACAGGCTGGGGAAAAGGGGTGGTAAAAATACTGGGGGGTGGAAATAGTAACAAAGGGAAAGGAAATATTTAATGTGGTACACAAGGTTATGACTACAGTAACAAGATGAAATATAAAAAGGAAAAATTTAGGTTGAACATACCATGAAAACCTTCCCTAACAGTAAGTTCTATTTAAATCATAGAATAATTTCTCCCAAAGAAATAACCAAATTCCCGGTTCTTGGGACTTTGATCAGTAGATCAAATAAGTCACTTGCAGTGAACATGCCTACACTGACAATTATACCCTAATCATTTTTTATCATCTTTGTTGCTATGATAACAAGTGGTCTTTTATATAAGCACAGTGAGGAATGCCAGAGAAAACTGATAGGTTCGATATGATAAAACAAAGATGATAAACAAATCAGATTATTACATCATTCCTCTGTCCCTTATGGTACTATTTCCCAAGTATCTCTGTTCTGAGATGTGCTACTGGGCACTTTTCCAAGGTGAAACTAATTTTGTTATTGTCTTTCTATATCCCTTTGGATTACTTATCTATCTCAGTTGGTGTCCACAACACCTCTTTTTGCTGTCTTCTGTGAATTTCATAAACACGCTATTTACCCCTTTTTCTAGGGCATTAATGAATGTTTCACAAATAATCAATGTAGAGGCTGCTTTCTTGCTTTTTATAGTACTGTAGATCCCCTTGCATAATCTGTTTCTCTCTCCTGATCTGATTTTTTGTATTAGCAACACACTGTGGACTTCAAAGGGTTTAGGAAGACATATCCTGTTGTTCTTGTCAAAATGTTCCAACTCCCCAGTGGATATATCAGTGTTATAAGATGTAATCTTAAAACAAACAAACAAACAAACCAACCCTCCAAGATGAGCATTTGCCTTCAGATAGCTAGTTAAATTATTAATTCAGCCAAAAAACCCTCCATTTTTAAAAGTGACAGTCAGACACTAAAATATAAATCTATTGACAAACAGAAATGATTGACTACTACTGAGTACTGAACAATTTCCCATTTCTGTATCCATTGTCCCAGCAAAAATAGCACTACTGTACATCCTGATGTCCTAAACAAATGTAAAAAACAAAAGTGAAAAATACTGTAATAACTTACATACTGTACATGGGCTACTGATCAACAAATACTGTATTTTTTAGCCTCCATATACTGTTTCCATAAGGAATTTCAACATTGTTCAAAAATAGGCATGACTCTTCAGAAAAGTTGTTATATAGTACAGCAGTACTGTTAAGTGCCTCATTTGATAAAATCTTAGCTTGGCTTCTGCGTGTGGACTCAGGAATAACAGATCGTGACGGGCTCACTGCGATTCACAGACACGGCTGCACTCACCCATGCAATCTGGAGCTTTTTGTTTCAACATACGTTTTCCTCAAGGCCTCATAAAACCATCATATTTAAAATACCACAATCAGGTAAAGATTATTTTCTTGCACTTGGGGATCTGCATTTCTTATCAAACAAGGGTCATTCATTGGAAAAACATGAATGTACCAGTATTTCCTATCAGAACATTTTTCTTTATCTGCAGAGAGCTACAGAATGCACTAAAGAGCACCATATAATTCACTAAAAAGTTTAATTTTTTTTTCTATCATGTTTCTCATCATAATTTCTGGCACCTCAAAAACCTTAAAGAATTCAACATCTGCAGCTGTGTTGACAAAGAAGCAGGAGATAGAAAAATGTAGGGCAACATATTTCCCTCAACCTGTATCACTGAGAGTTTTATCTTTTTAAGTAACTAGGGCTTGTTTCATCGCTGCATTACTACTGTTTTATGTTGGTGTAACTTCTGAGATTGCAAACCTTCCAACCTACCCTTTCTTGATACCACAGCGCCCCATCACATTCACTCATTAGAAAGATTAAAATACATCTGATCATCACTTCTAGTCTGCTGATCAATCTTTTTAGTTTCCTCAAAATCTTACTGTATTAATCTACAAGCTACATATAACAAACCACACATACCATTTTATGTGCAGGTGCGGGTGCAAGTCAAAACTATGTGCAAATTTCTGACTTTTTATTACAATAAAAGCTGTTATCCGGCACTTTATCAACCAGTATCAGAGGGGTAGCCGTGTTAGTCTGGATCTGTAAAAGCAGCAAAGAGTCCTGTGGCACCTTATAGACTAACAGACGTTTTGGAGCATGAGCTTTCGTGGGTGAATACCCACTTCGTTGGATGCATGTAGTGGAAATTTCCAGGGGCAAGTATATATATGCAAGCAAGCTAGAGATAACGAGGTTAGTTCAATCAGGGAGGATGAGGCCCTGTTCTAGCAGCTGAGGTGTGAAAACCTCTAACTGCTCTAACCCCTTAGACAGAGACCAACACCTACAAAATCTCCACCAAGCATTCTCAAAACTACAACACCCGCATGAGGAAATAAGGAAACAGATCAACAGAGCCAGACGTGTACCCAGAAGCCTCCTACTGCAAGACAAACCCAAGAAAGAAAACAACAGGACTCAACTGGCCATCACATACATTCCCCAGCTAAAACCCCTCCAACGCATCATCAGGGATCTATAACCCATCCTGGACAATGATCCCACACTTTCATAGGCCTTGAGTGGCAGGCCAGACCTCGCCCACAGACAAGCTGCCAACCTGAAACACATTCTCACCAGTAACTGCACACCGCACCATAGTACCTCTAGCTCAGGAACTAATCCATGCAACAAACCTCAATGCCAACTCTGCCCACATATCTACACTAGCGACACCATCACAGGACCTAATCAGATCAGCCACACCATCATCGGTTAATACACCTGCACGTTCACCAATGTAATATACGCAATCATATGCCAGCAATGCCCCTCTGCTATGTACATTGGCCAAACTGGACAGTCTCTACGGAAAAGGATAAATGGACACAAATCAGATATTAGGAATCACAATATACAAAAACCTGTAGGAGAACACTTCAACCTCACTGGCCACACAATAGCAGACCTTAAGGTGGCCATCATGCAGCAAAAAAACTTCAGGACCAGACTTCAAAGAGAAACTGCTGAGCTTCAGTTCACCTGCAAATTTGACACGATCAGCTCAGGATTAAACAAAGACTGTGAATGGCTTGCCAACTACAGAACCAGTTTCTCCTATCTTGGTTTTCACACCTCAACTGCTAGAACAGGGCCTCATCCTCCCTGATTGAACTAACCTTGTTATCTCTAGCTTGCTTGCATATATATACCTGCCCCTGGAAATTTCCACTACATGTATCCGATGAAGTGGGTATTCACCCACGAAAGCTCATGCTCCAAAATGTCTGTTAGTCTATAAGGTGCCACAGGACTCTTTGCTGCTTTTATCAACCAGAAAGCTCTATAAACTGGCATTTCCGATCTTCATTTAAAGTTCGGTTTATAGTCTAGTTGGCGTGGGGCCAGCAGGCTCCCTACCTGGCTCCCTGCAAACAGTGATATGTCCCTGCTGCTCCCAGGTGGAGGAACGGTCACAGGGGGGCTCAGTGTGCTGCCCCAACCCCGAGCACTGGTTCTGCAGCTCCCACTGGCCAGGAACTGTGCTCAATGGAAGCTGCGGGGGCAGCACCTGCGGGAAGAGGCAGCACACAAAGCTGTCTAGCCACGCCTCTACCTAGGAGCAGCAGGGACATGTTGCTGCTTGTGAGGAGCTGCCCGAGGTGAGCATTGCCCCGATCCGGCACCCCAAAACCCTTCCCATACCCCAACCTCCTGCCCCAAGCCCCCTCCCACATCCAAACTCTCTCCCAGAGCCCATGCCCCACACCCCCTCCTGCTCCCCAAACCCTAGCCCTGAGTCCCCTCCTGCACCCAAACTCTCTCTCAGTTAACCGAAACTCTTGACTTACTGGCACCTCACATTCCCCCAACATGCCAAATAACAAAGCTTTTACTGTAGTTTGTAATGTATAAGCCAGAGGCGCCTGAAAAAATTCTTGTGATTCAAAATCTGAAGTTTTAAGGGCAATTTCTAACTCATTACAGCTCAGAAGCAAATTAGAATTTTCTGAAGCTCTTCAAATAAATTGACCGTCTTTACTTAGAGATTACATGCTGTGAATTTGGGCAAGGACTAAGGCTTGTAATTCAGAAAGTGTCCTCTGTCAACATGACCTACTCTAAGAGAAAAATGGCATAATGCTTCCTCAGATCCCAATCTCCTCTGACGTGGACCAGACATTCCCTCATGCAGTCTTGGTACATGCAGTTTCTGAACCTGAGCTCACATGCTGGTAAGTCACTAGTTGCAGCTCTGTAGGAAGACTTTACTAAGTCTTCTCTCACCTCCACTGAAATTGGCCAGTCAGAATCACTATATTATTAATGGATGGATCTGTTGCAAATCAAGCTACAGTCTACAAAGAATATCCCAAACCATAACATTCAGAATCATGGCATTTTCTTTCCCTGGACTAAGTCAGCAGCAGATTGCAGTCAAGACTGAAGTGCCCAAGCAATGCAGTGTGTAAAAGTTTCTATAGCACACTTGGAATGCCTTACCCAATCATCTCAATCTCAGGAGAAAGTGGTGTTTTTTTTCCTTGCAAGAAATTTTGACAAAAATTCATTCAAACGATATTTAGGCTCAGCCTTAAATTAATTAAAAAGAGTGATTCTCTGGCATATTGGAGAAGATCTTAATCCATTGTTAATTTGACTTTAGCTCATTTGGACCAAATAGGGAGAGGAACTGAGCACCTGAATCTCAACAGCAGTTGTAGATAATCAAAATTTGCAACAGTAGTAGCTGCACATAATGGTTCTTTATCAGAAAGGCTTCTGAATACTGGGTAATCTTATCTAATCTGTAGTCTGTCATACCTAGGAATCATGGAACAAGTAAAATGACTCATTTCTGATACTGATTTGATAGAGAGGCATTCCTCTGTTCATCCCCTGACATTTGGGGATTTAAAAATCAGATGCTGAGGTCTATTTTATCATTGTTCTTGTGTGTCAATGCTTGCCATAATGACAAAAGCCTGTACTATCAACCCCCATACTCCTAATACTAACACTTTAAAAAACATAATTACAAGCAAATCTGAAATGCTGGTCCAACCTACTTTATTACTATGGACCCGCTAAGGGCAACTACTGGTATATGCTTGATCAGAAATCTCTCCCCCACAAATAACGCTTTTCTTTGCCCTGACCTGTTGATGCTGCAAAACTGCCTTACATTTGTCTTTACTGCACTTTCAATTCCTAAGTCTCTTGTGCTGATCTGTGTTGCTAGGACTCAAAATATATTTGCTTAAGTACAGTTCCTACATTCTTTACTTTCTGCATAAATAGCTACTGGTAGCAAGGCTTTGATGTTGGTGGTAGTGTACCTTTGATAATTTTTTTTTTTGAACGTTAACATGCATTTGTATTATGCCAAAATATGCTAAATCTAGCTTCTAGCAGTGAACCAATTTCTTCCCTCACATATAGTAAAGCATTTGCATAATAGCTTTTTAAAGTGCTTAGAAGTTTTATACAATAACCTATTAAAATCATGCTAATGCTGAAGTCTCTTTTCTTTTGCACATTTTATACCAAATACTTTCTTTATCTGTAGGCAAGGACTGAAAACTCCATCTGTCCCCTTAGGAAAGCTAAATACCTTGTGATGGGTTAATAGGTAGGGACCATGAAAACGGTAGTCTATAACGAAACTCTCCTCATTAACATGGTAAGGAAAAAGTAATTATGGAGGTCTTTACAGTCCCCATATTTTCTTTCACCTAAAGGGTGACCAGATGTCTTGATTTTATAGGGACAGAACCGATTTGTGGGTCTTTTTCTTATATAGCTCTTACCCCCCCACCCCCGTCCTGATTTTTCACATTTGCTGTCTGGTCACTCTGTTCACCTACCAAAGCATACTAGTTTTATTCCAACTGGAGTAGCAGAAAGTGAAGATATCCTGCTGTGTATATTGGATTTAGCAGTAAGAGTTATTGGAATGCTCTGATTTAGAACAGCTTTTTTTCGCAACTCATTAGGGGAACTTACAGTCACTGTAAGTGCTGTAGTGACTGTTGTAGTAACTTAATGTTAGCTGCATCCACTTGTATTTAAGTTGTGTTGAGTCTTCACAGAGTGGCTAGTTTGTTTTTGTATATTTTCCTCTCTTTGCACTATACATAAAAATGATTAACAAAACAAAACAAAACATGAAATAGGGTGCTCAGATACCATGAGCTCTATAAGAACCTACATTATATTAGGACTGAGACTTTTCTATATTTCGCCCATTAATCTTACAAGTAACAAAGGCCAGATGGCTTATTTTAAAAAGAAGCAGAGGGCTTAGAAAATCTCAACCATAGATTTTACAAAGTGCTTCCTTCGGTTATTAGAATTATTGCCAATTTAATTCCCCAAATAAAATTTTATTTAACAACCGACACTCAAAATACAAAAGTATCCAAGGACATATAAGCCAGAAACATACAAGTATGTAGCTATCTGTATATATACATACACATCTGATTGGTACACATCTCATTAAATTTATATTGCGTAACAAAGTAAACAGGCATGAACCAATAAAAGGACAAAGAGTCAACACAAAGAATCAAAAAATGGGAAACTGCATAAAACGCTTGCGTAAAGAGATAATGCTATTACTGTGCATCAACAGAAGGAAGAGAGTTCTCCTACCTTTGTTATTGTATACATCTAGATAGTTTGGTGCTGAAAAAATTGTAATTAATGACGGGAAGCCTGTTGTTTGGCTTTTCCTGTACATACGATACCTAAAGGAAATGACAGGTTATATTATTAATAGTACTATTAATCATTTGTACAGTGCTCTAAGCGTACAACATGTCACTGACTTAAAACAGGCCAAAAAAAGCAACAGATCACTCCAAATGGTTTTACCATATGAAATTACAAGCAACAGAAATGAATTATCTTCAAAGCTATGCATGAAGGATTTGCTATAGATTTAGAACTTGCCTACAGCATACTAGTCCATGGACTGGTATAGTTGGGATTACTGTGATTTTAAGCAGAGGTAAACTCAAATGGTGCAAATTGTGATTTGCATGTTTTTTGTACCAGTACAGCTACACTGGTTGCTGGTTCCTAATGACTGAAACCCAATCATGCAAAGCGTGCTAGGAAAGAAAATACTAACGAGGAGCATTGCACATTCTGGATGAAATCCTGGGCTCCCTGAAGTCATTGGGAGTTTTGCCACTAACTTCAACGGGATCAGGTTTTCACTCTTCATCTATTGATGGAGGGTTCTTCTCAAAATAAATTTGCAAAGGGATTATAAAATACTCGAAGAGATAGAATAGGTAAACTAATTCAGATGTCTTGGAGGACCATGGGTCATGGGCATTTCTATAGTAACCTCCCCCAAGCAGTGTGTTATGCTTCAAAAATCAGTATTAATAAAGTATAAAGCACATTCACGAAATTATAAATTATATAATTTTACAACCATGCAATGCAGTATCATCCAGAAATATACTTTCCCCTATGGAAAAAATCGCTTAGACTCACAATGGAATGTCAAATCTAGTCCAGTCCATGGACTAGTATGCTAATGCTTATACATTTTCATTACTCATCCCTGCTGGCTTGTACAGACCAAAGGCATATTGTCCCAGCAGGGCAATATTTAATCAATCAGTAATGGAATGGGACACCTGCAGAATTTGGAAGCAAACCAACAAAATGGAATTTTCCCTCTAACAAGGCACAAGTAATACCCAATACTGCACTTAGTTCTCTAATGATTTCTAATAATTCCAAAAGAAACTGCAGAATTTGGCAATTGTCCACAAATGAAAGGAAAAGTATAACACCAATTCATTGAAATAGCTTTTCGGAATTTCAGTTTAGAATGTTCTCCCCACACCACTCACTATGTGTGTGTTGGACCGTACTTTGACAGCCTAGCTCTCTCTCTCCTGCAGGGTTGTGGAGAGGAGGGGGTGGGAACAGTCAGGGCCATGGGCTCAGCCACCTTGAGATGAATGATGGGAGTGGGCTGTGCATAACAGGCTACGAGAAGGCTTCTTGAGCTATTCTCCCCACTCTGTGTACCAGTATAAGTGATAGCCAAAAGGTTGCTCTATGGTATATACTGAAAACACATACTTTTCCTAATCAAAATGACACCATTTCCTCTTAGGATGCTGTGATGTTATCTGATAAAATATGATCATGTAGATAATTGTTGTTACCACTGTTATATAAGTGCAACAAATCTTGCACAAAGTGTGCTAAGTAAGGTGTCTATAGAAAGGGTATGATTTGCTGAATATGATTATCCTATTTGTATGCATGTATCATTTTTGTATCTGAAGTATTGGCTCCATACCTGTATTTCAAATGTTTGCTTCTCGGTAGAATTCAGAAGCCAGCACATTGTGAAGGAACTATTCAAGATGAATGGCCCATTAAAGAACACTTAACTCACAATGGAAGATGCCCATCTACACTTAATGGAGTTTCTTGCTATGGCTAAGTAAAATCATGCATGGACATGTGACTCCAAACACCATCCTGTCACCTGTAATTGTCCACGGTGAGAACAATGGGTTTCCCTTCACTGGAGAGAAGCTATGGGTACGTCCACACTACAGCTTAAAATCGATATTAGTAAAATCGATTTTATAAAACAGGGTTTATAAAATTGATTTTACGCGTCCACACTAGGGCACATTGCTTCGGTGGTGTGCGTCCATGGTCTCAAGCTACCATCGATTTCCGGAGCGGTGCACTCTGGGTAGCTCAGTAAAAGAATGGGACCAATAACTTTGATTTCCGTCCACACTAACCCTAAATTGATATAGTAATATCGATTTTAGGGTTACTCCTTTCGTTTAGCTGGAGTACAGAAATCGATTTTAAGACCCCTTAAAATCGATTTTAAGTGCCTTGTAGTGTGGACGGTTACAGCGTTAAATCAATTTAACGCTGTTTAAATCGATTTAACGCTGTAGTGTGGACCTGGCCTATAAAAAGGCCCTGGAAATATCTCCATTTCGTCTCTTTCCTGCTCAGACCTCTGGACTATGATCTTATACTAATGAGAGCATTCTAACCAAGGGACTGAGGACCTTCCAATGATTTGGAAGCAACCAGAGACTTAACAAGCCAGCAGTGTATTCCATCACTGCAACAAACCTGATTCAAGAACTTTGCATTTATTGTCATCATTTGATTCCTTCAACCAATTTTAACTCTCACTGTTCTTTCTTTCTTTCTATAAATAAAACTTTAGATTTTAGATACTAAAGAATTGGCAACAGCGTGGTTATTGGGTAAGATCTGAATTATATATTGACCTGGGTATGCGGCTGGTCCTTTGGGATCAGAAGAACCTTTTGTTTGATGAAATTGGTTTTAAAGAACCACTCATCTTTAAGTCTAGCATCTGGATGTTGAATCCAGGACTGGAATGCCTGAGGAGGCTGCTTTTCTGACTTCTTTTTGGCTAGTGTGGCGAGACAGAAGTTTACTTTTGTCGCTGGTTTGGTATATCTTATGGGAGAATAATCACCAGTTTGGGGTGTGTCAGCCCTATTTCTCAGCAGTTTGTCCTGAATTTGGTATTCTCAGTTGTGACCCACAGTGACAGGTGCACACTGAAGTTTTAAGAAACCCATGCTGGCGTCTGAAGCTTCTCTCTCAGTCTGGACTTCCAGGCCATAGTGTCCCAATATCATGACACACATCTTTGTCCACTGTGATGAGTAGGGGAATGTGACAGTGTAAGGCAGTAGTATTTAGTGACAGATGAGGCCTGCAGATTTTTTTTTCCCGTTAGTCACGACTCAGAAGAAAGATATATAAGGCCAACTATGTTAAAACTGTTTTCAGGCAGGTCAGAGGAGGAGGTTCAGGGAACTAACAGCAACAGCGAGATTTCCTTCCCCCTGCCCAGCACTTTAATTAAAGAACATTAACCCTAAGTCTGCAGATATTTTTGTACACATTGGGGGCTTTGTTGCAATAGCCTTTGCAGAAAACCCCAGAAGCACACAGCTGCAGACTAAGACTGATCAGAAAGTGCCAGCACTGCTATAAATGATTTAAATTTGCAAATCTAGCTAAGGAGCTAGCCAGCAATTACTACACATTTTTCACTCTTCCTGCTAGAGTGACCCCCTTCCCTTATTTTAAAGAGACATCCCTTATTTGAAGTTTCATATTTCACTTCCTGAAGTAAGATCAAACGCGTCTGTCTTGTAATTCAGCTATGGTTGCATAAAAGATCAGACACTGTAATCCTGGTGTTTGTTTTTATACCATTAATAAAACATTGTGCTTGCTGTCACTTAAAAACAAGTTTCCAATGTCATTTTTCACAGTTATCCTTTGCCTCCTTGATATGCAGTTGATCATCCTCTACTCTTCACTACTATTGGTGAAGTACAGCTGCTTTACAACAAATTACAACAGGAAAGCAACAATCTTACAAAACTATAATGAAATGGTTATTATGGGAAACATGTCAGATGTGCACATTCAGGCTTTAATCTTATGTTTAAATAACTAAATTTTAAAAGGCCTATAAGTGCAAAGTATCAACACAAAAGCTATAAAGTAAGGGGGATTTGGAACTTTACCATTTTAATTTGGAAGACTGCGAAAAAGGATTATTTTACCTGCTGATTCAGGGAAACCCTTTCCTACAAAAGCCAATGGGTATGAATAATGTTTATTTATTAAGCAAGAACCTCCCCTCCCCCTCCACACACTTACCCAGCATCTTGAGCTTCGTGGGCTCGGAGTATAGATAACAAGTTATTGTGCTGGAGGAATTCACATACAGCAGGATAACTGTTGGAGGAAAAGAAAAGCTCCTGTTATGGAATTATCAGAAGTAGTGCATTCATCTGACATTCAGAAATACTATGTTTGATCAAGCGTGATCAAACATGTATCATTACATGAAATCAGCTTCTGCTCTGAAGACAGGTTTTTTCAGTTTCATGTTGGAGACAGCACTAGAAGCTGTACTTTTTACATAATTGAGTGGAGGTAAAGCATAGAAAAGCTGCAGTTCATTACATAATAACAGATACCTGTCAGAAAGAAAATAATTTCTACTATACTCTGAGCTTCAAAGCACTCAGAAGAGGATAAATATAACACAAGGATGGGATGCAACAGAAAACTTGCCCACTCAATACACTATATATTGGTTTCTTAGGGAAAGCATGTATGGTGGTGGTGTACAAAGGAGATATAGAGGCAGACGGAAGAAAATGAACTATAGCCAAAATGAAATTGTTTCTAAGTTTCATCTCACTAATAAACAAGACTTCAATCACTTCTCTTCTTGGTATCTTCAAATGTGAATTCTAAAAATGTGTAGTCAAACATATTTCACAAGACCTCTCTACTGAGCTGGGTGTTTTCTATTGATGAAAACACAGTCATTAAAACAAAACGATATGAGTTTTACTATAATGCTATTTTTCACATTATTCACTTCCCATGGATATTGTTGCCTTAGAAGATGAAAGAGGACTCAGCTCTATATTTCTGTCTCATTTTCAGCCCTCTGAAAACAAGTTCTAGTAGCTACTTCATTTGTTGAGGCACTAGAGGTTTTAATAAAAGCACAGACATAATAAAAGCACATAGACTGTACATCTTTACATGATTTGAAAAGCTAACTTTTACTATGAATTTTTTTAAATTCAAACTCTATTACATCTAAATATAGAAACCTTGGATACAGTTCTGTATTATGGAGGCCCTGGTCATAACTCCATTGTGAATGCTGAGGCTATGCTTTCACTGGACTTCAGTGTGGATGCAGACTATACCGGCAAAGCTGTTTTTTTACCAGTTTAGCTTATTCCACCACCCCAAATGAAACAAGCTATTCCTCTGAAGAGCACATTTTCACTGGTATAAATGAACCTATATCAGTCAGGGATCATACTTTGTGCCCTGACTAACAGCTAAGCCAGAAGAAGTTTGTAGGATGGACATAGCATTTTATGTATGAAGAATACACCGTATGCTCCTCAAACTTCCAGAACGTACTCTTTGAATTTTGAAGGGAATTTGCAAGGACATCTGTGAATTAGTTTATGAATTAAAATCAATTTAAAATGGTCCCTTTAAGATAAGTACAGAATTGAGATTCATTATCCTCTATACTTTTTTTTTTTTTTACAGATCAGTACAGCCCTATCATATACATTACACACTGTCCACACACAATTTCTCTTAAGTAAACAGTTTTGACTCTCAATTGGGTTGGAATTCCCTCGCCCCATTTTCTGGTCACTGGTGGCTCTCCACAATTATCAGTCTTCCCCAGTTTTAGATGATTGTGTTCTCTATAGCTTTCAAGGCAAGAAGCAAGAAACCTCCTCCAATGACATCACAGCCTCAGTATGGAAGAATAGGAGGCCCTCTAGCAGCAAACACCCATCACCTACTCCCTCAGACCCAACCACACAATCAGCGAAACTAGATTATTCCCTTGGCACAGGAAACTTGAGAGTCAGAACAGAGATGGATCAGGACTAAAGAAATTGCAAATCTGACAACTTTGGCCATGTCTACAATAGGGGATTACATTGGCATAGTTATGGTGCTGTAGCTATAACCCTATAGCGTAGTCACAGCTAAACAATGGAAAGGGTTTATCCATCGCTGTAGGAATACCGTGTGCCTGAGCAATGCTAACTAGGTCAAAGGAAGCATTTTTTCTTCAACCTAGCTGCATCTACACCAGAGGCTAGCTCAGCATAGTTATGGTGCTCAGAGGTGTGGATTTTTTGCATTCGTGGGTGCTGTAGCTACATCATCCTAAATTTTAAGTGCAGACCAGGCCTTTTACCACCCTCTATAAAACCTCTAAGGGACCCTGAATAGACTCTTCATACAGGTACAGATTACAGAAGACAATTAATGGCACAGGTTAGCCTCCAAATCTGTACAGAGTATGACCCTAGCACTTCAACGCATAAACAACGTCCATAGCAGTCACAGTCTTCCGCTTCGCATGCTCATTGTAAGTAACGGCATCTCAGATCATGTTTTCCAGAAACACTTTCAGCACCCCGTGAGTCTCCTCGTAAATGAGACCTAAAATATGCTTCACTCCCCCACAACGAGCCAAATGGCGAATAGTGGGTTTCGTAATGCCCTGGATGTTATCCCTCAACACCTTCCTATGGCGCTCAGCACCTCCTTTCCCGAGACCCTTGCCTCCCTTACCACGACCAGACATATTTGCTAGAGTTACAGACAGATTCTTTGGTTTTCCTCTCAATCCACTCATGTACAGTCTGGCAACCTACTCACTCTAACAGACTGATTTCCCACCCATGTAAGCCAGGCTATTTTGGACTTAATTGGTTTGGCTTCATGATCTTTTCTCATAGGTCTGCCAGGGCAGGAAGGCCATATATTTCTTTTGCTCTGACACACTGTTGCATATGGGCTCCACTACAACCCTATGGGTCCTGCATCCCAGCAATCCTATCTAGATGAACTAATACCAGAAGTGGGGGAAAAAATTAAAGCTATATTACTATAAACTTACACATAACAATGTGTATTATTTTTAGTATAAAATTATGATTGAAAAATCAATAAACCAACTAACCCTTTAATGCCAAGGGTCCGTCTGACACACACAGGCTGATATTTGTAACATTTACCTGACTATTCTAACAGTCAGAAATAGTGTAACTAAGTTGTTCAGGAGATTTGTAAAGGGAGATAAGCCTTAATTCTGCAACTTGATCCATGTGGTCAGATCCCTGTACTCCATTAACCTCAGTGGAATGCCTTAAAGGCAGAGTTTTGAGCAGGGGGTTGGACAAGATGACCTTCTGAGGTCTCTTCCAACTCTAATCTTCTATGATTTTATGAGTCAGTCCTTACCAGAAGCTGTTGCAGGATTAAGGACTTTCATTTGTAAGTGATCAGCACAAAGCCAACGATGCTTAGTGGCTCAATGGAAACAATTCCAACAGCCCTAGTGTAGTTCTGGTAGTGCAATTTCGGAGTGGTCCAATGAAAACCATTTGCACATGTTGGCATCCTAAATGGGCATTTCAGGCTGAGCCCAATTTACTCTCAGTGAGAGATTGTCTCCAAAATCAGGAGTGAGACAAATTGGCAGGATAGTGAGAAGATGGTTGTACTGATTCTGTCTTGTGCTGTAGTAATTATGAGGAAAAAGAGACTATGTTGGATTTAAGGGCTGTTAAGCCAGAACTTGTCTCAAACACTAATTTGAAATACAAAAAAAGTGTCAGTAACTACTGCTTACACTTTAACTGGATATGTTTAAATAATTAAAGGAGCTGGATTAATAAAAGTAGATGTTTTTCTACTGGTGCAATTTTAACAAAAAAATGTTCATTTCCATTTTCTAATTATAATATTCATACCTATTCTTTCTAAATTTCTATGTTTACATAAAACTGGCACCTCACAGATATCACACTGTGCTGTCAACTTGAATTATTATAGAAAATCCAAATTATCTAAATTGTTAAACATGGCAAGCAGGTAGATATCTATCTAGGAATCCAAATATACAAAGAAGAGTGAGTTTAAATAAATTACTCCTCCTCCAAAGGTGCTGCTAGCACTTCATCAGGAAATTCATGGAGTGCCACTACAGGTAACGTTCTCTCTCAGCTCTTCCATATAGTCCAGTTAAGTATACGCAGAGAAGTGAAGAAAGAGATAAATCAGCAGCTTTAACAGCAATTTTGGAGGAAGCGACAGTTCCTGTATCTTGCCGCTTAAAGCATATGAAGCATGTTAGCAATCCTATTTTCAAACAATCAATCATAACAGGTTCTAAGAGTCTTTAAAACAAAGATACACCTTTTTGTACTGACATTTTTCACGTCTGGATGAAGAACTAGCCATTTCACAAAATGTAATGAGAAGTGACATTTCAGAGATGCAAATGGCTCAGAATTTTGTGTGTGTGACATTTTGTGAAAAATGTCAGTTTCACTCAACTGTATTTGTAACAGTTCATAATTTTTAACAAACTGGAAATGTGTGCGTGAGATCCTTACTTTGTATTATACACTTGCTAACAGTTGAGTTCCTGTTGTTTAGGGAACCGCTTAATATTGTATTGCACTTGAAAAATGTAAAATACAAGGGTTCAGATTCTGCCACACTTACTCACATGGATTAGTACTTCAATCTGCAAGTAGTCCCACAAATTTTACAACTGTTTTATCTGACTACAGGTGGGAACTTTTGGCTTTATAAATGTACATATTAATTAAGTACAATGCATATACTGCATTTCGTCTGAAAATAGTTTAGTAATGCTAAGAGTAATTCTCGAAATATATGAACTTGGGTCAGTAAAGTCATGCAAACATTCTAGATGGCAATTTAAAGCCAAATCCTGCAGCTGTCGTTTAGTCAAATTCCCATGGAGTCATGTTGGAGATTTGGTGAATAAGGACTAAAGTACTGGATCTTTAACTGGATCGTCTTTGTACTTCCATATCTTATGCAGATTACATTCAATTGGGGTGGGGAAGAGTGCTCAGTAAATAGAACTAAAATCTGTAACCTGGCTGTTACAGTTCAACACACCAGCTCTCACTCAAAAGTGTTAAAAGTAAAATATCTAGTTTGATTGATTAAACCTATGGGCCAGATTTTAAAGATATTTAGATGTCTAGGTGCCATTGATTGGAAGTTAGGCACCTAGGTGCCATTTTCCAAAGTGCCTATGTGTATCTTTAGGTGCCTAAATACCTTTCAAAATCTGGCCCTAAGGCATTATAGTTCACAGGATTCTGTATGGAATCACAACAGGCCCAATTCTGCCACCATCATTTTTTTAGTAATATGTTACTCCATGAAAAGCTGCCCGAATCAGATGCTAACAAAGTTAATGTATTACATTAGAATCTATATACATGTGGAATACCAACTTTTTGGAACAAACAACATATAGTTGATATGGGCTTTCCATATTCTAACTGATGAACATATTTGAATAGTAGAGTTACACATGTCTATTTGGGTTTGGGGAGAGATTAAGATTCCACCATGCATACTTTTGAGAGGAAAAAAAAAAATTTCTCTATTTCACAGACTTAAATCTGGTGGGCCTTTTGGCTTTAAATACTGTGACTAACCATGGAAAGAAATTCATTCCAGGTTTTGCATCTAAAACAATTTTACTGTCATTACATTTCTAAAAACAATACAATGGCAAACTCATTAGATTGTTGGGAATTTAATATGCTGTAATATGTATTAGACTTTCATTGTCTTTTCATTTTATTAAAAACTCTATAAAAATATTTAGAAAACCCAATGAGATCTGATTACCTACATAGCTCTCTTGTAATTATAACTCTGCAGGAATATGTCCAGCATTCTAAATGATGCAAACTCACCAGCTGAACAAAGCTGCCACTTGGAAGAACCAACCATATACTTTTCAATATAAAGCTCTTTACATAATTTAAATATTCTAAAAGTGATCAACTTTGCTTTGGGTTTAAAGCAAAATGTGTCATACCTGATAACAATATTTTCCTTTCTAAACTCCTAAATAAAAATATGTTCCAAGACACCCTAGTGAGAATGGGAGAAAGAGAAATTCAGTGGGTAGTATATGGTAGTGAATGCTGATTTACACAAAATGTGATCGTAATATTTTAGAAACACGGTTATCTCTTTTGCTATTAAAGCATGAAACAAAAGAGATGCATTCTAGGTTGTTTTTTAAATAAGGGTCAATGAAATAAATCTTAAAATATATTAAAATGTTTATTTTGGGTACCGTTATTTTATTAAAAGACACCTAAATTAGATAAAAAAGAGGACTGATTTAAACTTTTACTCTTGCTAAGTCTTAGTTTAGTTCTAGAATCTTTTTTCTCTACATGCTGGATACACAATTTGATCCATGCAGATAGGACTATCAAAAATAATAATACTTTGCACTTGTACAAAGCCTGTCAACAGAGGATCTTGAATCACTTTACAAGAGGTGGGTAAAGATCATTTTAAAAATTTCAATGTCACTTGGTCTCAATTGATAAAATTACTGAATTTTGTTAATAAATTATTTGGATTAAGGAGAGTCATATTAGGATTATATACATTCTTTTAACAGTTTTGTTTCAGTTTTCAGTACACATACATTCCATGGCCTAACTTGAATTGGGAGTTTGTACTGGAAACTGGACTGTACAATTTTCTCTTTTGCTCTTTTCTATGAGCTTCTCACACTGAGAACTGAACCTGCTTTTTATTCTTAGCTTAGAATCAATTTTGGGAAGTTCAGGTGAAGAACCTTCAAATCCTTCTGCACCCAATGAATATGCAAAGGAACTGGTGCGAAAAAATTGTGAGTTAAATTAGAGGCCCACCTAGCTTGCAACACAAATCACACCAACACATTCAAAAAGTTGACACTAACATTTTAGCTGATGGATGTCATAACCACCAAGGCTTGACTGCTTTGCGCCTTCTAGTCATGCTGTCATCATTTGGAACAACTACTCCTCATACTGGACCCCAGTGGCACAACCATCTGCTTCATTCAACCCAAACCAAAATGTTCTTCATCATTTCAATTTGCCAAAAATTTCATTTTTGGTTTGACCAGACCACTTTATTTATTTATGTGGAATTGCCAGCATACTGAAAAATCTGTTATTTACCCACCTCTAGTCAATAGCTTACATATCCAGTCTGTAGCCTGTAATTATTGCATTGTAATTTAGTCTGTAATGTGTTCTTCACTATTATTTGAATAAATAAGACCCTTTAACCTAAAAAAGAGAAGTGATTTTCAGCACATCTTTACTTCTTATTGTCTTAAATGTCAATATACAAACAAACATACACATTTACCACTGCATGAACTGCATAAAACAACCAGTCATTCCAGGAATCAATGCTTAAAAAGGGCAATTTTGTGGTGTCATTATTTATCAGAATATACCTTTTCACTATGGCAATTATGGACAGTAACAAATAAAAATAAGGGAGACTATCTTTACAGAATAAACTTTAAATATTTTTTAGGAAAGCTAAATGCTTCACTTTAACTGTTGGAAAAACAAACCAAACAGAGTGAGCGCTACTAAAAAGTGAATATTAGGCCTCCATAGCAATTCCATTTTCCACAGTATTTTTCACTAATCCTTAGTGCCATATCAGGATAAAGAACACAAATACTTAGAAAAGTAACCATGAGGTGATGAAGGATAGGGTCAAAGAAGGGCATTGTAATCACTTTGGTTCCAGTCCAGCAATGTGATATGCTCATGGGAAGCCAAACTGAAATCACTCAGCCCTCTGGGCCTCTGCACGGATATCAGGGTCCACCCATATGCATCACATTGCAGGAGCAGGTCATTATTGAGGGTTCTGGTAAGAGTAGAGTATTTTGCAGCAAGTTGGGGCAGGAAGCAGTTGGCTAACAGTATAGCTGGGTGAAACATTCATGCAAAATTGTTGTTGTTGTTAAATGTGCGGGAGTAAAGTTCAGGGTACTTTTTCCCATAACATTGCTGCAGAGTTACTCAAAATAAAACAGTTATAAAGTACACATTTTCGAGGAAGAGGCAGCAATACTCCAGAGGACACATGACTAAGAAATGAGCACACAACTGGGAGCCTGGGACTCCAGAGTTCTCCTCCCACCTTTGACAATGACTGGCTTAAAAAAACATTTTGCGGTTATACAGCAATTAATAAACATTATTTATTTAGGCTTTACAGCATTCTTATTAAATATTATATGTAAATATAATTATCTCCTTTGAGGTCTAGTACCAGGGTTCTCAAAGTTTTTCATAGTATGGGCTAGGAAAGAGATTGACTCATGGGACCTCCCCTTCCATTGTGATTTTAGGAGCTCTTCAGCTTCCATTTACAACCACAAAACAGCCCATGGCAACTGCAGCAGTTGTTTACATTAAAAAAGTAATATAATGGGAAGCACTAATTCTTTTTATTGTCTTTTAATGAAATTTAGCAGCTGGAATCAAAGACAAGAACTAGCACAATATGGCTAGCCATCTATCGACATGCAGCTAATGATCCAGGGACCACAGTTTGCAAACCTTCTGTTTGATGGATTAAGTTAACTCTAGCAGTAATACCAGCGGTATTTTAATCCTGGTTCTGGCAGTGACTTGCTACATGACCTTAGACAAGTCAATTAACCTATTTGAACTTCACATTTCTTTCATCTTTAGTACAAGGCTATTTATCATTTACCTACTTCACAGGGTTGGTTGTGAGGAGAAGGTCCCTATGTTCAAAGTATTAAGGACACTGAAGTGAGTGGGTGAATAGGATTCAGATGGGTTCAACACCATAATTTCAAAAAATCATCATACCCCTCCTGGTCAATATTTAATCTGATAAGGGCTTTTTGTATTCTCTCAGGCTTCACAGCAATGCACGATCTGTCTCCCATGATTTTGTCTATAGGAGACAGAGTGAAAAATCACACTGGTGGAAAATTATTAGTTATCTCCTTTCAGATCTCACCAAGGGAAACACTGATACCAGTTTCCAATTTAGTATAGAAGGAACTGATGAATCCGGCAGGAATCTTCATCTGCCTTGATGATGAGCAACTTCTGAGCTGAAAATTCCTTGGATCTACTGCCCAAACAGAAGCAGGTAACATACCAAATAGAACTGGTATGTTACCTGCTTCAGACAGGACCCCTCTGCCTTTCACTCCCATCACAGAAACAATCCTCAATGTTTTGAATTTAAAAAGGTCTAAAAAGAGTACCATTATAAAAGAGCTTAAATTGCCAAAATCCAATAGAATTTGGTGAATGAACTGCCCTATAAATGCTGACTGGCTGCCACTCAGACCAGAGGTGAGGGAATACATTTTATGAATTTAGACACTAACCCCTGAAAATTGGGGTTTATAATGGAAAATCTGACAGTTGAATATGGTCATTATCAGTGCAATTTATAATTTCTTGCTATTCTATTTTCTTTATAGTATTTTTTCATCCTAGAATTAAATAGTGCATTCAAAAGGATGTACTGAAAACAGTAAAAAGTAACATATAACAGCATATCATAACATAAAAAATAAACATGGTGGGCCCCTCCTTCCATTTCAATGGCATTCACAGGAGTTAAAATGCTATAACTAATTCATTGAAAATATTATCCTTTCATTAGCTGCATCTGGCTCTGGCTCCTCATCAGTATCCACAGGGTCAATAGAACTTAGAGAACAGTGGAGCTGCTACATTGTTGAACTGCTGACAGTGCTTTCCCTCTTGAGAGAATAGTATACATAGCTAAGGCCCAATCCTGCACTCCTTGTGAACTCAAAACTCCCACCAAATTCAACGTCCTTTAATACTAATGGGGAGGTTCATGGTGTGAACTGTTTTAGGACTCATTTTCTCTGCATCTATGAGAAGTCAGTACACAGTTCCTTCTGGGGAAATACCTTTTTCTCCTTGGTGAGTAAGCGATTAGACCTGCTAGATAAGTGATCAGATCACAGAAGCCACTATCTGAATTAACACTCCTGTTGACCGTCTCAAGGTATGTCTATACAGAAGCTGTGACATGCAATCTCCAGCTCAAGAAGATATATCTGCATTAGTTCTCAGTGAGTTAAAGCATTAAAAATAGAAGTGTAGTTGTCATGGCATGAACAGTGGGAGGGGTATGTACCTGTGGGTTTGCACAGGATCACACTTGGGCATCTAATTGCTCCCACTGCAAGTGTCGTCAGAGCTACACTTTTAATTTTAGCACTCTAGCTTGATCAGAGCTAGTGCAAGGAGGACTAACTGAACTAGAAATTAGATCTTCCAACTCCAGTGTAGACAAACCCTTGAAACCACTTCTAGAGTCATCGTCTCCAGCTCAGGGTTAAGGCACACTTGGGGGCAATATGTGGAAAAAGTCTACAATGTGCTATATGGGACTTCAGACGCCAGTACGAAATTGGCAACAATATTTATATATATGTACGTCTGTGCACGTGCATGTACACACACACACACACACACACCCTTTACTGTTTAGATTTCTATTGGTTTAAGCGCTACTCATATCCTGTCTTCATGTTAGCAGGGTCTTCAGTTGTAAATTGAAGAGTATAAAATTTTAGTCCCCAACAACAGAAAGCGTAAAGATATGTATTTCCCTCACAAATCCCATTTTAGATTCTATATCCTTTTCTGTGTCATGAGGAATCTTGTTTACTCAAACATACTGTACCACTCAGTAAGATCCCACTTGTATTCTTAATTTCAATGGAAATTTTCATGGACTTCTAAAAATCAATTTATATCAAGTTCAAGAGGAATAAATCTATGCACATTCAGTGTCTACTTAGCAAAGGTTTTTTTTTGTTTATCATGCTATTATGAGCTTTACTCTCTACGGCTATTAAGGTATAATTGACTTTTTTTTTTTTTTTGACAGAGAGAAAATTAATTTCCCTTGAGTGTAACCTTTGTTACTGATTGCACCAATGAAAGATAAAGGCTCTGTAACCTTCTCTCTTAAAAATTGTCTCACTGGCAATTCAAGAGGCCTAATTTTTCAGTACTGTAATCTTTCTTTCATTCTGTAAGATTAACTGACTGTGCAAGTTTTCCCAAGTTAAGCAACGATCTCCCAAAGGAATACTATTAGAATCACTCTCTCTCATGCTCACAAAAGGTGAACTTTAGAGAGATTTTGTTATTCTCAGAAATTCAATTTCATGCTAACAGGTAACTTTGCAATAACTGAATATTTTTCTTCTCTTTCTGAACATATTGCAAGGTATTACATAAAAGTATGTTGGAAAGAAGTTAATGTTGCAAAGTCAAGCACTCAAAAGTTAAGAAAATGCCAGACTTGAGGTTGCCATAATTTGTCCCCATGGGCATATGTATTATGATATAGTCTTTAATTACAGAATCACATATCATTTTCCACAGATTTCCTGTCATTCAATGCACAGGATGTATGGCGTACACCACAGGTACAAATTCAATATTTCTTTTAATCCTCATCGATCAGTGTGAGGTTCTAGACCTTATGTACCAAAAAACATCCAAACCCTGTAGTGAATATAGAATTATTATTTCCTCTTGGGCTTTTCTATGATGCTCATCACTATAATATTTGAGTGCTTCACAGACAAATTCATTAATCATCACAACACACCTGTGAGGTGACAACGTATTAATTATTATTACTTTATATATGAGGAACTGAAGTACAACATGATTAAAGACAACGATCAAAAATGCCCACTAATTTTGGGACTCCTACTCATCTGCTATTTACAGTATCTCCAAAGGCCAGAGATGGGACACTACATGGGGAGGGATCTGTGTTACTACAGAGAATTTTTGCCCAGGTGTCTTGCTGATGAGTCTCACCCACGTGTGCAGGGTGTAATAGACCACTATATTTGGGGTTTGGAAGGAATTTCCCACAGGACAATTGGCAGAGAGCCTGGTTTGTTTTGTCGTTGTTGTTGTGGTCTCTCTCTGCAGCATGGGACACCAGTCACTTCCCAGTTTCAGTGAGAGTAAATGATAACTTGAAGTTTTTAAACCAATATTTGAAGACTTCAGAAACTCAGCCAGAGGTTATGGGCCTATTACAGGAGTGGGTGAGTGAGTTCCTATGGCCTGTGTTGTGCTGGAAGTCAGACTAAGGACAGAAGGGACCATCATAATCATCTGAAGTCTATAAGATACCTAGAGACTAGTTTTTCAGAGTACTTGGTATTTTTATAGCACTATATATAGTTAACTCACAGCTCTCATTGACGTCACTTGCAGTTGTGAGTGTTCAGCACTTTTGGAAATCAAGCCACAGGTGTTTCACCTTGTGTTCTCAGAAAATGAAGAATGCACAGTCAGTGGCCACTTGTGAAAATTTTTGTTTACGCAACTTTCCTATTGCCCAGCATTACCTACTATTCTCTATGGCAGAGACAGGGAGAGAATCCGATTTTCCAGAGTGACATTCAACCATGTAATCCACAAGACCATCCCTTCTCTTCCTGCAGTCCCTCACCTTATTTACTACACACCTTGCAGTTTCTGCCACAAAAGAGGCAGGGCTCGCTCAGACAACAGTTTCATTCATTACACAACCTTAATTCATCCTCTGACCATCATCCATCTTCTAATGAATGAGGCAGACTCCTATGAAAAAGATAGTGTGCGATCATATAATTAAAGACTAATATAATGCATGTGTAACCTTCATTCTAGTATTTCCCAAGCTTGACTTTGCAACCTTAATATTCTTTTAACCTCAGTTATTTTTTAATATAATTTCTGACATTTTTTGAACTACAATGTGAAGAAACCAATTCCAACACCCTAGCTGGGTCACCAATAGAGCTGGAAACTTTAGATCTACAGTACAGAAGAAAAGATTGGTTTTGAAAAACATTTTTGGCAAAAAAAAAAAAAAGTTTACCAAGCACAATTTTTTATGTGAAAATTTTTCACTTTCCCACCAAGAAACCAGAGCTTTTCTTAAAATTAAAATGTTCTGCGAACACTTTTTTGGTTGAAAAATGGCTTTACATCAAAAATAAATTTGCTGAAAAAATTTAGAATGCCTCTATTATAACCCCTACAAATTGCAATTAAAAAAAATGTTTTCCACAAGATAAATCCCAGATTTCTTACTCAGGTACAACTCCTCATCCAAGAGCAACGAATCCCTGCCCCTGGAAAAAATGTAGCGCCTGGTCCTATAAATCTCTTAACATTTCTACTCTTTCCTCCACCCAGGAATAAAATGAAGGACAATGAGGATGAGGAGAACAAGAAGGCAGGAAATCATTTTAATAAAATAAAGTCTATGGGAACGCAGTACCCCCTTCCTTTGCTACTGCAGTATGATACATATTACTTCATTTCAGAAATGCCTTTTCTATTCAACCTGCCTTGCAGAGTCCAACTTGAAATTCAATCAGCCAAACAGAAAACCCAGTTGGTCAAGAGAAAAGCCAGCAAGATTTTCCAGCATGGTCTAGCATTCTGACTGCATCTTATATGTTATGCAGAATCAGAGAAAAGTTGTTTCCCTGGTGAGTCAGAATAGGCTAGTGACAAGTTAGAAAGGATTTACTCTTCTTGGAACACATGACTGAGTTTCCTTTCTTCAAAACATGTGTTAGGTTAAATCCTTTTATAAAATTTATTTTAATATAAGGTAGATTTTGGATTATTATGGTCATCACCTTTATTTATGCAACTGTGATAGGGAAACCAACATGGTTAATGTTAACTATGAAGGAAATAGTCTTCTCATTAACTACATTTTGTTTCACCACTGTTTGGGAAAGCCTAATAAATTCCACAACAAACACATTCAGCTGCATGTTTCACACGTCTGCCATCTGGCTTTCTTAACTTGCCTATTGGAAGAATCAGCCATCCTAAAAGAAGAAATACAATATACTAGCAGACAGAGAGAAGACCAGAATCTATGCATGATAAATGCTTTGATTTAAAATATTGTGATATTTAAGCTGTTTAGATCATATTCATTATCATTTAATATTGTTTAAATATGAACTATTGTAAAATGATATTGAATTTACAAATGCTTCTGTTCATTCAAATATATGCACTATGGGGATGGGCATCTTCTGGTCAGGGACCATCTTCTGTTCTATGTTTTTTCCTAGCACAATGGGTCCTCAGTCCTGGTTCAAGCCTTTAGATACTACCAGAATACATAACAGTAGCAGCTCCTATGTCAGACTCTTTTGGACTCCCCTCCCCAGCATATGGGGTTTAATCATATATTCTTATGCCCTAGTAAAATCAAGACGCTGTCATGGCTTACAGGAACCACTGGCAGGCAGGTATAATAGAGAACAGATTTCAATCAGGCCCAAATTTAAGGCCTCAGCTGACTCTAAAACCAGGGGAGTGAAAAGGTGGCGTAAAGCTACCTTCCCCCCTGCACCCTTGTCACATGCCAAGCATAACTTAACCAGACAAGAGAATCTGGCTCATAGATACTGAAAGGTATTAATTATATCAAGATTTTAATTTGAAGTTTATTCTACTGAATAAATTACTTTTATGATATATTTGCACCTACGGGTTACAGGGGACACAGAGGAGGAGATGGAAAAAAAAACAATCAACCAAGGTATCCTTTTAAAATGGATTTATCTGGAAGTTACACAAGCTGTTATCATAGCAGAACAACCACAGAAGTTATTAATGACCTCCTTAGCTCTTCCACCTGTCAGGTATTTACCCAGTTATGTTTACCTTGAAAGACAATTCAGGTAACTTAGTAGTGTCATGGTAACAACTTCAGCTAGATAGTTTACATTAAAATACCTATAAATTGATTTGCTCAAATCTCTCTGGAATATTTCAGAATTCTCTGACTGATTTTTAGACTCAAAGACTTTAAGGTCAGAAGGGACCATTATGATCATCTAGTCTGACCTCCTGCACAATGCAAGCCATACAATCTCACCCATCCACTTCTAGAACAAATCCCTAAGCTATGTCTGAGTTATTGAAGTCCTCAAATTGTGGTTTGAAGACCTCAAGCTGCAAAGAATCTTCCAGCAAGTGACCCATGCCCCATGCTGTAGAGGAAGCCGAAAAACCTCCAGGGCCTCTGCCAATCTGCCCTGAAGGAAAATTCCTTCCCGACCCCAAATATGGCGAACAGTTAAACCCTGAGCATGTGGGCAAGACTCACCAGCCAGCACTCAGGAAAGAATTCTTTGTAGTAACTCAGATCCCATCCCAAACCACTGGGCATACTTACCTGCTGATAGGCTATCCCATCATACCTCCCCTCCATAAACTTATCAAGCTTAGTCTTGAAGCCAGATATGTATTTTGCCCCCACTACTCCCCCTGGAAGGCTATTCCAGAACTTCACTCCTCTAATGGCTAGAAACCTTCATCTAATTTCAAGTCTAAACTTCCTAGTGTCCAGTTTATATCCATTTGTTCTTGTGTCCACATTGGTACTAAGTTTAAATAATTCCTCTCTCTCCCTAATATTAATCCCTCTGATATTTATAAAGAGCCATCATATCCCCCATCAACCTTCTCTTGGTTAGGCTAAACAAGCCAAGCTCTTTGAGTCTCCTTTCATAAGACAGGTTTTCCATTCCTCAGATCATCTTAAAGTTCCTTGCAGCATATGAATGAGAAAGTAATTTTTAAATTAATGACCAGTACAAAAGAGCAGCCAAGTACACTCACATTAATGGCCTCTAGGCATTACAGGAGTACAATATTTTAAACAGTAATAAAAGCCAAACAATTAGGAGGTAGAGGTCAATGAACGCTGAGGCAGGAGGAAAAGAGAAGGAAATCCCGAGCATTTGCTCAAATTCTAAATGACTTCTGTTGGCCCAAGCCCAGGCCCCCCCACCTTTGTGCACTCTTCCACAGTCATTACACGCACAAGCGCTCACACATAGTGAATTTTAAACCTGCACACATATATACTTGCAATAGGAAACACTTGATATATTTTACATGGGATGCTGCTTATTAAACACAGTAGTGAAGCAGAGCTCCCAGAACTCTCTGTCAGAGCTCCGGCGCAAAGGCAATTAAACAAGCTGGGCAAGGATTCAGTGGCAATGTTCACAGCTAAGACCATGCACACTCTCAGTCTCAGTGGCTTTGTATGAATGCGATGAGAAAAAAGAGTCATTTAAATTCTATGCCATCCAGTAAATGATACTATAGTTCATATTTTTAAAGAATGCTGATGTGCAATGCCAGTGTGGATCAGAATGAGAAATGTTTGAATTGTTCTAAAACGTCCCTAATCCTGCTTATCTGCTGTGTCTCTTTGTACCACCTTCCTTCGACATGCAAAATCCAAATGGAATCTTCAAGACCATTCAACTACACAAGTCACTCTCAAGAAACAGGAAGAACAACGTGTTTTCTTAGACAATCATAGTATTGTAGAACTGGAAGGGACCTCGCAAGGTCATCTAATCCAGTCCCCTGCATTCAAAGCAAGACTAAATATTATCTAGACCATCCTCGACAGGTGTTTGTCCAACCTGCTCTTAAAAATCCCCAATGATGGAGATTCCACAACCTCCCTAGGCCATTTATTTCAGTGCTTAACCACTCTGACAGGAAGTTTTTCCTAATGTCCACCCTAAACTGCCCTTGCTGCAACTGAAGTACATTGCTTCTTGTCCTATCTTCAGAGGTTAAGAAGAACAATTTTTCTCCCTCCTCTTGTACGAACATTTTACGTACAGGAAAACTGTTCTCTCTCCTCTCGGTCTTCTAGTCCCCAGACTAAACAAACCCAATTTTTTCAATCTTCCCTCATAGGTCACGTTTTCTAGACCTTTAATCATTTTTGTTGCTCTTCTCTGGACTTTCTCCAATTTGTCCACATCTTTCCTGAAATATGGCACTCAGAACTGGACACAATACTCCAGTTGACGCCTAGTCGACACGGAGTAGAATGGAAGAATTGCTCCTCGTGTCTTGCTTACAACACTCCTACTAATACATCCTAGAATGATGTTTGCTTTTTTTGCAACAGTGTTACACTGTTAACTTATATTTAGATTGTGGTCTACTATGACCCCCAGATCCCTTTCTGCAGTACTCCTTTCTAGGCAATCATCTCCCATTTTGTATGTGTACAACTGATTGTACCTTCCTAAATGGATTACTTGGACTTTGTCCTTATTGAATTTCATTCTATTTACATGAGACCATTTCTCCGGTTTGTCCAGATCATTTCGAACCTTAATCCTATCCTTCAGAGCACATGCAATCTCTCCCAGCTTGGTATCGTCTGCAAACTTTGCAAGTGTACTCTCTATGCCATTATCTAAAACACCGATTAAGTTATTGAACAGAACTGGACCCACAACTGATCCCTGCAGCACCCCATTCAATATCCCCTTCCAGGTTGACTGTGCACTACTGACAACTATTTCTGGGAACGGTTTTCCAACCAGTTATGCACCCACCATATAGTACCTTGATCTAGATTGCATTTTTCTAGTTTGTTTATGAGAAGGTTATGCAAGAGAGTATCAAAAGCTTTACTAATGTCAAGATATACCACATCTGCCACTTGCCCCCATCCACAAGACTTGTTGCCCTGTCAAAGAAAGCTATTAGGTTGGTTTGGCATCATTTGTTTTTGACAAACCCATGCTGACTGTTACTTATCACCTTATTATCTTACAGGTGTTTGCAAATGGATTGCTTAATTACACTGGTCTACAATTTTTGAGAAGTCGTCTGCTTCAGAGATAAAATGTGATATTTATTATGTATTTTGATGCGCTGAATTCAAATATGACAATTAAAACAACTGATTGGCTACTGTTTCTAAGATATTTAAGTTTTTACATGTTATGTCTATGTATATTGGGTAGATAGAGTTTTAATCATAAATTGTAAACCTAGGTCTTTTCATGTGTTTATGGTTGCTTTACATGATAATATTTCACCTGTCCTGTTTATTTAACACTTTAAAAATCAGCAAAAGGGTTATGTAAATAAAATTTATTATGAAACAAAAGGCAAAAAACTATTATGTACATCGTTTAGTCCTATTCAGTGTCTACTCAGCGCTTCTTAGCTTGTCTCTTGTATTCATTAAATGGAGCATCTCTTGTTACCGTCCAGCAATAGTCTGCAAGCATTGACGGGCTCCATTTGCCCTGATAACCTGCCAGGAGATTCCACTGCTGTAGTCTGGAGCCCAACAGCTCTGCCTTACTCTTGGGTAGTTCCAAATCCCTGACAAGGTCATTCAGTTCACCTTGTGTTATGAGGCGTGGTTCAGAGGAGGAGGATGGCAGAAAATGTGGGTAATGTGACATTGATGGTTCAGGACCAGAAGTTTCATCCTCTTCCTCGTCTGACTCAAGTGAGAATGATTCTGGTGCATCAGGAACCGGCAGTCCTTCTCTGTGGGGTACTGGGCGTATAGCTGATGGAATGTTTGGATAATGCACAGTCCACTTTTTCTTCTTGACACACCTTTCCCAACTGGAGGCACCGTGCAGAAGTAACAATTGCTGGTATGATCTGTTGGCTCTCTCCAAATCATTGGCACTGCAAAAGGCATAGATTTCCTTTTCCGGTTCAACCACTGGCAAAGATTTGTTGCACAAGTGTTGCAGCATATGTGTGGGGCCCACCTCTTGTCCTGATCTCCAATTTTGCAGCCAAAAGAAAGGTGATAGGCTCTCTTAACCATAGTGGTTATACTGTGCTTTTGTGAGGCAAAAGTCACTTCACCACAAACATAGCAGAAGTTATCTGCACTGTTCACACAAGTACGAGGCATCTCTGCTCACTTTGGCTAAACAGAAATGTGTCCCTTTGCAAAATCAAACACTGACAAATAAGAGAGCATGACACTATGATATCTAGAGCTGATATAGGGCAATTTGTTCAGCAGAGCGATGTAAGCTTCGTTATGATTGCATCATCCATGACTTCTAGGAATAACATGATGCAATTCATATCATGTATGATGCAATACCAGCTTCAGATTGCATCATTCATTGTTTTGCCTAAAAAGCAAGTACTGTCCAAACCCAGTCATAGATTTATTCATAGATCCAGTCAAAGATGTATTTTAGTCATTTCTGGTTTAAATTGAGATCCCTTCCCTTTATAACTCACTTATCCTCCGCCATTCCCAAGTCAAGGGTCGTATATACTGACGCAATAGCATATCTTGAAAACTAGAGCCAATCAACAATTTTAAGCATCATTTTCGTTCTCAGTGACCCAGAATTAGTAAAGTTGGACTACATTTTTTTCAGAAGCATTTTGGCTGTAGAGCAGTGTTATTTGCTCCATTATATTTCCAGGTACTGAAGTTAAGAAAAATCAAGACCAATCAGTTTTTCTTTTTTTTTTTTAAAGATTGGCACTATATTCACTCTTCTTCAGTCCTCTGGAATCTCTCACATCTTCCCATGACTTTTTGAAGATGGCACAGATATCGCCTCAATCAGCTCCTTGAGTATTCTAAGATGCATTTTATCAGGCCCTGGTGACTAGAAGAAATTGAACTTGTCTAAGTAATTTTTAACTTATTCTTTCCCTATTTTAGCCTTTGATTCTGCCTCATTTTCACTGGCATTCATTATGCTAGACGTCCAATCGCTACTAACCTTTTGGTGAAAACTGAAACAAAAAAAACGGTTACCCACCTTTTAGTAACTGTTGCTCTTCGAGAAGTGTCGTTCATGTCCATTCAAAGTAGGTGTGCGTGCGCCGCATGCACGCCAGCCAGAAGATTCTCCCCTAGCAGCATCCGTAGGGTCGGCACTGGCACCTCCTGGAGTGGCGCCACTACGGCACCCTATAAAGGAGCCCGCCGACCCTCCACCCCCTCAGTTCTTTCTTGCCGGCACTCCGACAGAGGGGCAGGAGGGTGGGTATTGGAATGGACATGAATAACACATCTAAAAGAACAACAGTTACTAAAAGGTGGGTAACCGTTTTTTCTTCTTCGAGTGGCTGTTCATGTCCATTCAAAGTAGGTGACTCACAAGCCTAACCTTAGGTGGTGGGGTCAGAGATCACTGTGACTAGAATACTGCACGACTGAAAGCTGCATCATCCCTAGCTTGGTGCGTGATGGTGTAGTGTGACGAGAAAGTGTGGCTGGAGGACAACGTGGCCGCTCGACAAATCTCCTGAGTCGGGATCTGAGCCAGGAACGCCGCAGAGGAGGCCTGCGCCCTAGTGGAGTGGGCCGTGACCGGAGGGACAGGGGTCTTAGCTATGCAGTAGCATTTCCAGATGCAGGTCGCGATCCACGAAGAGATTCGCTGAGAGGAGACCGGGATCCTCTTCATCCTATCCGCCACTCAGTGAAGAGCTGAGTTCAGCATATAAATGGCTTGGTACGCTCGATGTAAAAAGCCAAGGCCCTGCGGACATCCAGGGAATGTAATCTCCGCTCCTCATTGGAAGAGTGTGGTTTCGGATAAAACATTGGGAGAAAAATATCTTGACCCATATGGAACTGTGAGACGACATTGGGTTGGAAAGCCGGGTGAGGTCTAAGTTGGACCTTGTCCTTACAGAAGACAGCGTACTGGGGCTCGGATGTTAACGCCCTGAGCTCTGACACCCTCCTGGCTGAAGTGATCACCACCAGGAAGGTGGTCTTATGCAAGAAGTACAACAGGGAGCATGAAGCCAGAGGCTCAAAAGGAGGTCCCGAGCAGGCGGAGAGGACCAGATTCAGGTCCCAAGCAGGGACCAGCTGACGAACGTGCGGAAATAGCCTGTCCATACCTTTGAGGAAACGCCTGACGAGTGGGTTCGCAAACACCGAGGTACCAGCCCCCCTCTCCAGGATGGAAAGCCAAGATGACCGCCAAGTGAACACGAATCGAGGAGAAGGAGAGGCCCAGTTGTCTGAGGTGGAGCAAATAGTCTAGAACAATGGGATTGGGACCTCCAGCAGATTGTGACCTTGCTGACCCGACTATATGCAGAAGCGCTTCCATTTGGCCAGGTAGGTGGCCCTAGTTGATGTTTCCTACTACCGAGCAGCACTTGTCTGACCTGCTGGGAGCACTGCATCTCCACCGGGTTCAGCCATGGAGCATCCATGCTGTGAGGTGAAGGAACTCCAGGTTTGGGTGGCGGAGGGAGCCCCGGTCCTGTGTGATCAGGTCCAGGAGCAGGGGCAGCGTCAGGGGCGCCTGAACGGACATGTGCAGGAGTGACATGTACCAATGTTGGCGCGGCCATGCCGGAGCTATCAGGATTACCCGTGCGTGGTCCCTGCGAATCTTCAAAATCACCCTGTGTATTGGGGGATCAGAGGAAAGGCATAGAGCAGACCAAATCCCCAAGACTGTAGGAAGGCGTCCAACAGAGACCCGACTGCGGCCCATGAGGGAGCAGAATCATCGACACTTTCTGTTTTCCTGCGAGGCGAACAGGTCTAACCGGGAAAAGCCCCAGAGCTGGAAAATTGAGCGTACCACGTCCCATTGGAGGGACCACTCGTGACTCCGGAATGAGTGGCTGAGGGTGTCCGCCAAACCGTTCTGCTCCCCCGGAAGGTAGAATGCCGTCAGGTGGGTAGCATTGTGGATGCAGAAATCCCATAGCGCGAGGGCTTCCCTGCACAGGGGAGAGGAGCATGCACCCCTCGTTTGTTGATATAAAAGACTGTCGATGTGTTGTCCGAGAGGACTGAAACACATCCGCCAGCCAGGTGGGACCAGAAGATCAAACAAGCCAGGCGAACCACTCTCAGCTCTATGACACTGATATGCAACTTGAGGTCCTACAGCGACCACAAGCCCTGCGTTCTGAGGTGTCCCAGGTGGGCTTCCCAACCCTGATCTGAGGCATCCGTTACCAGGGAGAGGGAGGGTTGAGGGGCAGCGAAGGGGACACCCATGCACACTTTTTGCGGGTCGAGCCACCACCACAGCGAGCTTAGCACCAAGTGGGGAATGGACACTACTGAGTCCAAGGGGTCCCTGGTCGGGCGATATACTGTCGCTAACCAGGACTGTAGCGGGCGAAGCCAGAGTCTGGCATGGTTTACCACATAGGTGCACACTGCCACATGACCCAACAGCCAGAGGCAGACTCGCACCATGGTAATCGGGGTGCAGTGCAGTCCGAGGATGAGCTCGGAAATCACATGGAACCTGGATTCTGGCAGGTACACTCAGGGCCGGCTCTAGCCATTTCGCTGCCCCAAGCATGGCAGCACGCTGCGGGGGGCACTCTGCCGCTCGCCGGTCCCGTGGCTCCGGTGGACCTTCCGCAGGCATGCCTGCGGATGCTCCACCGGAGCCACGGGAGCAGCAGACCCTCTGCAGGCACGTCTGCGGGAGGTCCACCGGAGCCGCCTGCCACCCTCTCAGCGACCGAAAGAGCGCCCGCCACGGCATGCCGTCCCAAGCACGCACTTGGCGCGCTAGTGCCTGGAGCTGGCCCTAGGTACACTCTGCGTGGGTGGAGTCCAGAACTGCTCCTATGAACTCTATTCGTTGCATTGGACACAGGGTGGAGTTGGCTTTGTTTAAGAGGAGGCCGAGATTGAGAAAGGTCCGCCTGATGAACGACACCTGGGTCTCCACTTGCTCCTTGGAGCGGCCCTTTATGAGCCAGTCGTCCAGGTAGGGGAATACTTGGATGCCGTGCCTGTGCAGGAAGGCCGCCACGACTGCCATGCACTTCGTGAAGACCCTGGGAGCAGCTGACAGGCCGAATGGGAGCACCATGAACGGCAGATGGGCGTTGGCCACGACAAACTTGAGGTACCAACGGTGTCGGGGAATTATGGCAATGCGGAAATAAGCATCCTTTTAAGATGAGGGCAGCATACCAATCTCCTGGATCCAGGGAGGGAATAATAGAGGACAGGGAGACCATGCAGAACTTGAGCTTTTGTACAAACTTGTTTTGCCGCCGCAAGTCTAGGATGGGTCTCAGGCCCCCCTTTGCCTTCGGTATTAGGAAATTCCAGGAGTAGAAGCCTTTGCCCCTGAGCTCCCAAGGGACTTCCTCCACCGCCCCTACCTCCATGAGGGAATTCACTTCTTGACTTAGAAGTTGCTTGTGAGATGGGTCCCTGAAGAGGGACGGGGAGGGGGGCTAATGGGGTGGGAGGGAGGAGAGCTGGATAGAATAGCCCCTCTCTACCGTGCGGAGCACCCAGCTGTGTGACGTGATTCAGGAGCAGGCACAGTAGAAGGGGGTCAGACGTGACCCAAACGTAGGGGTAGAAGGATCGAGAGTCTCGATAGGTAGGTCGCCCTCGACCACACCATCAAATAGGGGGGTCTAGGCCCTGATGGTGGTCTCGATTGACCAGACGCCTGGCCGGAGGGGTGGCGTTGGTGACGGCTCCTGCCATTTCTGCCCCGCCTGCGTCCCACCTCCTGGCGAGTCTGAGGCTGGTAGGTGTGTGGGGCTGTCTGCAGCCTAAACTGCCTACGCTGGGTCACAGGGGTATGCAAGCCCAGTGAGCGAAGTGCGGCCCGCGAGTCTTTTAGGCTATGCGGGTGCTTGTCCGTCTTTTCTGACAACAACATCTGCCCCTCGAAGGGGAGGTCTTGAATGGTCTGCTGGACCTCATAGGGCAGGCCCAAGACCTGGAACCAGGCTCCCCGCCGCATGACCAGGCCCGTGGCCAGGGTGCATGAGGCTGAGTCCGCTGCATCTAGGGCAGCCGGGAGAGAGGCTCAGGAGATCAGCTTCCCCTCCTCCACCAGGGCCAAAAACTCCAACCTCGAGTCCTGGGGAAGGAGTTTACTTCCCAGTAAACTTCGACATGGCCGAACACGTGTTATGACCATATCGGCTTACAATTGCCTGTTGGTTGGCAATGCGGAGCTGTAGGCCTGCCGTGGAGTACATTTTTCTGCCAAAGAGGTCAAGTCTTTTAGCATCCCTGCTCTTTGGTATTGACCCCTGAAACCCTTGACGCTCCCGTTGGTTGGCCGCATCCACCATCAGGAAGTCCGGGGGGGGTGGGGGGATGGGTGTACAAGTGTTCATGCACTTTATAGGGGACAAAATAGCGCAGCTCCATTCTCTTGGCAGTAGGGGCCAGTGAGGCTGGCGTTTGCCATAAGGTGAGGGACATATCCGCTATGGTCTTTATCAGCAGGATATGGTCTTTATCAGCAGGAGAGCCACCCTGGATGGCCTTAAGGGAGCCAGGATGTCTACTACAGTGTCCGCGCCCACCTCTATTTCCTCAGCGTGGATTGCGAGGCTCTGAGCTGCTCGCTGGAGCAGTTGTTGGAGGATTCGAGTGTCCTCCAGGGCCAGTGTCGCAGCTGTGCCCGAGACTGCTTCATCCAGGGAGGAAGACGAGGAAATTACATGGATCGGCCCTTCCTCTGGTGCGTGCAATCCTTCAGGATTCTGCGGCACATGGTACTGTGGTTGCGGGGCCGGTTCCGATTCTAAATGCAGCATCGTGACCGGTACTGGGGTCGCCAATGAGTGGCTTGACGTATCGGGCGGTGGCTGCTGAGCCCGAACTGTAGCTGCTGCTGGTGCCGCTGCCCGGCTAGGGGGTGCTGAACTTGGATATGGCACATCCCTGCCCGGTGCCGGTGCCGGTGGAGGAGGCAGCTGTGCCAGGGCCACTGACGCCAAGGAGATCGAGGCCAACCTTGATTGAGGACCAAACGCCTGGTCTACCAACTGGTGGTAGGCCCAGGGGGTCCAAAACGGCCACTGCGAGGGCGGATGCCATTGCTGCTGCCACTGTGGGTAACGCTGGTGGCTCGCCCCCGAAACCGATCTGCTCCATGACCAGCCAGAGCAGGAGTCTGCCTCTGACTCTGAAGTCTCTGAGTACGAGGACCTGGGGGGGAGCAGCACCCGGTGCCATTGGAAAGCGGTGCTGAGGCAACGGAGAGCCTCTTATATGGTCCAGTGCCGCCTTAGCGGTGTGGGGAGGGAGGTGACAGCATGGCCGGCTTTCCCCTCGATTGTACTGGGGGACGAGCAGCGGTAGGCAACTCCGTACAGTGTGGGGAGGCCGGCACCGGGAGTCCCATCTGGTCTGAGGCCGACTTGAACACCTCCGGTGTCGAAGGGAGGCGCAAATCTCTGCTGAGGTCTGGGGATCTAGGCTGGTCCGGACTCGACTGCCCTCTCTGTGGTGCAGGAGTCGATGGAGCAGCCGAGGGCTGAAGCCCAGCCTGTCCGCTTGCACCCGTGGATGGCATTGGCTCAGGTCCTGGTGAGGTGACTGTTCCCCCAGTGGCTCTCTCTTCTTAGCAGGCACTGGCGATAGTGAACGGTGCCGCACTGAGGCCAACTTCCTATGACTTGACTCCGTCCAGTGCCGGGTTTTAGACGACTTGGGCTGGGCCCTAAGTCCTGATGCCGGTGCCAGGGTGCTCTGCACCGAAGAAGATGTGCTGGGCACTGCCTCGGCTGGTTCCGGGTCCAAGGGTGGCAGCAGGGCAGCCTCCCATCAGGAGGACTCTTAGTCTTTGAGAGTTCTCGGGCGGAAACCTCTGCATATAGAGCACCGGTCCTTTTGGTGGCTCTCTCCGAGGCACCTCAAACAAGCAAAGTGCGGGTCACTCTTGGGCATGAATTTCCCACAGTCCTTGCAGAGTTTAAACCTGGGGGACCCAGGGTGATGAAAACTTGGGGGGGACCCCCCAACTACCAAGAACTATATACAATGATCTAAGTAAACTAACTATATCGTAACTATATACACGAACTATACACAAGCATAGGACACTGCTAACTTGCTATGCACAAGAGAAGTTCCAGCTAGCCGTCACCGGTGGTAGGAAGGAACTGAGGGGGTGGAGGGTCAGCGGGCCCCTTTATAGGGTGCCGTAGTGGCGCCACTCTAGGAGGCGCCAGTGCCGACCCTATGGATGCTGCTAGGGGAAAATCTTCCGGCTGGCGTGCACGCAGCTCACGCACACCTATTTTGAATGGACATGAAAAACCACTTGAAGAAGAAGTAGTCATTTAGCACTTCTGCCATTTCCACATTTTCTGTTATCATTCCCCCACCCCTCATTGAGAAACAGTATCCAGTCCTTTGTCTTCCTCTTGCTTCTAATGTATTTGTAGAATGTTTTCTGTTACCCTTTATGTCTCTTGCTAGTTTAATTTAGTTTTGTGCCCTGGCCTTTCTAAGTATGTCCCTCATACCTGAGTTATTTGTTTATATTCATCCTTTATAATTTGACCTAGTTTTCACTTTTTGTAGGACTCTTTTTTGAGTTTCAGATCACTGAAGATCTCCTGGTTAAGCCAGGGTGATCTCTTGCCATATTTCCAATCTTTCTTACATAGAAGTGTGTGTATAGACAAGCTCTCCAAGAGCTGCACTTGAGAGTGATATTGTAATTATGCATGAGACAGGAAATGTGATGGACCATCAACAGAACTGACTATACACACATGTAAAAAACAAACAACAACAACAAAACAACCAACCAAAGTAATCTTAGATATTTTGCTAAATAAACAGGAAATTGTTTTTCTCCCATAGAGACAATTGAGGGATATGTTTCCAAACAGTATCAATTCATCAATATTAATGCCAGATTCCATTACGTAAATGTTGTCACTGACTGACAGGTACAGAAAAGATATACAAACATAGAATACCAGGCTCATATATAAACTATGAACTCTAATACGGATGCTAAGGCCAGATTCTGACATTTTTACTTAGTACTATTCTCGGAGTAAAGTACTATCAATGTGAGTAAGAGTGGTGAAATCTGGCCATGACTTATTAATTTTCAAAAACAATATTTGAATAAATTTTACTCTGTACAAGTAACACCTCATTAAATCAGTACTTTTGATTTCTCTTGATTTGACATTAGCTAACCTGACAAGGACTGAAGAAGACATATATGCTTAAATTTTAGAAGGCACAGAAGAAAATAGATCACATTAGTAGCTGTTTTTTTGGAGAAGGAAGAAAACATTGCTAAAAAGATACAAAATGCAACATATTTAACATTTAAGGGCATTATGTATTTGTGGCTACGATGTCATAGTAGCCACTTTCCATTCACGTTTCCAGTTTCTAAAAACCACCCATTAACCAACATACCAAAATCTGTTGGATGCACAATATGTATTAAACGTTCCCTTTACAGAGGGAGCTGCAGGTGCTCAGCAACTCTAAAAAAAAAATGTCAACTTATTTTTGCCTAGTTCCACATAAGTGGATTTAGGTCCTGAGTTATAGGCACCATCATTTGACAGTGTTGGCTGTAGTGGTTTTAAGATCGGTTACACTTGAGATTTTCTAAAGGAAATCGTTGAGCAGTTTTAAATTCAGTGGGCCATAGCAATTTGTCGACTTAATAAATGTGGAAAGAAAGATTATCAGGGTACTGTAAATTAAGCTCTTTCAACCTTTTCATGTGCATTGAAACCATTTCCTAAGATGACTAAAGGCTTGATAAGTACACAGGATTTGGCTGAATATAATAGATTTACTGGGCTGGAAAGCTACATTAACTGCTAAGGTCATCTATCTGATGTTATTTCACTGTGGGAAATAATCTTAAATCACAGAAAGGTCACTTGAAATTGCCATTATAGCAAATATGTCTAAATAAATGTGAATTTCTTACAATATTATTTCCTATCATCAATGAACATTTCTTAATAACCTAGAAGAAATTATATTGGGCTCACACATGTCTTTGAATTCTTCTTGACCTTTATCATTCAATTTCCATCCCTGGCCTTTCCACTTTGGATGCAACTTTTGCATAAACTTGATTTACAATGAGGAAACCTAGTCCTGTTAAAGCACTGAGCGCTAGAACACAGTCACATTCTTCAAAACACACAGACAGGTTTAAAAAAGGACCTAGAAGGGTATGTCTACGCTACAGCTGAGAGTGAGTCTACCAACTCAGGTAGACAAACTCATACTAGCTTGGCTAAAAATAGCAACGTGACCATTGTGACGTGGGCAGCAGCTCAATCTCAAGCCCATCTGATCCTGGACTTTGAGCTCTAGTGGCTAGCTTAAATCTTTTCTGAAGCTGCAACATTCACACTATTTTTAGCATGCTAGCTTGAGCTGAGATAGCATGAGTCTGTCTACCCAGGCTGGTAGGCTCGCTCCCAGCTGCAGCATAAACATAACTGAAGGGTACAGACTCTTCTGAAATATGAATTTGTGAGTCTTGAGGTAGTGATTACAGAATCTAAAACCATGTTTTTCTAACTGTGAAGTTGGTGTTCTGGAGAGATTCTCGCTTCTTCTTGGAGAGCTGCAACAAAACGCAGATAAAATTTGACAGCCCATAACTATCATAAGGAATTTACTGCCACAGGTTACCACTGAGCTTAGTAAACATCAAAAAAGACTTAAATGCTTGTGACAAAGTTACAGGAATGGTAACTACCATTACACTAGCTTGGATACAGATGACCCCTGCTTATGTCGGGAAGAAGTTTCCTTTGAATTATATAGTACTGCACAATAAGGCACCGTATTAGTATTTTTCACCACCACTTAGAACATATAGCCTTCTTCTACAACAACTCATATATTCCTAACAAGGCTGGGGGATGGAAACGTGCAGCATGAAGTAGGCTGAATCATAAGAAGAAATTTATAATCAACAAAGAAAATTAAAGAATTGCTCTTATCAGATGTTGAAAGTTATCTTCCCAATTGGTACTATTTTTCTCTCTTCAAACAACAGGAAGAAGACTTTATCTTTAAAATTTTCAGTATATATTTATATCTACATCTACATCTTATCTTAGGGGAGACATTTTACGGCAAATGTGAGAAATTTCGATCTGAAAGAAAAGCGAAAACTATAGGCAGCTAGTCTGCCTGATAGCTCCCTTAACCATGTGGAGTAACATTTCACATTTAAAAAGGTCAGTGTGACACAGTGACCTTTGGTGCCAATTGGCAGAGGGCATGGGGTGCATAAGGGGATTGGTGTCTACGAGTCTGGTATTTACATACTAGTTAACTGAAAAGTGTCATGTAAGATCTCTAATGAAAGCTTGTGTCACACTGATCATCATAATCATTATGAAATGTATATACTGATAATACATAAGGAGTTATGTATATACACTGAAAATCATGTTCTTAAGGTCTGAGTTAAGGCAGGTCACCAGAAGATGATCCACCTACTCCTGCCAGGCAGGAGGAAAGAGATGTCTATTCCTCTTTGTCTGGTCATGTGTGTACTGTCTGTTTCGCAATGGAAGCCTGTCTAGAGTCTGAGCTGAATGTTAATCAAGAGATTGTAAAAAACAAGAAAGAAGCACACAGGAAAAATCAACTAGCGGAAAGAGTTGTCATCCTGTTTATATGTCATGAGAATGGATTTTTGGATTATAGCTGTAGAGACAGAGACAAACTCTGAATCTTTCGCCTAGGAAGTAAGCTGACAGTGGGGTTGCTTTATGAATGGAAGATCACAGCCAAACCTGGTTGTAATATGCTGGAAGGATTTTAGGTGAGCTTTTACTCTTGTAGCATAATGTCCTATTAGTTAAGTTTAGGCTCTAGTATGCACATTATGGTTTCATTTTATGTGTAACCTTTTGTTTCCAATAGCTCTGCTTGCTATCATTTGGATCTCTGTTCTTTGTTAAATAAACTTATATTTGCTTTCTCTATGAAGAAATTTAAGTGCTGTGGGCTAAGGTGTAACCAGTAAACTTCCTTTGGGAACAGCCAATCTGGTAATTCTGTGAGTATTCAGTAGAGCAGGGGCAGGACACTGCAGGGGAAGCTCAGAGGACTTGAGGGTTAGAATACCTGTGAAGAGACAATAAGGCCTGAGTAGGCCTGGAGGGGAGTGGTTTTATTGCCAGTAGCTAGTGGAGTCACAGAGCTGACCCTGACAGGCACAGACAAAGTTTCTTCATGCGAAGGGCAGGAGATGGCGAGGCGCCTCCCAACCCTGGGTATCCCCAGGAACCATCACAGGTCACATGGGAGTTATTATTATTCCTTTTGTATTGCAGTAGTGCCAACGAGTCCAAGTCATGGACTAAGACCCTGTTCTGTTAAGTACTAATCAAACATAGAACAAAAGCCCCCAAAAGACCCAGCTCCATCTCCATTTTGGCTGATCCTCTCTAAAAGCAAGACATCTGTATGAATGTAATAGTTGTGGGTAGTGTCAGAATTTACAGACATGAAGACTGCAGCATCAGTTAACCACAGAACCAGAACAGCAAGGGCAGCAGCAATTCATCCTTTCTGATACTGGAATTTAGTTTCCATGGTGCAGTCCATCTTTCACCTCTTTGCTAAAAGTGCCACAAAGGATCCTGGCTGTAGCTTTCAGACATGGACTGAAGCTACCAATTCATTGCACAAAGGTTCCCAAACAGCTGTGTGATAGGAATTATGTTTGAGAAAGGGTTTTCAAAGGAACCTATGGGAATTGAGTGCCAAACTCCTACTGAGCTTCTTCAGAAAGCCCAAGCTTGGACACTGCTAACCCTGGGGTGAAGTGGAACTGGTCAGCCAGGATATGGAACCTTTCATTTTGTTTAACAAACATCTGAACAAGGAAGTCCCACCCACCTCCTAGTAAAATTTTAATGAAATGCACCATTCACACTATCACTTTCTCCTTCTGCCAAATTTTGTCACTCTGATATATTCCTATTCTAAGCTGTAATGCCATCGGAGCACAACATGAGAGTTCCAGAAAAAGGCAGTTGTCAGAATCCAAGCCCAGTGGTCATGGCATTGGTGACACGACAGAAGACAAAGACCCAAATACCATGGATTACCCAGGGGCTTGAAGTACAGGGTCTTGTAAGTTTCAACAGGACAATCTCAAAAGCATTTCATTAGACTAGTGGTCTCCAAACCTTTTTGATCGCGCACCCCTATCAGTAACAATTTTTTGAGCACGCACCCCCTGCTGCACACCTCCAAGGATCCTCTCGTGCACCCCCCTGTGGTGCACGCATTCCACTTTGGAGACCACTGCTTTAGACTATTTTCTCTGGGAAAATGTTTCCAAGAATGCTCCATGCCATAAGGTCTGATGCTGAGAACAAATATATAGTTAGCAAAGCACCTGCTCTGACAGAAGATGTGGTATTTTTTTGGCCCATTACACATTGTGGAAAGGGAAATGGAGACAGAACCCCTAACAAGGCCCCCTTCTCTTTATAAGGAGAGATAAAAAGATTCCACTGGCTGCCTCAAACAGGCTAGGAGTGGAAAAAAGACAGCCTACTGCTCTCTCCCAGCTCCCCCACTTGCGTGGGGACAGGAAAGAAGAACTCTCCAAAAAGGGAATAGGATGATTAGAGCTGGGCAAACAGTGAAGATATTTTTCTTCAAATATTCACTCTGATTATCAAATGAGCTGGCTTTGGCTGCATTTGTACCCTTTTGCATCGACCTTCCAGGAATAGTTGCACACTTAAGTTTCACTGGCATGAACATTTCAAAGCTATATGCATAGAAATCAAAATTTAAATTCAAAACCATGGAAAGGTGCACGAAGTGCTGGTGCACTCATTCAGCCGGGGAAGAAAAATAATATCCTGTACTGTATCTGACCAACCACAATTAACTTATACTCATACATGAATTTCTCATAGAGAACTGTTCACAATCAAATTGACCGAGTGTTAAAAGTTTGCAAAATATTTGAAAAAAAAAATCACAATTGCTTATAGATACAGAACAGAAAAAGATTCAAGATTCATTGACTAAACTATTTGCTCAGCTCCGAAGTTGACCAAACAGCAAAGAATTTAATCCTAAACCAGAATTACCACAACTATGTCAGATTACCAGTATAAAGTCTTAAGTTTAGGAACCACATATGTTTCAGATCAACTCTTAACTATCATTTCAGCACAGTGGATGGCGAGATCTTTTAATGACCAACATTCAAACCTACCTTAAAACTTCTCTAATGAAAAAGTCAACATTATTTCCAGAAATTGTAGAGCAATTCAAGAATGGCAAACAAAGAACTGAAAATAAAACAAAGCCCATGCAACAATACAGGCCCCATTCCCAAGCACACACTATTATGATTAAAAAAACAGTGCAGATAGCAAGCAAGCACACAACATCCATGATTCCAATTGTTCATCTAGTCAGTCGAGAATCATTAATTAAGAAAATGACCCTACCTGTAGAAGTATGAACACCCCCTAACTGTGTTGTGAGTAAAATGTTCCTGAGTCTTCTCATTTCCAAAGTCCTCTAGAGGATCTGACCACAGGATATCACACATAGGTCCATATGCAGGTGGTTCCTTGAATCGATCTAACTAAGAAAAATAAGACAGAAATACTAACTTTTTACATTTTATTATTTAGGAAGTTAGAAATATACATAGATTGAATACTAACTTGTTAACATTAGGCATCCAGAAAACATCCATAAAAAACACATTAGCGATAAGACTGTATTTCAGGGACTGCCAAACTGAGGCCCAGAGCATACTACAATTTGAGTCCCAGCTGCTCTCATCTTTAATATGGTGGATACTTGGATAACAATGGAGCTGGCACCAACAGCGTAAGTGAGTCATATCTCTGCATTTAAAAGAGGAGGAGGACAGATGCATTTTGTTCCATTCTGTGCAACTGAAGTGTGCTCTTTAGTTCCTGCCCTGCCGTGGGCAAATATTGGGTGACCTGCTGTATTTTAGGACTAGTCATCCATCATGAAACTTGACTAAAGGAGCTAGGGACTTTTTAAAAGGAAAATGACAACAGTCATACCAGAACAAATTTCTTTCAATTAAGATATATCGAATATAAAATTTTAAAAGTACTGAGGCAATGTCTCTGCACTGTAGCAACTTGCTGCGATTCTCTCATAGCTTTCATTAACTTCTACTTTAACCTTATTTAGTTGCAGCAAAGAATCTCTCTTTCAGAATCTCTTAAAAATTAGCAAATTATACAGTCATACTGCAAACAAGACAAAGCATAAAAACTAGGACAAACATTAAAAATTGATATTTTTCAGCACAAAAGCTATATATAAGCACCCTGTAAAAGATATGTTTACAAATCAGTCTGACAAGGCTATCAAATTCTCCACTCCGTCTAGGAAGCGAAAGGCTTTGTCATTTTTCCACACTCAATTAAGAAGTTTTTATTGAGACAGCCTCTGCATTTCTACCTTCACATGCTCATCATGAAATATTCATCACAAACCCACACTTCTAAGTTGTTTCAGATCTCTAAATAATTCATATCTTTGTTGTAACTGTAATACATCAAAATAAAACAACACACATTCATAATTATGAAAAAACCTGCTGATTGGCAAGGATGAATAGACTTGTTAATGAAAAAAATTCTGAAAATGTTAATCACTCTAACCTGGAATTTAAGCATTAAATAATTTTAACCTACCATTTTGCTATGCTGTGAAAACAACAAATGTTTAGGAAGAGAGTATTTCTGTTTAATCTAAACTTTAGCTGGCAAATACAGCTTTACATTCATTACTTAAAATGCAGATAATGTTTTAATCAAATTGGTGTAAATGAAAAAGCTACTACTAATGTATATATTTCTCACCATGATACAAAGTACTCCTGGCTACTATAACGATTTATTTAGTAGTTTCAAAGAATGGAAAAAATTACGTATTTTTATTTGCCAACCTCCTTCAACAAGTGTTACAAATGTAAAAATCCCTAAGTTTTAAAAGTAAAATGAAAAATATTAACTTTGAATGGTTTCAATTTACACATTTGTAATATAAAATACTATGCAAGATTTCTTTCAGTGCTGCATCATTGGGGGAAAAATCTCCCTAGAATAAAGAATACGTAACAACGGAATTATGGAATTTAAACAGCATAATGCCTGTCGTCATAAACCTTTATGAGATTTAAAAACAAAATCTAACAAGACACTTAAATACATTTTAATATAGATATCAATGTAACATACCTCCCCTGAGATGTTAAAAATATTGGAGATGTTTTCATTCTGGAAGTCTATTCATCTCTGTGTAAGCTAACCATGTTTTATATCTCTAATACACCACTGTGGTAGTGATTGGTTGTTGCATTAATACCTCCCGTGCTGGACTGATGCAGCACCATTAAAGGGACAGTCATATTTAGAGAGATCTGATCTTCTGTCTTGTTTTATTGAACCTGTCCGTCTGCAGGCTAAGCTTCCATAGGTTGAAATATCTATGTATTTTTCTGGTCTGACAATCAGGGTCCAGACATGCCAGAGGGAAGAACAAGTGGTCTGAACCATAAAGAATAAGTAATTGAATCAACTGATTGTACATTATATTATTGTACTATATAAAATAATATTGAGTAAGGTCTTTTATGAAAGCCAGGGACCATGGATGATTGATATCATTCTGAAATGTATGCATTAACATTATATAAGGAATTATGAATACTTACTGATATTATTCTTTGAAGTCTGATCAAACGACGAGAGAAACAGGAAAGAAGGTTTTGATCTCCCAGACCGTAAAGGAGGATCAGTAATAGGCCTAAGGTTCAGCCAGTGGCTAACCCTCCTGCAGCATTATAAGCAGGGAAGTGTGACTCTGGGAGTCCCTGAATGCCAACTGGCAGAGGGATCCCCATATTGTAACTTATATCAAACCTGAAACATTCATTGCTCCATAGTATGCATCTCAAAGGTGTAGTGTAAACTGGTAATACACTGATCCTGAAAGTCATTATATGATGTATGTATGGACTGTATACAAAAAGTTACAGATGTGTGCTGGAAATATGTTCTTAATCGGTGTTTGGGAGGCAGAGCATGAATTCAGCCTGTCCTAGATAAAGGAATGTTATTTCACAGCCTTGACTGTGCCTCCAATGTAAATTAAGCGAGGTGTGACCTAAGACAATGAAAAGCACATTTACCTGCAAGGTAAAACAAAGCCACCAGACAAGGAACCTGATCATTTAATCTAAATGGGATGGAGCCTGCACCGACAGAAAGCCTTCTTGCCTTCTGAAACAGGGTAAATATGCTTTGGTAAAATATAAACTGAGACAAAAAACCAATTTGTCATTTTTCACCCGAGAAGACAAAGAAACCAAGCACTTTGGGCTCTATATTGGATCCTGGCTAAGTACTGGCCAACCATGCTGCAAGAGTGACCATTGTGAGAAAACTTCTCTGGACAAAAGACTAGTTTGTCAAGTTGGATTTCAGTCTTAGAAGTATATTTTTACTTTGTAACCATTTCTATTTCAATTCTTTCTACTTGGTATCACTTAAATACCTGTTCTTTGTTAATAAACAATCTTGTTTTATTACACAACCATTCAGTGCACTGTTTCAAACTGAAGAGTAAAGTCCTCGGTCAAACTAACAGGCTGGTGCTGTGTACTGTCTCTTTAAAGGAGTAGCAAACTTGATAAGCTTTGTGACTGCTACAATGAGAGGAGCTGAGCACTGCAGGGAAGATGGTTTTGGGGAGACTTAGAATTGGAAGGACTCTTGGGATCACCCTGCTGGAAGGGGTAACCAGGCTGGTGGAGGCCAGGCCGAGGTCATTGTGCTGCAAAGCAGGCTGCTGGTGTCACAGTTCTGAGCCAAAGCTGTGCAGCACAGAAGTACCCAGGGTTACAGGGCACATGGTGACACAGCCCCTTAACCGGCAAGGCCGACTTTAGGAAATGCGGGGCCCAATTTGAACAGTTTTGACGGGGCCCCGGCAGGGATGACTAAAAAACAAACAAACAAACAAACAAAAAAAACAAGTTAAAAAAAAACACAGGGGGCTTGTACTCACAGGGCGGTGCTCCGAGTCTTCGGTGGCACTTTGGCGGCGGATCCTTCACTCGCTTCAGGTCTTCGGCAGCACTGAAGGACCCGCTGCTGAAGTGCCGCCGAAGACCCGGAGCACCGCCAGGTGAGTAAAAATTAAAAAGGTGCCTCTAGCCAGGAAAGAGATTCTCACTGGGCGCGGGGCCCTCTTAGGCACAGGGCCCGATTCAGGGGAATTGGTGGAATAGGCCTAAAGCCGGCCCTGTTAACTGATCTGGGTGAAACCCCAAAGCATCACATATGGCTCCGTCACTCTTGCACCTGAAGGCCTTCCAAGTAAACTGAAATATAAACATATTTCTCTCTCTCTCTCTCTCTCTCTCTCTACTTCCTTAGCCTGTAAGGGTATGTCTGCACAGCCTGCAGAAGTGAGCCTCCAATCCCCGGTTAAACACTCAGTCTCTGAAGCCCATCCTCATCCCTAGGCTTCAGAGCCCAGACTTCAGCTCAAAAGCCACAACTTCAAAGTGCAGTCTACACCAGGGGTTTCAAATTGGGGGTCAGGATCCCTTGGGAGGTCACTAGGTTATTACATGGGGGGGGGTGTTGCGAGCTGTCAGTCTCCACCCCAAACCCTGTTTTGCCTCCAGCATTTATAATTGTGTTAAATATGTAAAAAAGTGTTTTTAATTTATAAGGAGGGGTTGCACTCAGAGGCTTGCTGTGTGAAAGGGGTCACCAGTACAAAAGTTTGAGAACCACTGGTCTACACAATCATTGTTAGAATCCCGGCACAAGCCCCACTGGCCTGAGTCCGTTGACCCAGGCAGGGAGGCTCACTTCTGCAGGCTGTATAGATGTGCCAACAGAAAAATAGCTTGACAAATGTAGAGAGTTTCGTGCATTTGTGTAGCACATTGAGGAAAAGTCAAAGAAATAAATTTTGCATTTAGTTAAAGTGGATGCAGCTGCAGTTATTTTCTCTCTTGTGAGAAGTGAACTTCACGCTCTGGGTCCAGATCCTATCCAAGTTCTCTATCTGACATGCCAAAACCTTCTCTCCTATTGCCAGACCGTTTCATTGTTCCTGTGGAACTTAGTTGCTGTGTGAAGTCATAGTCTCAGATGGAGAAAAAACAACTCAGGAAGCTAGGATCAATACACGGAGGCCTTGGAATACCAGGGGAAAAACCTTGAACTGCAATCTGGATTCAACTGAGAATCACTACAGATAGTTGTGAGCTGATATGTTCATAACAACCTTAGATTCTTCATTTGGCTCCATTGAGGCAGGGTGAAAAATTCCTAGCTCACCTCCTCAACTCCAGTGGTTATTTCTGAATGGCCTCAATAGCTTCTAAGTGTGATCTTTTAAGTAGTGAATCTAGACTAGAGACAGTTCACAATACAGAGTGTCTTTTAAAAGGAGGATTTTCCAAAGTGCTCAGGATTGGCCTTACTCTGCTCTGCAATGAAAGAAGAGTTAGGCCAAAACTAAGGTCTTTTGAGAATCCCACCCTAAGGGTTAGGTCAAGAGAAATGAAACTACCACCCTTAAAAGGGAAAGGGGGGAGGTAAATTTCTATTGCAATTCACATGCAAGGCTCTTTCTAATGCCAGCAACAGCAGATCTATTACTCATAACAAGCAGAAGACATCTTGCACTACATCACATTGGAAACAGACAGAAAGGTCACAGAAAGAAATCACCTTCCAGCGAGAATGGCTGGATTTCTTGCAAGCAGCAGCCAAAACATTCATTAAGTCACCTCAGGAGGTCCCTGGATGCACACAAGGAATAGACCGAGAACAGGCATTTTGGAAAGATTTTTTCCAAAAGCATGATTGACCTTGCCTGAGAGGGATACGGCCCTTCAGGGGAAAGTAGTCTTGAATGGCACAGTGGATTGTAACTAAAAAATAACCTTTAGAAAGAGTCTTTGAATCAGGGAATCTGTGCTGTTTATTCAAAGGATGGCTAAGGAAAATGTGATTATGAGCTGTCACATACTACTGAACACTGAATAAATGGTCTGCCATATTATGCAATTAAAGACAGCACACACCAACATTTTCTTGGGAGCAGAACTGCACAAATGAAAGGTTTTGGAAACATTTTTCAGAATTGGGGCAGGTCTTCCAAGGGACAAATGTCAAGAAGAATCAGTATCATTTTCACTGCCACAGCGGAACTGGAGACTGCTCTACTTGGAAAAAAAATGCAAGACAAGAATCACAAAGATTGTGTCTCTCCAAAGACAGGACTCTTGTCCAGGTAACCCTAGCCATCAGACATCTCAGTTTACAGAGAAAATTTTGCAGGGTAATTCAAAGCAATACTGACAGATAGGTAGGGAACAAAAGTAAATGAGCATGTCCTCCCTCTGTGGTAGAAAATCAGCCTCCTAAAGTATATTAAGTGTTCTACAGACACTCACATCTAACAAGGCAATTCCTGGTTCCCATTTTGACTGCCTGCATTTAGAGTATGTCATTAGTTTCACTGCAAACACATTGCCGCTGCAATAGTATGATGGAAGTAAGACATATGGAGTGAGGCATTTCTTGCTTTCTCAGTTTGTTCTTGTCCACTTGTCTCAAGAAAAATGGATGCACTCTAGATTGAAAGGAGGGGAAGGAGAACACTGTTGCCTCTCTGCTGCTCCCTAGCAGAGCCATATTGTGACCAGTAAAGGATACAGCTTGAGGCATGTCTAGCTGTCTTTTCACTGATTCTGCTACCTAGCCAATGAGACTAGCTTATCAGGTTCAGTTTTATATCTGAGGGTGCAAACGTGAACACAGAGCCAGAATTCAAAAAAGCTCTGGGACAGATTTTCACATGCTGGGTACCCTCTATTGCAGGGGTCAGCAACCTTTCAGAAGTGGTGTGCTGAGTCTTCATTCATTCACTCTAATTTCAGGTTTCGCATGCCAATAATACGTTTTAACATTTTTAAAAGGTCTCTTTCTATAAGTCTATAATATATAACTAAACTATTGTTATATGTAAAGTAAATAAGGTTTTTAAAATGTTTAAGAAGCTTCATTTAAAACTAAATTAAAATGCAGAGCCCACTGGACATGTGGCCAGGACCTGGGCAGCGTGAGTGCCACTGAAAATCAGCTTGCGTGCCGCCTTCGGTACCTGCGCCATAGGTTGCCTACCCCTGCTCTACTGCAACCAGATTTTCAAAATAGCTTAGCTCCCATTAAGGCACATAAGTGAGGGCCAGGTTTTTAAAAGAGCTCACTATCCATCTCTGAAGTTATTCTGGTTGCCACATAAAATCTATTATTATGTTTGTTGCAAGTATAGTTATATAAAAACCCACACATGTACATGTTTTTTTTCACCAAATAAATTCACAGTACTCAATTATTTCAACCCAAAATAAATAATCAATAGGATGCTTAAAATGTTCCAAAAGAAAGGAATGATCTAATGACTCCACATTTGACTATGCTTCCAAACTTATTTATTTTAAATTAATTTTTCAAAAAGCAAAGATGATGAATCCTACATTTTATTACTAGCCAAGATTTTGGAGGCTTCCTCAATAAAATAAAGGTAGAAGTTTCCTTTTTGTCCTGTTTAGAAAGACCAGAAAAGGACGACAGTGTTCAAGATTAGTTTGAATGCAACTGAAAAACCAGTAACTTCCCCTATAAATCTTAAACAAATTAACAACATTGGAAAAAACCTCTCATGTTATGTTAAAACATGGTTTTAGTGTTTATTAGACTTGAACAGTACCCAGACTTACTTTTCTGATGTCATCTAAAGTGTTGATCTCTGGAGACAAGCCACCATGCACACACAGGAATTGTTGGTTCATCAGAGCAGCCAAGGGAAGGCAGTCAAAGGCATCCATGCAGGCATCATATACTCGTTCTGAATACTTTATTTTACCTTTTGGATAGTAAGATGGTATCAGAAGATGGTGTTCAGTATTTTAAAGAAAAAGATGACTGTAATTTAAGGGCTTGGTCCTGCTCTCAACTAGAAAGGGCCAACGGACTTCAATGGGAGTAGAACTGTATCATAAAATCCTAAATAATATTTTACAGAAAATAAATCACTGTGCATACTGAGTCGTTCTCCTCCCCACCCCCACCCCCACATATTTTGGGTACTAGAGATCTGGGTTACTTTTACATGCTGTTGGAAAAATTCTACATAATTTAATACAGATGAACCTACTAAGATTCTATAGAACTTCAATAGCATTCCATACAAGTTAGTCTAAAAGCGTATAGAATTTAATACAGAATTTTTTTTCTACGGAAGTGTTAAACCAACCAATTTAATACAGAATTATATTCCTGTTAAGAAATTCCATAGAAAGCTTTGAAATTCTGTAGGAAAGTTATTATTCTCCAGTAAATGATCTCCCATAAAGAACAGTTCTATGCAGAGGAATCTAAACTTTAACCCACATCCTTGTAATTAATTATCTGCAGAAACATCACTGTGAAATGAATGAGCGAATACAATGAATCCAAAATGTTAATTTACCAATATGCATATTAAACTCAGTAAACCATGCAGCATTTGAGCCAATTAACATTTTTTCCCATCCTTCATGTTAAAGTGGGAATGTGGACCCATGCAATAGCTTCAGTTTATATTACTGCACACAGGTTACTCATTGTGCAAATCACAGTCTACAGCCAATAATCTTTGAAGTATCCCAGTATTCTTTAGTACAATAAAAGAAAGAAATGCATGATACTGTATGTTTACACTTCCAATTTAGAAGGGAAAATGCCCTATATTAAGTAACAATCTTTTAAAGGGATTCTTAAGCTTTTTCATACCATAGATTAAATCTTAATTAAGCATTGCCTAACAAACTACCTGCCTTCCCAACTGCATAATATCCCTGGTGGAGGACTACCATCCCACTCCAATCTACATTAGCTTACCTGGAAAGGTAATGTTAAGAAGTGTTATTTGTTCCGACCCCAAACTGAAGGAAGAGATGGTGCACAGTTGTACACTAAGAGACCAACGTTAGCAGAGACACCAAGAAAATCATGCTTTTTATTTTGCAGACACACTAGAAGGAAAGAGCACAGAAGTGCAGAAACTGTGGCTTCCCCAACATCTACAGTATTTGATGAAGTTTCCCCAGGTATCTTTAGACTTCCCATGATTGCAAGAACACAGTCCCTAACCCCTTCTTATTACCAATCCTTTCACCTGTCCATTTTGCCATATGTTGAAACAGATTTTTATATTATATTTTTTCTTCAGTGGGTTTCCCCTTAAGAGAAGGATGGTTTAAGGATGCAAAATAAGTACTACATGAGTACTTACTAAGTAACAAACAAATTACAATGTAATATGGAAGAGGTTGTGAATTTAAAGCACACTTACATTCTTGTTTAAATGTGAAATACTCTGTTAAATGTCTACATTCATGATTCCCACGAAGTAAAAACAGTGTTTTGGGATAAAGGATTTTCAAGGCCCACAAATACAGCACACACTGTAAAACAAAAACAAAAACATTAAAATAGTGACAGTGATTGACAAAGGTATAAAATATTTTAGCCTTGTTTCAAAAGGTATACCCAGCAGTTTATATATTTTATGCAGATTGTTTCCCAAGCTTTAAGGTAGCTTCGTAGAAATTATTAGGCTTCAATGTAGTTTTATACTCTTGCTAAGTGACATTTTCTTTTTACACACATCTGTGTACCACAGCTCCTGAGAATTATTGTCTTGCATGTCCAGGGAAAATAAGACCATTCTATCTTGGAGGGTTGGACAGGTATCTGCCATGGAAACCATTTCACAGGAAAATCTGCATTTCATAACAGAAGTAACAAAATATTGTCCTGGAACAAGTTCATAAGCACTTGTGAAAAATCATTGAATTCATAACATGGAAAATTTGTATACAAAAAACTTGTAGAGAACACTGGCAGTTTTGCACAAGTCTGGAGTCAGTCAGTCAAGCAGAGTTAAGACACCCCTGGTTTGTCTAGCTCCACCCACCATGTGGACAGTGCTGGCAGGTTCTAGACCCTCGGGCAATAAGGTTTGGCAGGCAGCTTTCCGAAGTCTGAGGTGAACTCATGCCACGATCTTTAAATTAAGGTGCTCAGCGCCATTGAAAATTAGACCCTTTTATAACAGTGCATAACCACAGGCACACAGATTTGAAAATGTTAACCCAATTAAGTAATATTTGGGTTTTAATGAGATCAACGACTGTTGCAGGAGAAAAAAAAAAGTGCCTGAATTCAGGTTTTAGTATATACAGTAAAAAGACTGATTTAATCTACCAAATGTATTTATTATACTTTTTTTTAAACTCTCATTTATACTTTAACAGTATTTGGTTAATGATCTGGGATTTGAGAGAGTTGTTTTTGTTTTTTAAGTATTTCAATGTACACCTTAAAACCCTCACACTTTTAGTGATTCCATTCTCACTTATAATTTGACATTTCTTGGTCATAAGGAGGAAGGGGGTGAGGCTATTGACGATCTTTTTAATCTCTGAATGTTTGTTTCTACTTTGTTTCCTCCTATGTTAAAAATGAATTTAACACTTTCATGCTCTTTGTAAAAGACACTATTTATTCTGTATCTATAGTTACATAAAACACAAACACCAAAGTGAATTTTCTCTTGAGTTTAGGGCTAAGTATGTGTAAAGGTCTGGAACTTTGGAGTTTATACACACAAATTTTCCTGCTTCCATTCTGGAGGTTTGGAGTGCAGTAAATAAAAGGAGCAGAGAACACTACCTACAGAGCCAGTAGATCCTGGGAATTCTGGCATAGACCAACTCCCTCAGACTGGAGAGCCTGCATCTACACAGCACACTTCTCAGCTCACCCAGCCTCCTTTCATCCCCTGGACAGTTCTACCACCATCACCTTCTTGGGGATGGGGGAATGGGAAAGGATGTCAAAGTGCAGAGGCAGAAACCAGGTAAATTAAGTCGGACATAAATCAGTATTAAATTACTGTGGACATCCTGGAGGGTTATGTGCATATGGGGAGGCAGAACTCAGCTATCCTAGGGGTCACATCTAACCACACAGACAGTACCTGTGAGGAGCCTTCTGCAGGTTTCTGCATCTGAAAGGATTCTTTGAGCGTTACACTTTAATGAGGATAAAGGTCTGATCTCAAAGGATCAACATTAATTTTATCTGAATAGCTTGACCACAACCACATCTTTTGACTTGAACATGTGTTCAGGAGTTCTTGAACCCTTTGATCTCTTTGGTGTGTTACACTGCTTAAATCCCAAAATATCAAGCAGTGCTAAGAAAAGGAGCTGAATGTCACGCACTTCTAGATTACAGTGAGAGAAAGAGCTCACAGGCTATGGCTCTTGCCAAGTCATCTTATCTTTTTTGATACTTAAAAAATTGGGACAAACGCTGCCCAGAGACTTTATTTCATATAAGCGATGCTTTGTTAATAAAAAACTAGAGAAGTGTAAGCCTTCTGGACCTCTTCCATAAACTACTTATACTGTTAAGAGGTTTTTCAATATTTTTTAAACAGGACAAGAAATTTGCAAGATTCAAAAACTAATTAGACACATACACACAGAGAGATAACAGAATATCCAGCGTTATAAGAGTTAATGCAAAAAGATGAGTTTTGGGAGGGAGATAAACCTGTCTTAAGCCTGGAAGCATGGAGGTTTTAGCTATTAAGTAGTAGGGGGAAGACTTCCTTGAGGTGACAGATTATCCCACATTTACCAATGGTGTGGTTTCTTGCATCTTCCTTTGATCCCTCTGGTGCTAGCCAGTCAGACAGAATACTGGACTAGATGACCTCCTGATCCAATCGGGAAAGCCCTTTGTTCTTCTGATACTGTTACGTAATTCAAGCCTAACATTTAAATTATGTTATTTTAACAAAATTTTGCAATAGCTAATAGGTTGGGTTTTTTTAAGGTCCAAGTGTTACTTTTAGAATTAATCTTCCTCTATATTATTTGCCTCCCAAACATTGTAGCACTATGCTAGTGAATGAGAACAACTACCTGAAAAACCTATTTTCGCTGTACAGACTAAATGAAATGCAAACTGAATGGTGAAAAAAAAGGGGCCTAATTCTCTACTGCCTTGCACCTGGTGTAATCATTTACATGTCAGCACAGTGAATCAGCATTCACATGGCACTTCCCATTAGTACCCAGCTCGGATAAATTAATGATCCAACTGGCGGACCAAATTCAATGAAGATTCCTGGTCATCTGCCACTTGAGGCATATTGGGCATACACTAAGAAGAACAGTGACTGCTGAGAACATGTAAATACAACCATTCTGATTTCATAACGTTTTCTATCCACTTTGCAGAGCTGTTAATGACTCTAGAAGTTGCAAGGCTGGAGAAATGATTTACACCAGCTGAGGATCTAACCCCAGCTATTGAAAATTCCCCTGTTTTAATAGTCCACAGTATTATTAAGGAAACAAAATAGGAATTTTGTTTTTTGTAAACACGATTAAAAATTGCAAGTATTCCTTAACAACAAAAAAAAACCCTCTCTCTTGGGGTTTTGCACAAAGAATATGCATAATTCATATTGATTTTCCTCTGTAGTCTTTTATGATAATTTATAGCAGTGACCTCCCAGTCTGGTCACTGCTAATAGATCTCTGAACTGCTTTCATATGCTCGCAGACTGAGTTTATAAAAAATGGCCAAGTATTTAAAATATAACTCAATAAACTGCATCATGTAGTTTATGCTTAGTGTCTTTCAATTATTTCTGTAACAGACATGCTGAGTTTATAAAAATGAAAAGGTGGCTTTTCTACCTACCAGCTAAAAGTCAAGTTGTTTTTCACCATCATATGCATCATCATCACTAATAATAAATTCTGCAGTAATGAAGCCAGGGGTTTGCACAAGCTTAAATTTTCACACCACTAGTGATTTTCAGTGCCCAACTTGAGACACTTTAAAAGGGGCTTGATTCAGAGAGCAGGTGTGCTTAGCACTTTTGGAAAATCAAGTCACTTTAAGGCATCTCAAGTTAGGTACCAAAGACTACAAAAGCCACTGTTGAAAATGTAGGCCAGCATATTAACATTATGCCCTCAGAGATATTTGTGTAACAGTGTCTCAAAATTCTAATTTAGTGTGCTAGTTTACTGATGAGCAGCCAGCTCACTCCCTCTTAGCTATGTTGGCTCTACCTTAGCAACGGACGTAAAAAATCTTTTAGCCAAAGTAGGCAGTTATGACTGAACACACAAACAGGAAGCAGGTCTGTTGAACAAGAAAGTACCATATACATAGCTGCATTTCAGAATTGAAACAGACTTTAATGTCACAACATTTAAACCTGACCTTTCCCCTCTTGTAAATGTAATTGTGACCAAGTTATATTTTGTTAGTATAAATCTGTCATAAATGGTGAGACTGAGGTTTCCTATCACTGAAATCTGCTAGAGTTATTCTTCTGTTGAAGAGGCCACCTTTCCCCATTTGAAGGTTTGTGTTTCTTTCTAAAGACGACATTTTATTCTAATTATAAGGCTGGTGATTTTTCCCTATGCAGGTACCAGGCAGATCTGACCACATTTTATACAAAAATCATAGGATTAGAAGGGAATACAAGGGTAATCTGGTCTAAACCCCTGCCAAGATGCTGGATTTGTTGTGTCTAAATATGGTTGATCACAAGGTTTTATTAAAACCTGAGCAGCATCTTTGTTTTCTGAGCATTTCTTTTGTTTTAGTCACTCCTCACCCATCGTGCTCCCTCAGAGCCCTGTATGCTACAGTGGGGTGGCAGTGTTCCCTCCTGGATAGGATGCAGCACAATGGAAGGACTCTTTCGTTCTGCTCCTTGTTGTGGCCTCAGGAAAATTCCTTAATGTTTTTGTGCCTCGGCTAACAAGTCTGCCAAATGTTAGTCACAATACTGATTTTCCTCGCAGGCATGCTGTGAAGCTCACTTAATGTATGCTGAGTGTTTCCAGTTCTCTGGATGAAAGGTGCTCTAGAAATGCAAAGTGTTTATTATTATTATGGTGAAGTGGTCTCACCAAGGTTCTTCTGCATGATATGGCTACATTTAATAAGTAATTTAAATAAATTCATATTTAAAATCTGAAGTTTTGACAGGGTCATCCAGCACTGATATCTGTGCAGTCTACTTAACGCCTCTTTTATTTATCAGTTAGATGTTGTGGATTATTCCTAAATCTATCTTTAAGGCTTTGAGAAACATCAGAAAAACCCAGTATTGCCAGTATCACGCATTCAAAATTCACAAGTGAGATGCTGAAAAATCACAAGCTTGTCTTAATCATCAGGGGGATTTTAAAAAATGGATTATTTTTATTTGCCTTCAGGTTTGTCTAGTGAGGTAAGTTCTTGTTGAGTTGCCTTTTTGTGAATTTCATTCTGTTTTATCTTGTGTCATTTTATATCTGATGCACATGCATCCAGAGGTTACATTAGGCCTATTTACAATTTAAAAAGGCAAAAGAGTTGTGTTGCTGCTGTTGTGGAATTTTTAATCTTCCCTTGTGAAATCTACAATGTAGCCATTCCTCCTCCCCCACTCACCCCCCGGGCCAGAATCAGAGTAGTTTTATTTTAATGTGTTATTTGAGAAGCATATTTTAGACATTAAGTTTTCTTTTTACCATCTGTTGAATATTCCCAGGCTGCTCTATCATCTTGTTTTGACACTTGCACGCTCCTTTATCACCTCTAGGCTTAGTTACTGAAATGCTTTCTTCTAACTGGTTTCCCATATGATTTTATTTTAAATGATCATATGCAAAATACTGCTGCAGTTATTTTCCTTTCTAACTGCTCAGCTCATGCAGTCCCTAGTTCATTCCTTAAAGAGAGACTCTTTTTAAAGCAAAACAAGGGGAGCTAACAAATAACCCAATGCATTTTCTCAAGTGCTTCACTTATTTTTTTTAAACAAATACTTTAGGAACTTCAATTGGAAGTTAGATTTCAGTCTGAACTTCTCTCTTGAACCAGGGCACCTTTTTATTTTGTAATCCCAATTTTGTGCAGTTGGGACCACCTGGTCAGGCTCAATTTGTCCCAGGGACATCTCTGCTTCTGCACATGGATTTATTCTGCAAACAGGGGTGGGGAGTAATGATGGGATTGTCAGCTTCCTTCATTACATAATCTCCCTCCCTTTCCTGTGGCCCACAAGGGGCTCTCTGTGTGTTTACAATCTGCTTAGGGGAAAGGGGTAGGAAAAGCAGGCAAGGTATTAAAACTGCATCTGCCCTCAGGGAGATTACCTGGAAATCATAACAAAACTTCATCTGTACCTTTTCCACTCTCTGCACATGGGAAGAACCCCTACTCAGAGGCTCTGCTAGCATAAATCCAACAGAGCTGCACTGCCAGGCATTGCAGAGAGTGGTGTGGGCCCCGAGAGATGGTGGAGACCGCATGGAGTCTTGGAGAAAGGGAGCAGCCTCTGAGAGTTTTGCGGACACACCTGTGACTCAGTCAGTGGGTGTGGAGAAAGTAAACTTCCTCCTCCCATTATTGGGGGAGCTCCACAAGGAGATCTTCTTGGAGATGAGCCAGGCTGCATTCCTTGCTTAGGCAAAAACTCCCATTTGATGTCCGGCTAATTGAAAGCCTGTTGCTTCTTCATTAATGTACACCGGTGTGGTGATATCACTGTTACCATACCCAGCCCTGGAATATCGGAACTGAGTCTGCTATTGCTCAGCGATACAAAGGACATTGACTTGTCTTGAAATAAAGAGATGTTTCAACCTGGGCCATTTTGGATCTAGGATTCTTCACCAAAATTGGTGAAAATAAGGCCCCAGGGAACTAGAACTGTAGGCATGGGGAAAGATCTCTGCAATATGCAGAGGAGAACCCTGGATATTTAAGGTATTTCAAGAACAGCCTTATTCACACTGCCAAAAAGAATAAAATAAACACTTCACACAAAAAATCTTACCTCCCAGCCCAAAAATATTTATTGAGAACTAAGATGTTTACTTGAGAATAGATTAAAGAATTCAGGCTACTAGTGAAGGTTAAAGGCACTTATTTCCCCCACAGGCACTGGAAAGTGAGTGAGTGGGGGATTTGGGAAATAAATCTTTTTTCAGCATTCAGTAAAATAAAAAAAAAAACAGAAGTATTTACCCAGAATGTACTTGGCAACAGTATTTATTTGTATGCAGCTTATTTCTTGGATGCTGTTGATAAATAATTTTTAAAAGGCTGAGTTCACATAAGGATTTAAAATTTCAGATGCTTCTCTAAACCAATTTTGGTCTGGAAGTAAGAGTGGAAATTTCTGAAGATCAGACTCTTCCCCAAGATTTCCAGAACTACTTGGTTCATGCTGGGAATAACAAGGGCCAGTTTCTTCTGCAATTTCAGAGACTGTTTCCAGATGATATACCAGCAAAAGCAGAAGTATATAAATTTATGAACCTCAAATACTCACATTTTGTTTGTTTTGAAGTTTGAGACAATTTTTATTTTGTCTGAACTGTTTTGCCAAACCTGTCAAAAATGCTTAACATTTCTCTAATGAAATTTGATGAAAGATTTAAGCCTCTATATATTTGAGTGAGAGCAAGGATGGGCAATTATAAAATTTCATTTAAATAAGTATCCAATATTACTGCATTAAATTTTGTGTACATTGTACATGATTCCCCCCCCCCAAGAGTTTGGTAAAAAGCACCATATAAATATATATACATATATGATATGGCATAGGCTACTAGGCATTAAACCTTCGGGATGATTTAAGAGAATTACGAGTTTTCAGATCGATATCAAAACTTTTGACTTGTTTACCTGGCTCTAGGTACTGTTAGTGCAAAGTCACTAACGTCACCATTATTTTTTGGATTTAAAAATACTGGCCTGTGTTATTCATTTGAGTTAGTTTTATTCATAACTGGATTGACTTTGCTTGAAAGGCAAACAGAGTTCCATACTCTACTGTTAAAAACCTGAAACATTCCACAAACACGGAAACATTATGAGTAGTTAGAGTCTAGGAAATTAGTTTACCTAATCAGATGTTCTAATTTTCAGAAGATTGTTATTCTGCATAAAGAAGCACTGAGGAACAACCAAAGGAAAAGAAAAAATAGATAATTGGTGGAGAAAGTCTCAGTCACAAGAGGCTATGCCTTGTATTATTCTATCTAGAAAATAAACACGCTCGTTTGTTTCATCCGCCTATGATAACTTGTCTTTTAGGCCTTGATCCTGCAAAATCTTAACTGTGCTTAATTTTGAAAATGTGAACAGTCTCATTAACCTCAAAAGAAATACTAACATGCCTAAAGTTAAGCATGTGTGTATGTCTTTGGAAGACTGGGGACTCTAAGCTGTAAACTCTGTGGGGTGGGGACTCATTTAATATACATCTTTACAGTACCTAGCATAATGGAGCTCTGATTTGGTTGAAACCTTTAAGTTCTACTGAAATAGAAGATTAATAAATAGTTGTTATTATTATATTATTATTATTATTATTATTATTATTTATTATTATTATTATTATAGGAAGCAGCAACAATTTCACACCTATACAATAACTCTTATTCTCTGGGCATTTCCTCTCCTAGGTTAGTTTTTAACTCATTATCTCATCCCTGCAAGCTCCATTCACTTCAGAATAACTATTTCCTCTGAAAACATTGCAAGGGCAGAAGATAGGAGGAAAATGTAGAATTTTAACTGTTTATTAATATTTATTCAAGGTGGAAGCCAAACTCAAGCAGCTTAATGGGACCAAGTTGGAGGCCCCAGATAATCTCCATCCAAGAATATTAAAGGAATTGGGACATGAAATTCCAAACAATAGCAAGGATTTTTAATGAATCCATAAACTCAATGGTCATATCCTATAACTGGAGAATTACACCTATATTTAACAAAAAAAAAGTGACCAGCAAGTTTGACCTCAATTGTATGAAAGTTCTTAGAACAAATATTGAAAGCGAGAGTAGTTAAGGACATAGAAGTAAAGACTAACTGGGACAAAAACCCAACATGTTTTCACAAAAGGTATATCATGCCAGACTAATCCGATCTCTTTCTTTGAGAAGATTACTGAAATCCAGGTAGATAAGATCTAGAAAATCAGTGAAGTATTTGGTACAGTCTCACATGGGAAATTATTAGCTTAATTGGAGAAAATGGGATTAATATGAGAACTGAAAGGGTGAGTAAGGAACTGGTTTAAAGGGGAGATTATAAAAGGTCATGATGAAAGGCAAACTATCAGGCTGGAGGGAGGTTACTAGTGGAGCTCCTTAAGGATTGGTTTGGGGATGGATTTTATTTAGCATTTTCATTAATAATCTTGGAACCAAAAAAAGGGAGCGTTCTAATAAGATTTGTGGATGACAAAAGTTGGGAGGTATGACCAATCTGGAGGAGGACTGGCATATCATACAAGAAGATTTGGACAACCTTGAAAACTGGAGTAATAGAAATGGGATGAAATTTAAAAGGGCAACGTCATGCACTTAGGGATTAACAACCAAGGTACCAGTTGGAAGTGACAGAGGAGGAGAAAAACCTCGCTGTACTGGTCGATCACAAGATGATTATGAGCCACCAATGAGATGTGTCCGTTAAAAAGGCTAATCCAATCCTAGGATGCATTAGGTAAGTATTTCCAGTACAGATAGGGAAGCGTTATTACCATTACAAAGGCACTGGTGAGACCTCATCTGGAATACTGTGCGCAACCCTGGTCTCCCACGTGTGAGAAAAAAGAATTCAACCTGAACCAAGTTCAGATGTGGCCTACTAAGATGATGAGAGAAATGGAGAACCTACCTTATGACAGGAAACTTAAGGAGCTTGATTTGTTTAGCCCAGCAAAATGAAGGAGGAGGAGATCGAGTGCTCTCTATTGTTAGATCAGAGGGATAAACACCAGGGAGGGAAAGGAGTTATTTACGTTACGGCCCAATGCTGGCACAAGAACAAGTGGATATAAACTGGCCATCAATAAGTTTAGGCTTGAAATTGCATGAGAGTTTCTAACCATTGAAGGAGTAATGTTTTGGAACAAGCTTCCAAGGGGAGTATCGGGATCAATAAACCTAAGTTGCTTTAAGACTGAGCTTGATAAGTTTATGGAGGGGATGGTATGATGAGACTGCCTACAATAGCGTATGGTCCATCCATGACTGCTATTAGCAAATATCTTGAACAGAGGGGTATGGGACATAGTGGGGGAGGGCTGAGTTACTACAGAAAATTCTTTCTGAGATGTTTGGTTGGTGTATCTACCACATGCTCAAGGTCTAACTGATCGTCATATTGGGGGTCAGGGAGGAATTTGCTCCCAAGTGAAATAGGTAAAAAAACAAAACAAAAACAAAAACCACAGAGTCTCTGCCATCCTCTGAAGTGGGGCACAGGTCACTTGCCGGTTTGAACTAGAGTAAATGGTGGATACTCTAACTTGAAGTATTTAAATCATGATTTGAGGACTTCAGTAACTCAGCCACAGGGTATTGGTCCTACCCTGCAATGTGTAGGGGCTCAGAACAGATGATCATGATAGTCTCTTCTGGCCTTACAGTCTACAATATGCCTAGAGATTTTATTGTGCTAAGCAGCATCAACTATATTTTAATCAATTTAGTCTATTTTTGTTTATTCTATATACTCACATTTAATAGATACGCAGTTGTGCTTTAATCTCTTCCCTTTGCATTTTCAAATTTCTTCCTCCTACCCTACGCAATTTCCAATTCTGTTTGTAATGATAATGGCTTACATTTATATAGCACCTTTCATCCAGAAGGATTCTAAATACCTGGCAGCCTACAGATAGGGATAATTTCACCCACCACAGAAACACAGCCAGGTCTGAACTGCATTGGGTCAGTTTCATACTGCTGTGTGTTGTGCAGTGGAAGGCAGAAAGTGACATGTTTTATTTGTATTTCATTAGTATGTTGACCCACCTTTTTATTCTATTTGGAAGCTACAAGAAGGCTTAACAGCCCCTTATCTCCACTGTCCAAAATAAAAAGGGGGGTTGGTGGAGGTGGGGAGGGCTCAGCAATGATTCGTAGCACAGACAGGCTTAGGCATTTTTACCATCATGTCATCTAAGCCTGCTCACACTTGCACTGTGGTAAATGACAGGTCCTAAATTTGCCACAACAGATGCAATTTAAGTCTTCATTACTTAACTGGATCTCTGACCGTGTAACCTACGTCATGTTAGATAGGCTCCACTTTCTATTAAAGCTTATTCCAGGAAAGTGATCCTCTTGAGATAAGAGAGCCGATGCTTATCTCGAACCATGTAAGGCAACCAGAGAGTTGGAAGATGGGTTCTGTACGCTGCAGTTCATTAGTCTTAGACTGTTCTCTATGCATCCATCCTATCTATACTAGCACTAGCTACTGTTGAAATTCTAGCTATCCAGACTGGTTAATTTGGGGTCTACAAGATGAGACATGACACTCCATGCTGTTTTTTGTTGTGAAGTTGATCAGGACAGATTCAGAATGAAGATTGCTGTCCACTGAATCACCTAAGTCACTTCTGGCAAGATCTGTATTTTACCATAGGGCTACTACCCAATTTGAAAAAATAATCACACTGATGACTTATCTAACAGCACACCCTCATCCTACAACTGGGTGCAGGAGGATGGACCCTTGTATCTGCACAAAGTGCAAGGGTGCTTCTGCATGGGAACAATTGCAGGGTCAGTGCTCTAGGCTGCCCATTAAAAGGCTTGTAGTTCAGATCTCTCCAAAGTTTTATCAAAACTTTCTCTCCCCCGTGCTGATTGCCTGACTCCAATGCCTCCCAATCTTCCCTTCCCTTCCTTTGTCTTTCCATTTAGCTAATTCCCCCCCAAAACACACACACACCTCACACTTAACCAAACCTCACCCAAAGGATTTAAATAAACAATTAAAAGTTAAAATAAATCATGGAATTAACATAACCTTTGCAAACCATCGCTCTGTTCACTCCACTTGTTTGTTACATCTCCTTGCCAACCCCTTTGTGTCCCGTCTATTTGGACTGTCAGCTATTCAGGGTAGGGATTGTCTCTTATTCTATATTTGTACAGCACTTAGCACAAAGATGCCTCATTCTCAGTTGGCCCATAGATACTACCATAACAAACGTACTAAAACAAAAATAATTTGAAATTCAGATAGGTGAAATTTAGAGAAGTGAAAAGAGTGAAATGCATTTTTAAATATGCAGTGCTGGATGGATTGATTTAATTAAACTATTTTAACCATGATTTAAATCAGCAAGCAGGACATCTTGATTTACATCATCAGTTTTAACTTGGTTTGAAATTTGTAGTCATTTTCCTGAAAAGTTGATTCTTATTGCCTAAATAGTCCTAAAGCATTTTGATTTGCCCAATAAATATAGCCTTTACGCTATATTTTATATTTCTTTTTTGCTAACCATGAGGATACATTACATCTATACACAATTATTTAAGCAATTTTATAGCTTAATACATTTATTCAGATTCTTAATTTTTAAATGTTTTTATTGTGTTAGAAAATGGTGACTGATGCACTTCTTATTTACTAAATGATTATTTTTTTCCTTGTGACTTGTGTAAAACTCCGTTTGGATGCAAATTGGAACTCAAAATGCACAAAACAGCATTTTAATATCTGTTTTATTAGTTAAATAAACTACCTTAAAATGTGCTGGATAAATAAGATAATATTTTTTCAAAACATATTTTACCTTTAAAACTAAATAATTAAAAAACCTATCCTGGCCATGACCAAGGCTCATAGGCACTACAATAATACAAGTAAGTAAGTAAGTAAGTAAGTAAGTAAGTAAGTAAACAAACAAACAAACAAACAAACAAACAAACAATAATAAACTGTAGTTGGTATATTGAACTGGTTATTTCTGATCACAATGTCTTTCAAAATTTTAGAACTAGTAGATCTCATCCCCTCATATCTACTGTTTATTCATAGAGTGGAACAGAAAAATAAGTATTCCTGCTTTTTTAGCTCCCAATCAGTTTAGTAACTTTGAATGAACTAGTAATTGAACTAATTTATCTGAATAAGCCAATGAAGAAGGTATTCCCTCTGCATCTGCAGAAAAGACTACTGCTGTCAAATGCTGGATTAGCGCTTCAATAAATTCTGGTTTAAGGTGTTTAGCCAGTGACTTCCACCAGTTCAGTGGTTTGATTTTTTTTACAACTTCAGCAGAACACACGATTACTCAATTTTTTTAAAATTCAATTTACACTGTTTTAATAGATTATGGTAAATATAGACTTTAACATAGATTTTTATAATTTCAAATGTAATTTTAAAATGGTTTATTTTAAAATGCATTTTTTAAACTAATAAAGGACTTTTTATGAAAAAACACTGATTTTTTCCACCCTAATACAGTGACATTGTACATGAAACAAATTCTGTCCCCATGCTTGCTGTTCATAGTGATTTCTATTAAGCTCTCAGACAGCCATGCATTTGTCAGAGTATTATTAAAATCGCATTGCAAGTAGCCTTGTATTCAAAAAGAGAAATAGCAAACTTACTTCTATACTGAAGTACCCTCTGTCCACATAGTCCCCCAAGAAGAGGTACCGTGTGTTGGCAGGAGAACCTCCTACTTCAAACAGCTTCATCAAATCAAAGAATTGTCCATGGATGTCCCCACAAACTAGGAGAAATTAAAACAGCAGTTTGTTACATCATCAGTTCAATTAGTGTTACTAGCTTAAGCACACGCAATTTTAAAGTGTTTACCTTAATAATAAAAATGCTGTATTATATTCTATTGTTCATCAGCTATTTTCTGTGTGCCAACTTACAATTATATCTACATTGACATGATTTGTGAGGGTGGGCTGCCGGTTAGCAGAAATTGATGACAAATCCTGAGTAAAAACATCGCCATTTTTCACTTTTTCATGCATCTACATCTATTGTACAAAAGGTTACCACATGATTAAGTAGTGCTTTTAGACCGGTGTTTTACAAATGACGTGAGATGTATTAAAATGTATTTATGTATATTTTATTTTTTAAAAATGCCCATCTCTTGCTATGGCCACTTTGTGCAAAAGATATAATATTGATAAATGAAGGACGCATAAAAAATATCCAGAATAAGAAAACATGTTCAACATATTAGTCCCTTCAAACAGTCTCATTCCCTTCTCCAATTATCACTATGCCTACCTGCCCTGTCCCCAAATCCATGTGAATATCAGTGGGCCTTGCAGCGCGCATGGAAGGTAAACAAACAAGGCAGTACAACATAACTGATTGGTTAATTCACACAGAAGTCTCTCACTTCTGTGTTATACATGCATATAGAGTCAAAACAGAAAGAAACATGACAGAAAATAATGTACTACTCTAGGTGCATGTTTCCAAATAATTGGGCACACTTTTGTGCCTAACAAGCAACAAATTCACATAAGCATTTGCATAAAGGTCTTACTGTCCTATTGAAAATCATGCCTCAACATTATTTCATGCTGTGAAGACGCTGAAATCACTTCTCCATATAGATTCAATAGTACAGCAGCTGTAATAAAGTTCCACCAAATTAAAAACCCCACAACAATGCAAACATCAATAATATCGCATTGACTCGTCACAGTACAGTGTCACATATTCTTTACTTTTAGTTACAAGAAACCAGACTCTCTTTTTCGAAGTATATAATAACTTCACAATGGAGGAAATGTAGTGATCTATATTATTATAGTCTCTGCTCAACAATGGCAAGAGCAGAACTAGGGTTGTCAGATGTCCGGTTTAGGACAACTCCGGTCAGCACTGCTGACTGGGACATTAAAAGTTAGGTCTACGGCGCAGGAGGGCTAAAGTAGGCTCCCTAACTGCCCCAGCGCCACACAAACTCCTGGAAGCGACCAGCATGTCCAGCTCCTAACTGCAGGGGCGACCAGGGAGGCTCCACATGCTGCCTTTGCCCTGAGCGCCGGCTCTGCATCTCCCATTGGCTCCATCTAGGAGCTGGACATGGAGGCAGCTTCTGGGATCCACCTGAGGTAAGCACTGCCTGGCTGGAGCTTGCACCCCAAACCTCCTGCCCCAGGTCGGAATCCCCTCCTGTTCCCCAACTCCACCCAGAGCCACACCCCACATCCCCTCACATCCCAGCCCCCCACTCAAGCCCTGAGCCCCTTCCTGCACCCCAAGCCCCTCATCCCTGGTCTTACCCTAGAGCCCACGCCCTCAGCTGGAGCCCGCGCTCCCTCCTGCACCACAGCCCCCTGCCCCAGCATGAAGACCCCTCTTGCCCCCCAAACCTCTCGTACCTGGCCCCACCCCGGAGCCTGCACCTCCAGCCAAAGCTCTCACCCCTTCCCACACCACAACACTCTGCCCTTGCCCAGTGAGTGTGTAGGGGGGAGCGAGTGACAGAGGGAGGGGGGATGGAGTGAGTGGGGGTGGGGCCTCAGAGAATGGCGGGGCAGGAAGGGTCCATGGGGAAGGGGTGGGGCAGAGACAGACCAAGGGTGTTTGGGTTCGTGCCATTAGAAAGTTGGCAACCCTAAGTACAGCAAATAATAAAGTATAGCAAAGGTGGTGATCATGCATACCTTACTCTCATGAGTACCTATGTGAAGTTAGAGGTACCACTTATGAGTTAGGCCTGCAGGATCAGCTTCTATGCTCTGTTTTCTCCTTTGCTGTGCATTGCTGTACATGAAGTAAAGACTGCATAACTACAGTTCTTTTTTAAAAAAATGAGTTTCTTCCATCAAATAGCATATCTAAATAAAGACTGGTGCTCTTTCACCAGTTTTGTATTACACTGTGTAATCTTCTCTTTCCAGGTGACATTTTATTTTCATGAGTTATGAGATAGGAATCTTCAAGTGTTACCCAAAACACCTTCATCTGAAAGTGATTTCCAGCAAAGGATAATAACTATTATTCTATAAACATGCAAAAACAAAGTTTAAATTTAAATCCTCACACAACATGATGGAAAAGCTGTCTTTGTAAAGTCTTTATAGACAGATAGATAGATATAGATGATGAAGCTGTCATTATCCGCAATAAAGGAAAATTCTGGATCAATTTTATTTATGTAATTGGTTTAGCTAGCAAACTGTTTCAAATGAGCTGTGTTCCTCTGTGTACATATAGTGAGCAGAGAAGACCAGCGAGTCTTAGAACTAGAGCCAGAAAACCTGCCTTCTTCAATTCAGACAGAGAAACTTTTTAGTATTGTAAAGCAGTACAATTCTAACAATTAAAAATGCATGATTGAGAGATTCTGAATATATTTAATTTAGGGTACATCTACACTACGGGATTATTCCGATTTTACATAAACCGGTTTTATAAAACAGATTGTATAAAGTCAAGTGCATGCAGCCACACTAAGCACATTAATTCGGCGGTGTGTGTCCATGGTCCGAGGCTAGTGTCGATTTCTGGAGCCTTGCACTGTGGGTAGCTCTATTCCATAGCTATCCCATAGTTCCCGCAGTCTCCCCCGCCCCTTGGAATTCTGGGTTGAGAGCCCGGTGGCTGATGGGGCAAAAATCATTGTCGCGGGTGGTCCTGGGTAAATGTTGTCAGTCATTCCTTCCTCCGGGAAAGCAATGACAGACAATTATTTCGTGCCTTTTCCCTGGCAGAAGCCATAGCACAGCAAACATGGAGCCCGTTCAGCATTTTTTTTTTTTTTACAGTCACCATATGTGTACTGGATGCCGCAGACAGAGGCGATACTCCAGCGCTACACAGCAGCATTCATTTGCTTTTGCATGATAGCAGAGATGGTTACCAGTCGTTCTGTACTGTCTGCTGCCAGTGTAATTTGGCAATGAGATGACAGTTATCTGTCCTTCTGTGCTGTCTGCTGCTATGATGGGTGCCCCTGGCTGAGATCAACCGGGGGCGCAAAAGCAAAACTGGGAATGACTCCCCGAGTCAATCCCTCCTTTATGGTTTCTAAAAATAGAGTCAGTCCTGCCTAGAATATGGGGCAAATGTACTAGAGAAGCCGTGTATCAGAGAGTACAGCTGTTCTGTGTCAGATCCTGCAGAAATGATGAGCTACATGCCATTCATGGGGGGTGCCCCTGCAACAACCCCACCCATTGCTTCCCTTCTCCCCCAACCTTCCTGGGCTACTGTGGCAGTGTCCCCCCAATTTGTGTCATGAAGTAATAAAGAATGCAGGAATAAGAAACGCTGAGTTTTTGGTGACATAAAATGAGGGGGAGGCAGCCTTCCGGTGCTATGATAGTCCAGGCAGGACATTAAGCAGTGTGGGGGAGAGGAGCCCAGCATCCCACTGCTATGATAGCCCAGGCAGTACAGAATCTTTTCTTTTCACATGAAAGGGAGGGGGCTGATTGAAGCTCAGCCCCTAGTTGCTATGATGAAGATGGTTACCAGCCATTCTGTACCATCTACTGGGGATGACCGGGAGTCATTCCTATTTTCACCCAGGCACCCCCAGCCAGCCTCACCTGAAGCCAGCCAGGAGCACTCATGGGTTGATAAGGACGGTTACCAATCCTACTGCACCGTCTGCCACCGGGGAGGGGAGAGGAGCGGATACTTCTCTTCACTGCTGCAGCATCATGTCTACCAGCAGCATTCAGTAGACATAGGGTGACATTAAAAGAAGTCAATAAATGATTTCTTTCCCTTTTCTTTCACATGGGGAGGGGGGGAGTAAATTGAGGAGCTATTCCCTGAACCACGCCGCACAATGTGTTTGACCTACAGGCATTGGGAGCTCAGCCAAGAATGCAAATACTTTTCGGAGACTGCTGGGGACTGTGGGATAGCTGGAGTCCTCAGTACCCCCTCCCTCCCTCCCTCCATGAGAGTCCATTTGAGTCTCTGGCTTCCCGTTACGCTTGTCAGGCAGCACTGTGTAGCCTGTCGATTTTTTTTTTCCAGAACGCTTTGGCATTTCGTCTTCTGTAACGGAGCTTTGATAGAACAGATTTGTCTCCCCATACAGCGATCAGATTCAGTATCTCCCATACGGTCCATGCTGGAGCTCTTTTTGGATTTGGGACTACACTGCCACCCGTACTGATCAGAGCTCCACGCTGGGCAAACAGGAAATGAAAATCAAAATTTCGCGGGGCTTTTCCTGTTTACCTGGCCACTGTATCCGAGCTGAGATTGCTGTCCAGAGCGGTCACAGTAGTGCACTGTCGGATACTGCCCGGAGGCCAATACCGTTGATTTGCGGCCACACTAACCCTAATCCGATATGGTAATACCGATTTTAGCACTACTCCTCTCGTCGGGGAGGAGTACAGAAATCGATTTAAAGAGCCCTTTATATCGATATAAAGGGCCTCGTAGTGTGGACGGGTACAGCGTTAAATCAGTTTAATGCTGCTAAAATCGGTTTAAACGCGTAGTGTAGACCAGGCCTTAGATTTATCACGACCAGTGCCGGCTCCAGCTTTTTTGTTGCCTCAAGAGGCGAAGCGGGGAGGGGGAAAAAAAAACCCACAACACCCCCCACCCCTCCCCAACAAGCCGATCGGTGGCACTTCGGCGGCAGCTCAATAGCACCGCTTCATTCTTCTGCGGCAATTAGGCATTGAGTCCTTCGTTCCCTCTCTTCCTCTTCGGTGGCAGCCCAAAGAGGAGAAGAGGGACCGAGGGACCTGCCGCCTCATTGCCGCTGAAGACCCGGACGTGCCGCCCCCCTTTCCATTGGCCGCCCCAAGCACCTGCTTCCTTCGCTGGTGCCTGAAGTGAGCCCTGATCATGACTACAGGAAAAGGCAAAGCTACTTCATGTTAACAGGGGTGCGTGTATATGTATGTTTGCTATGGTGAAGAGAACATTTCAGAGAAATTCATAAGACAGACCTGCTTAGAAAGAAATATTTCTATTTCCATCAATTTGTTATAAATGGACATGAACAGGGTACAATTATAAACAGGGTGGAGAAAACCCAAAATTTGCAGAATCCTGTCCCTTTAAGCTCTATTTTTATTATTATTAAGCAGTTGATGAAAATTCCTGTAAATTTACAAATACAGTCTTCAATTCTCATCTATTCATGGTTGGCTTCAAAAAGTGTATATCCAGAAACCACTTTCAGAAAACACACTTGAAAACCAAAGGAAAAAAAAATCAAAATAACAGTTTACTCCTAAACAACAGGAACAAGCTCTGAATTATAAGCATAAAACTAGCAGGGAATCTTGTCTGCAGAAACAGAAAAGATGTGGCTTAGGAACAGAGGACAACAGATGAGTTTGCCTATGTCCCAAAATTTCCGTAATACGGACAACATTTTACATACATTCAGATCTGTATTTTGTATGGACTATCAAAAAGAGAGTCGAAGTACTTTTCATTTTCACGGTTTTAATATATACTTTTAAAATATCCTGTCAGCATCCAGTTTGTGTCCCAGTTTTTGGCTGGATGTTAAGGTTTGGAACTAGAGAATGGAATAGGTATTTCCCAGGAACTGTGAAAAACATAATTGACTTGACAGATTATTTTTTGGGGTGCTGTTCAACTCACCTTCACCATCCTCTCAGTTATACTTTTCAAATTTTGGAGACTCTTGGATAATAATGTAATTATTTCTGATTCTCATTTGAGGGAAAGAAATGTTCACCTGGTATTTTTACCTCCCCTCTTGCTCCCTTTTTTCCTCAGAGGTGATCTCCTTTCCTGGTTGTAGGAGTATAGAATAGGGGGTCAGATCTGATGAGGGGGATAAGGACAATTAGCAACACCTATTGGCATATGCCACTTGCTTCCACTGCCAAGAGGGAACTTGAACAAAAGCCAACTTGAAGAGGTCTGGAACCAGTAGGGGCTACTCCTGCAGCTCATTCTTTCCCATTCCATACTTAGTGAAGACGCTACCTTCACTGATGGGAGAGCTCTCCTCTTGGCACACCAAGGAGCGGTAGCTATGTCGATGGGAGAAGCCTTTGCATCAATATATCGCTCTCTACACTGGAGGTTAGGTTGGTTTAACTACGTTGCTCAGGGATGTGGCTTTTCCAATGTAGTGATACCGACATAAGCTGATAGTGTAGACCACGTCTCAGATTCTTTTATATCTACAGCAAAATCTATGAACCTGAGAAGATGCTTGTGAAATATACTGAAGATTCCACATCCCTATCCCAGATAGCTTTAAAACGAAACAAAAAACAAAAAAGAATAACTCACCCAAATTGAGAGAGGAATAGCAAAGCCTAATAAAATAAGGAACAAACTCACTCTGTTTCCTTCTCAGAAGTTCCTCAGCTACATTTCTAAAATATATAGCTGTAGAAGGAAAAAGCTGACACATATTCTATTCATATAGTATTTCTCAGGGGAATCAGTGGCCATTACTTTTGGGCTATGTCAGGCATCATATTTTGGCAAAGGAGACCAACCCATTTATAACTGGTGGATATGGCAATAATAGAGAAAAAAAATGAGTAAAACAACACAATAAAAATATTTTCCATTCAGAAAGCTGGCAAAACCACTAATCAACTACTATCATGGTTTGAGCCATGTCTTACGACTGCCCTTAGGGGACATGACAGGGCTAGCAAGATAACACTCTGTCACTATTAGATCAATATGCATGATGCAGCGAACATTATTCCGCATCCCCTCCACAGTGCCTGCTTTAAAAAACTCTTTTCTAAGGTACAAATTATCTCCCTTTACGGTGTGCTTTATTCAGATAAAAGGTTTAAAAGCATGGTAGTTACTGTCTTGCAATAATTTCTCATCTGCAGGCATTAATATAGCATTTGAGGTCCCACTAAATTCAGATGAAGGGGGTGCTGAATTTTCCTTTGCACATTTGAAAATATTCCCCTTTACCATCAAAGGTGGCATACTCGGCATACTCAAAATATGATTATAGCTGGAATATAACTCCTTTTCTCTCCCTCACTTTCTTTTAAGAAAAACAATGTAGCTCTTAGTGAAGCTCTCCCATATTGAAGTTATGCACTTGTGCTGTGAGCACACATCATCAAAATGGTACAACTTAGTTGCTGTTTGAGACCTACACTCAACATAGTTGGGGGTCTGTATAGTAAGGGAGGGGTGTTTTTCCTCACCAGTGCTGGAATGCTATTCTTCAGGCACACAGAGAAGACATAGCACCATATTTCTTATTTGTTCTTATTTCAAAAACTCTTTACTTATATCACAGCATCACCCAGATCGCCAAACAGGGTCAAGGCCCCATTGTTCTAGGCTAAATAATCAATTTACCTTTACTGTTGTGTATGAGGACTCAACATCTGGGCGATGTTCTTGTATTAAGATTCTCTATCTGAGGGTTTGTTTAGTTCATTGTCCATGTTACCTTACAGCTAATTTTCTATCCTTAAACAGCCAGTTATGTCACTGCACAACACGCCTAACAGCAAAAAATGCTGTGATTAGCTTGCTGACTCTAGTGAGCAAACAATGATCAGTCTCTATTACTGTACATACTGTCATAAACAGATAGCTAAGGATTAACATCTCTTTCACCTGGAAAGAAGTAATCTGAACACCTGACCAGAGGACCAATCAGAAAACAGGATTTTTTCAACTCTGGGTGGAGAGGGTTTGTGTCTGAGTCTTTGTTCGTCTGCCTGCTTTTCTCTCAGCTATGAGGAGTGATTTCTATTTCCTGCTCTCTAATCTTCTGTTTCCAAGTTGTGAGTACAGAGATCATGTATTTACATGTCTATAGTTGCTGGAGTGCTTTGATTTGTATTCTTTTTGAATAAGGCTGTTTATTCAATATTTCTTTTAAGCAATTGACCCTGTATTTGTCACCTTAATACAGAGAGACCATTTGTATGTATTTTCTTTCTTTTTATATAAAGCTTTCTTTTAAGACCTGTTGGAGTTTTTCGTTAGTGGGGAACTTCAGGGAATTGGGTCTGCAGCTCACCAGGGAATTGGTGGGAGGAAGAAGTCAGGGGGAAGTCTGATTTTGCATTCCCTCTGGGTGAAGAGGAAAGTGCTTTTGTTTCCAGGATTGGAATTACAGAGGGTGGACTCCCTCTGCTTAGATTCACGGAGATTGCTTCTGTGTATCTCTCCAGGAGCACCTGGGGGGGGGGGGGAAGGGAAAAGATTTATTTCCCTTTGTTGTGAGACTCAAGGGATTTGGGTCTTGGGGTCCCCAGGGAAGGTTTTTCAGGGGGACCAGAGTGCCCCAAAACACTCTAATTTTTTGGGTGGTGGCAGCAAGTACCAGGTCCAAGTTGGTAACTAAGCTTGGAGGTTTTCATGCTAACCCCCATATTTTGGACGCTAAGGTCCAAATCTGGGACTAAGGTTTGACATGAGTGGCAGCGGTTACGGGATAGACAGAATCCAGAAGCCAGTAGGAATATTTTATTTTTATTTTCTCTGCTAGGGGCTTTTTAGCAGAGAGAAACAGTTTGGTTTTAAAAGGGAACCAGAGAGAATTTTTTTTTCTGCTCTCTCTGGCAAGTTTCTGGCTTGCATATTAAGCAAGGAACCATTAAGCTGTGACAAAAGAGTCTTTTGTGACACAATAGCACTCCCATTAGGAGGCAAATACCAGCACTATATACATGCAAATAAAGGGGTTTTTCTAGTTTATGCTAGAGGAAGAAAAGGAAATAAGCACTGTTGCTAGGCAGACCCCAGGAGGTAACAGAGCCTGCAGTTCAAAAGATAAACACCGGAGGGCACCCCAACACAAGATAACAGGAACCATGCCTTCCAATACCAAAAGGGAGGCCGAAGAACAAATCAAAGAAGCTGAACACAGGCAACAACTGGAAAAAAGACAAAAAGAGGTGGAGCTGAAAGAAAAGGAAGAAAGCATCAAAATGGCAGCCTACCAAAGAGAACAGGCAGCCAAAGAGGCAGCACACAAAAAAAAAACAAGAAGAAGAAGAGGTGGCCCACCGAAGAAAACAAGAAGAAGAAGAGGCAGCCCACAAAAGACAGATAGAACTCCAGAGGGAAGCCCACCAACAGGCCATGGAATTGGAAAAGGCTAAGCAAAACACAGCCAACCCTAACAACCCTGCGCCAATGATTGTTCCACAGCACAGGAAATTTCCCACCTACAAGGCAGGTGATGACACCGAGGCCTTCTTGGAAAATTTTGAAAGAGCCTATCTTGGGTACAGCATCCCTGAAGACCAGTACATGGTAGAATTGAGGCCACAGCTCAGTGGACCTTTAGCAGAGGTGGCAGCTGAAATGCCTAAGGAGAACATGAACGACTATAAACTTTTTCAAACCAAGGCCAGATACAGAATGGGGATAACCCCGGATCATGCTCGTCGGCGTTTCAGAACCCAAAAGTGGAAACCAGATGTGTCATTTCCCAAACACGCCTACTACGTTGGGAAAAATTATGAGGCCTGGATATCAGGACACAATGTTAAAACCTTGGAAGAACTGCACCTCCTCATACAAATGGAGCAGTTCTTGGATGGTGTTCCTGAGGACATAACATGGTACATACAAGATGGAAAACCCAAAAATCTCGCTGAGGCGGGGGAGATTGGAGCCAGATGGATGGAAGTGGCAGAAAGCAAGAAAGCTACAGTCAATGGGAACGAATACCCCAGGGGGCACACCGACCATAAACCCTATAACCGAGGACAGCCAAAGACCCCACATACAACCCAAGTCAAGCCACAGACGCCCTATTCGTCCACCTCTCCAGTCTCCAGTAACTCACCCCGGCCCAGTGACCCATCAGATGGAAAATGCTTTAAGTGTAATGAACTGGGACATATCAAGGCCAACTGTCCAAAGAACACCATGCGAGTGCAATTCATTACACCACCATCACACCAAAGGTCCCCAGGCCCGGATGCCTCTCAAATACCCTTGGAGCGAAGGGAAAATTTGAGAGTGGGCGGAAAGAAGGTTACTGCGTGGAGAGACACGGGGGCACAAGTGTCAGCTATCCACCAATCCTTCGTAGACCCCAAATTCATCAACCCAAAGGCCAAAGTTACAATTTACCCCTTCATGTCACAAGCTGTAGACTTGCCTACAGCTGAACTGCCGGTCCAGTACAAAGGCTGGTCAGGAATGTGGACTTTTGCAGTCTATGACAATTATCCTATCCCCATGCTACTGGGGGAAGACTTGGCCAACCAGGTGAAGCGGGCCAAGAGAGTGGGAATGGTTACACGTAGCCAAACCAGGCAAGCTTCCAGACCCATTCCTGTTCCTGAGCCGTCCACAGAGGCCCCGTCTGTGTTACCAGAGACCCAGACAGAGGTAGTGGACCCAGAGACCATGCCAACCACTGAAACAGCCACAGCACCTCCAGTCCCAGGCCCAGAACTGGAACAGCAACCAGCACCAGCAAGTGCAACCACATCTTCAAACTCAACACCAGAGGGCGCCAGCGAGCCAGAACTGGCAGAAGCAACAGACAGCCATACCCAAAAGGCTCAGCCCGAGCCTGAAGTACCCTCAGGTGGTGGGTGGTGGCAGCAAGTACCAGGTCCAAGCTGGTAACTAAGCCTGGAGGTTTTCATGCTAACCCCCATATTTTGGACGCTAAGGTCCAAATCTGGGACTAAGGTTTGACACATGCATGTTCATAAATTCTAACAGAGATGCTGGAAGTGAGCTGAAGGTGCAATGTTTTGTTAGACATGTGCCTCAGCACCTTTCCCTGATAGTTCTGGGCTCCCCCATTGTCTTGATCAAAGCTTCCAGTGACTTCCAGTTTTTCATATATGATAAGATATGATATATTATATTTGTGGTTTTCAATAATAGAATGTAGAAAGAGAACTTTCCAAGTGTAGCTTACAACTTTGGTCTATTAAAAAATGTTCACCGCACCGCAAAAAATAAAATCTCCAAACAGAAACCCTTAATTAGGAGCAATCAACTATATGTTTTTATCTTTGTGTGTGTGTGTGTGTGTGTGTGTGTGTGTGTGTGTGTGTGTGTGTGTGTGTGTGTGTGTGTGTGTGTGTGTGTGTGTGTGTGTGTGTGTGTGTGTGTGTGTGCGCGCGCGCGCACCAGCTTTGACACTGTGGCAATGACCATTAAAAATAGTAACAATTCTACTAGATTAAAACTCATTTTAACATCCTGTAGGACATCAATGATGTTTCTGTAAAATGTTTTCCAAACAAACCCACCTTAATTGCCAATCAATGGGTATGTTGTAAAAAGTAGAACTGAGTTCAGGGACAAAAAAGATTGTCACCATATCATCAAAGTATTGTGTCAGCAACAGAAGAAACACTACCTTAAGATTCAGAGTGTTTCTATATTAGTAGTTACTAACTCGTTAGGAGATCCTAATCTGTTGAAACCTGTCAGGGGATCTAAGGAGGATCTATAAATCTGTAGAACATTCTGGAAAAACCTGCCAGGATTCCCCTTCCCTCAAATCTAGCAAGTGCTCAAAAATATTCAATTAATAGTCAAATACTTCAAATACGTGTCTGTGACCCTGAATGTCAAATAGCAAAGGGCTCACTATTCTTTAAACACAGTTGTTACCGGATACAAACTCACATCTAACACATTGATGTCATAATATTTATCCAAAAAAAGTATCATGTAAGGAATTAAATGAAAACTGGTGACTCTCTGGTCATTAAAAATACTGCCTTATGCATGGACAGTTAGTGTGTCAAGAGTTATGTATATGTGTTGGAAATATCTGCATAAAATATGTGAAGTCCAAGCAACCTAAGTAGAATGGATAAAAAGGTTTCTCCTAGACAAAAGGTATGTGGATTTGCCAGTCTGCCTGCTTTAAGCTTTATAAGCCAAAACCAATAAAAAAAATATATTTCTGTTTAAGATAAACAAAGTGAACCAACTAATAGAAAGAGCTAATTAACAAGAGGATGGAAAAAGGGATCTGGAACCTGCATCCAAGGAATAAATATCAGGGGAGACGATCTTTGTCTGGAGTTACTTTGAAAAAAAGTATATTTCAAAGGTTTTTGGAACTATAAGAAGAAGCGAGAAAAGATATTGCGGGGACCCATCACCTAAGAGATAAAAGAACCAGTGCTCTTTGAATCCTTGAAAGGTGGATCCTCCCCCAGCCATGTGGATTGAGGATGTTGAGAAATAAAAGACGGTTACTCACCTTTGTAACTGTTGTTCTTCGAGATGTGTTGCTCACATCCATTCCAGTTAGGTGTGCGCGCCGCGCGTGCACGTTCGTCGGAAACTTTTTACCCTAGCAACTCCAGTGGGCCGGCAGGTCGCCCCCTGGAGTGGCGCCGCCATGGCGCCCAATATATATCCCTGCCGGCCCGCCCGCTCCTCAGTTCCTTCTTGCCGGCTACTCCGACAGTGGGGAAGGAGGGCGGGTGTGGAATGGATGTGAGCAACACATCTCGAAGAACAACAGTTACAAAGGTGAGTAACCGTCTTTTCTTCTTCGAGTGATTGCTCACATCCATTCCAGTTAGGTGACTCCCAAGCCATACCTAGGCGGTGGGGTCGGAGTGAGAAGTCGCGGCATGGAGCACTGCAGTTCCGAAGGCCGCATCCTCTCTCGACTGCTGTACCAGAGCGTAGTGGGAAGCAAAGGTGTGGACCGATGACCAGGTCGCTGCCCGACAGATTTCCTGGATGGGCACACGGGCCAGGAAAGCCAGCGACGACGCCTGCGCCCTGGTAGAATGCGCAGTCACACGGCCCGTAGGGACATGGGCCAAGTCATAACAGGTCCTGATACAGGACGTAACCCACGAGGATAACCTCTGGGAGGAGATAGGAAGCCCTTTCATACGGTCCGCTACCGCCACGAAAAGCTGGGGGGATTTGCGGAAGGGTTTGGTCCTCTCTATGTAGAACGCGAGAGCTCTACGGACATCCAGCGAGTGGAGCTGCTGCTCCCTGCCTGAGGAGTGAGGTTTTGGGAAAAAAACCGGGAGGAAAATCTCTTGGTTGACGTGGAAGGCTGAGACCACCTTGGGTAGAAAGGCAGGGTGTGGTCTAAGCTGCACCTTGTCTTTGTGGAAGACCGTGTATGGGGGGTCCACCACAAGGGCTCGGAGTTCCGACACCCGTCTAGCTGAGGTGATAGCTACTAGAAAGGCAGCCTTCCAAGAGAGGTAAAGCAGGGAGCAAGTAGCTAATGGCTCAAAGGGGGGCCCCATGAGCCGGGACAACACCAGGTTAAGATCCCAGGTTGGAGCAGGGGGACGGACGTTAGGGAATAACCGTTCCAGCCCCTTAAGGAATCTCGACACCGTCGGGTGAGAAAAAACGGAGCGACCGTCCGCACCCGGGTGAAAGGTGGAGATAGCTGCCAGATGGACTCGCAACGACGATAAGGCCAGACCATGTTCTTTGAGGGACCAAACATAATCTAAGATTTCGGATACCGAAACTTCCATAGGGCGGAGATTTCTCTCTACGCACCAACAGGAGAAGCGTTTCCATTTTGCCGAATATGTGGCTCTTGTGGATGGTTTCCTGCTGCTCAAGAGCACCTCTCTCACAGGCGTGGAGCAGCGCAGCTCGGAACCAGTTAGCCACGCAGGAGCCACGCCGCTAGGTGCAGCGACTGCAGGTCTGGGTGACAGAGGGACCCGTGGTCCTGGGTAATCAGGTCCGGATGAAGGGGCAGGGGAACTGGGTCGGCTACGGCCAAGTCTAGCAGCATGGTGTACCAGTGCTGTCTGGGCCATGCCGGGGCCACCATGATAACACGAGCCCTGTCTCTGCGCACCTTCAGGAGGACCTTGTGAACCAGAGGGAACGGAGGAAACGCATAGTACAGGTGGGTCGACCACTGGATGAGGAAGGCATCCGCTATCGACCCCGGCTCCCTGCCCTGAAAGGAGCAGAACGCTTGGCACTTCCTGTTCCCCTTGGACGCAAAGAGGTCCACCCGGGGATAACCCCACCTCTGGAAAATGGAGAGAGCGACGTCCGGTCGAAGGGACCACTCGTGTGACAGGAAGGATCTGCTCAATCGATCCGCCAGCGTGTTCCGTACTCCGGGAAGGAAGGAAGCCTTGAGGTGAATGGAGTGGGCTACGCAAAAGTCCCAGAGTCGTATCGCCTCGAGGCACAGGGAGGAGGACCTGGTGCCGCCCTGCTTGTTGATATAATACATGGTCGTCGTGTTGTCCGTGAACACGGCTACACAACGACCCTGAAGCTGATGACAAAACGTTTGGCAAGCAAGGCGGACCGCTCTCAACTCCCTCATGTTGATATGTAGCCCCACCTCCTCCTGGGACCATAGGCCCTGCGTCCGCAGGGTCCCTAGGTGGGCCCCCCAGCCTAGATCTGAGGCATCCGTTGTCAGGGATACCGAGGGCTGAGACGGGTGAAAGGGAAGACCCGCACACAATACGGACTGGTCCACCCACCAGCCGAGGGAATCTAAGACCTTCTGGGGGACTGTGATTAACATGTCTAGCGGTTGCCTTGGTCTGTAATGACTGATAAGCCACAGCTGGAGAGGCCTCATGCGGAGCCGAGCGTAGTCGGTCACAAAAGTGCACGCCGCCATGTGGCCTAACAGGGTTAGACATGTCCTCACTGACGTCAACGGGGCTGACCGCAAGCGTTGAACGATCGCCGCCATGGTCTGGAACCGCTGCCGAGGCAGCGAGGCCCTGCCCACAGTGGCGTCCAGGACGGCCCCGATAAATTCCACCTTCTGAGTGGGCCTCAGGGTGGACTTGTCTGTGTTTATCAAGAGGCCCAGACTCGCAAACATGCCGGTGATCACGCGGACATGGCTGTACACCTGCTGTTCCGACGTGCCCCGAATCAACCAATCGTCCAGATAAGGGAACACGTGGACACGGTTGCGCCGAAGATGCGCCACGACAACTGCCATGCATTTTGTAAACACCCTCGGGGCCGTGGACAGGCCAAACGGGAGGACCGCAAATTGATAATGACGAGCCCCCACAACGAAGCGGAGGAAGCGTCTGTGGCGTGGCCAAATGGCAACGTGGAAATACGCGTCCTGCATGTCGAGGGCGGCGTACCAGTCTCCCGGATCCAGGGATGGAATAATGGTCCCCAGGGATACCATGCGGAACTTCAACTTCACGAGGTATTTGTTGAGTTCTCGCAGGTCGAGGATAGGCCTGAGGCCCCCCTTGGCCTTGGGGATCAGAAAATAGCGGGAATAAAACCCCTTGCCTTTCTCGTTTTCGGGAACCGCCTCTATAGCTCCTTTGCTGAGGAGCGTCTGCACCTCCTGCCGAAGGAATTGCTCGTGAGAGGGGTCCCTGAAGAGGGACGAGGAAGGAGGGCGGGAAGGAGGGAACGAAACAAACTGCAGGCGGTACCCCGTCTGCACCACGCTCAAGACCCAGCGGTCCGATGTTATTTGGGACCACGCCGGGAGGAAAAACGAAAGGCGGTTGGAAAACGGAGGGGGAAGGATCCGTAGGGGAAACTGTTACTGCGCCCTCGAGCGCACCTTCAAAATGAAGGCTTAGGACCAGGCGGGGGTTTTGAGGAGCCTTGGTTCTGCCCCCCTTGGTTCCCCGACTGCCTGCGCCTCCCGTTCCTGCCGCGGCGCCTGTAAGGGTCCTGCCGCTGGCGGAACTGGGAAAACGGCCGACGGTGCTGCTGTTGTTGCGGCCTAAAGGGTCTACGCTGTGTCACGGGGGTGTGCATCCCGAGGGACCGCGCAATGACCCGGTTGTCCTTTAAACTCTTAAGTCTGGGGTCTGTCTTATCGGAAAACAGGCCCTGGCCTTCGAAAGGAAGGTCCTGTATCGTGTGCTGGAGCTCTGGCGGAAGGCCGGAAACCTGCAGCCAGGAGATGCGACGCATCGTAACTCCTGACGCGAGGGTACGGGCAGCCGAGTCCGCAGCGTCCAAGGAGGCTTGCAAGGCCGTGCGCGCGACCTTCTTGCCTTCGTCCAAGATGGCCGTGAACTCTTGGCGAGCATCCTGTGGCAGCAGCTCCTTAAATTTGTCCACTGCCACCCAGGAGTTAAAGGCGTATCTGCTCAGCAGGGCCTGTTGGTTAGAGACCCTGAGCTGCAGCGCCCCAGCCGAATACACCTTACGGCCAAGGAGGTCCATCCGCCTGGCTTCTCTGGATTTGGGGGCCGGAGCCTCCTGGCCGTGACGCTCCCTATCGTTCACCGATTGCACTACCAGTGAACCGGGAGTCGGGTGAACATGTAAATATTCGTACCCCTTAGAAGGGGCCATGTACTTCCTCTCGACTCCTTTCGCTGTCGGAGGGATGGAGGCCGGGGACTGCCAGATAGTATTGGCATTGGCCTGAATGGTCCGTATAAACGGCAGGGCGACCCTGGTGGGAGCATCGGAAGAGAGGATGGTGACAATTGGGTCCTCTATCTCCGAGACCTCCTCTGCCTGCAGACTCAGGTTTTGAGCCAATCGCCTGAGGAGGTCCTGGTGCGCCCTGAGATCCAGCGGGGGGGGACTGTTGGAGGAGGTACCCGCCACCACCTCATCCGGGGAGGAGGATGATGAGACCCCAGGCACAATAGTGTCCAACTGAGGGTCTTCCTCAGCCCTCGCCTCTGTCTCCGGAGCCGCAGCGGAGTCCTGCTGTTTGGACCCTTCGTCCCCTTCCGGGGAGGGAGGGGGGCGAGACAAAGAGGCTTCAGGGGCCCTACGCTCCGCAGTCGCCGGCCTAGCAGGGAGCTGCTGGGGGCCCTGGGCCTGATGGTACGCCCAGGGTGTCCAGAATCCCCACTGTGGGGGGCCTTGGTCCTGCAGCGGCGGATCAGCAAACAGCGCCGCCTGCCGGTCGGTGCCCAGCGCATAGCCGCTGTCCGTCTGGGAGGACACGGACGGCTGCCTGGAGGGCCACGGCGGGGCCGACCCTGGATGGTACGGGTCTGCGCGGGCCGGCACGGAGGATCGTCTCGGTGCCGGGGACCGGTGCCGGGAGTCATAACGGTGCCGGGATCGGGACCGGGATCTGTCACGGTGCCGGGCGCTGCTTCGGGACCGGGATCTGTCACGGTGCCGGGCGCTGCTTCGGGACCGGGATCTGTCACGGTGCCGGGCGCTGCTTTCGGGACCGGGATCTGTCACGGTGCCGGGCGCCGCTTCGGTGCCGGGACCTACTACCAGCTCGGTGCCGGGAGATCGACCGGGACCGGGACCTGCCACCAGCTCGGTGCCGGGAGGTCGAGCGAGATCGGGACCGGGACCTGCCACCAGCTCGGTGCCGGGAGGTCGACCGGTGCGGCGAGTAGCGTCGGGACCTGCTCCTGGAGTCGCGGTGCCGGTGTCGACTGGAGCCTGACCGCGACCGTCTCGATGCCGACCGGTGCCGCGAGTGCGACCGGTACCGCTGAGGGGAGCGGTGCCGGGACTGCGAGCGGCGTCGGGATCTGGAGCGCCCAAGACGTCGGGGCCTGGATGGCGAACGACTGTCCGTGGGCGGTGCCGACATCATGGGCTTGCCTCTGGACGTGACCCGCACCGGAGGAACCGGGGGTGGCAGCCGAGTAGGCTCCGTCAGGGCAATAAGGTCCCGAGCCGAGGCGAAGGTCTCCGGTGTGGATGGGACCATTATCTCAACCCCAGATCTCATGGGGGAGCTCGGCGGCACCGGACTCAACAGACCCGCCGGGCCCGGAGTCAACGGTGCTGACGGTGCCGGCGGCGCCGCGGCCGATGTCGAGGCCGGGCGTTCAAGCCGGGTCTGCCTGGCCGGAGTATTAGACTTCGACGGCCTAGGCTCTGATTCCGGTGCCGGAGAAGGTCGGTGCCGAGGAGTCTTCTCGGTGCCGGAGCGATCCGGTGCCGGTGCCGAAACCACGGTCTGCGAAGTCGACGGGTCAAGTGCCGCCTCCATTAGGAGAGTTCGGAGCCTCTGATCCCTCTCCTTTTTTGTCCTCGGCTTAAAAGCCTTACAGATGCGGCACTTGTCAGATCTGTGCGATTCCCCGAGGCACTTCAGGCACGCTTCGTGGGGATCGCTGGTAGGCATGGGCTTCTTGCAGGCCGCACACTGCTTGAAGCCTGGCGAAACAGGCATGAGCCTGGCGCCCGGTGCCGGGAAGGGCTAAGCCCCCGGCAAGAAACTACTTAACAGCTATTTACTAAACTATCTACTTAACAATACTAATTAACAACTATATAGAACTAGAGATAAGCGATAAACAAGCGATAGAAACTAGGAGAGCTAGGGACGTGGAGGACAGCTATGCCGCGCTCCACAGTTCCAACGACCGACACGGCGGTAAGAAGGAACTGAGGAGCGGGCGGGCCGGCAGGGATATATATTGGGCGCCATGGCGGCGCCACTCCAGGGGGCGACCTGCCGGCCCACTGGAGTTGCTAGGGTAAAAAGTTTCCGACGAACGTGCACGCGCGGCGCGCACACCTAACTGGAATGGATGTGAGCAATCACTCGAAGAAGAACTGAGAAATTCTCTGAGGCCAGGATTGTAAATCTGTTAAATATTAGATACTAGAAAGCATGTTTTATTTTTGCTTTTTTTGTAACCATTCTCTGCTTCTACTATCCTAGTTTACTATCATTTAAATCTCTGTTCTTTATTAATCAACTTAGTTTTGGTTTTACCACAAAATTATCTCAGTGCTGTGTATTAAAGTAAAGCATGGGTCCTCAGCTAAATAGTTTTTAAAGTAATAATAGTGAACATGAGTTTCTTTTATTAAGAGACCTAATGATGCAAGGAGAATGTTATCAGTTGTCTGAAAAATTGTTTCTTTCATTGAAAATGAAGGTTGACCAAATTAGGGAAATAAATTAATGCTTTAACTGTATTACAAACAAGGTTCATAGAAAGCAGGCTTCAGCACACAAATGTGCAATAGCTTTTAAAATCTGTGGAAAATATACCCACTAATTTCATTTTACTTCAGAAAGCACATCTATTGTTAATAAAAAAATCGAATCGTTCTTTAAGCACTGCACCAATTTTCTCAACAAACAAAACTCAAACCTACTGCCACATTTCTAAATTTTCTGTTCTTCAGCCCCCATTGCAAGTTACCATTCCATACAAATTGCATATTGCAGGAATATTACAGTCTCTGAGTTTTATTAAGCCCCAGTGCTGAGTGCATGAACTTTCAAGGAATATCTTCTGCTGCCACACCAACCCAAAATTATTAAGATGCAGAGTTTTCCAAGCAGTTTCCTTGCAGGATCACAAGCAAACATCGCACCACAATTTTTTTTGTATGAAACACAAATGACATCCATAGGCAGCTGGTCACTAAAACACAATTGTACTTTTAACTCCCAATGTATACATTATCTTTTGAAGACTTCATAAAACTGTGTTTAAATTTAAATATTTTTATCATTTATATACAGGCAGATGCATGTAAAAACATATTCTGTCTTTGTGTGAGACAAATTTAAAACACTTTCAAAATGCCTTAGTTCAATCAAGCGGAGTATTTCAAGTCTAAAATCACTCAGACTGCTCACGAAGTAACACACTATCTTAGAAAAATATTAATCTCTTACTCTTAAGATAATGGAGCTTTATTTGAACATGTTTGATATGCTAAGTGTATTGCACAACATAGCTCTCTGTGTTTCTGACAGACATACTCTACTTGGTGATATTCATACTGGTTAGCCAACATGATCCTTATAATAAGCTTTCTTTTACCCTCTTTCTTGTCACTGAATGCAAACCTGGTGAGTTTACACTATCAAGGTGAGGCAACGTCAGTGGAGAACTGCAATTAAATTTTTTCATCGATGATAAAGAGGAGCCAATTAGGGCAAACAGGTGCAGTGATGGAAAAGAAAGTTATCAATGGACTATTTATATTTCAATGCTCATTGATTTTCATTTTCAAGAATTGCTGTGTTGCAACTGTCAAAGGCACCAGAACCTCACGTGACCAGTAATAATTGATAACAAGTGTAACTCACACCTGCATGCTCACACACTCTTTGATAAAGTCAAGTTAAGGTTTCAGGCACCTGCTGCCATCAGTAGTTTGAGCATGTTAGCTGTTAAGAACATTAAAATTCAAAACACAGTAAACAACATGCCCACATCCCTCGCAAACATCAGGAAACCAGAAAATGCACAAGAAAGGTGTATTTTTCAAGCAAGCCACTCAAAACTAACAGACATGCCTGTAGTGATGCCAGCCTATCATCTTTCATTTTTCCTGAGGTGTCAAATGTACACTGCCGAATACTGTTTTCTATAATTTGTTTCATACAAACATGTTTTTAGTTCTAAGCATGATATGTGGTCATTCTGCTCTGGGACGGGTTAAACTTTTACTCTCTTGATCAGCCTGAGTGCTACTAATGGCCGTCAGTGTACTCTACGACCCTATTTTGTGGTAAAACCACCTAGATCGAGTTACATTAAAGTGGAGAAAAGGGGGTGAAGCAATGGTAGGAAGTAGAAAGGATGCAGTGAAAAGAAAAATAGTGATGGTTCTGCAGACATCAGATCATCTCACGGTTAAGTGGGAGGCAGAACAGGCCCAAGTCTTCCATCTGCAAACACTTCAGATGTTAAGGCCAAAGAGATATCCTTAGTGTTAGTTTTTCAAATGGCACAATTACTTTATTGCTTATGTCAGCAGAATTTTTACTGCGTCTGTAAATCAAAAGCATTTCAGTCAAGACTGGCGGAGCAGGCACACTGCTTCATTCCATGAAAAGCAATAGAAAAAATAGGGTCTTGGGAAGCAGCCTCCAACTGTTGTGAAAGTTATAGATAGAGGTAAAGACCCACCTCCAACTCCCTAATTTGAATTGTTTAGGACAATGAGAGTTGATATAACAGTGTGGAGACAAGTGGGTTGTTTTCAGCCTCAGAGTAAGGTTAAGCCGGAGTAGAAAGGGGATTTTTGAGTGCTGTTGCAAAATCTATGGGGGAGAAGATCCTTCTTGAGTATTTGGGGAGGAGGAGAGCACGATGGGAGTAGATATAATTTCCTCTTCTAAAAGCTCCCCTTCCCTGCTACCCAGTGCCAGAGATGAGAAGTCACTGGCCCCCCACCGCTTCTTCCAGAAGATGGAAAAGGTAAATAAATCATTACATAGTAAGGGTGACTGGACCTGGCACTAATACTGAGCAATACCTTACTCCATCAGCAAGCCTATTGATTTCAGTGGGAAAACTTTTGGCGTAAAGTACTACTTCAGCACCAGGGGAGGAGGGGGAGATTTCTCATTCATATCCCTAGATCTCAAAATACTTTGTAATGGCGGAGAAGTATTGTCCTTTACAGATGGGTAAAACCAAGGCACAGGAAAATTAAATGACTTGTCCAAGATCACAGAGTGAGTCAGTGGCAGAACAAGAAATATCATTCAGATCTCCTGACTCCCAAACCCATTTCCATTCATTAGAACAGCTGCTCCTTGATGAAGGGGGAAGGGCCTGAAGAGGAGGGAAGAAAGGTTATACTATCAGCAGAAAACCAAGAAAAAACTTGTCCGTTTCTAAAAGTTTAGTATAAAATATGTTTGATCTAAGTTTTGTTGGGTTCAATTCCAAAATTAAACTAAAATTCAGGGACTTTTTGTTTTGGAGGAGGAGGGAAGAGGAAATGAACTGAGAAACTGAAAACAAAGCCAAAAGGTTTGCAAACAAATTAAGATTAATTTTTCACAGCTCTGAATGCTATACACCTTTCTAAAAATATCTAAAAAATAATTTGTAATACTAAATTTTATTCTGGGATTATCTTCTGAGTCATGCTTGAAATTTTAATATAGCCCAGCACGTAAAATATATGATTTCATAACTGCAATTATTCAGAGTGTTACATCTTTTCTAGTAACATGAGAGAAAAGGACATCCATTAATATATTGTTGGATAATATTTTTTCAGAGTCAGCTATTTGCAGTTAAAAAGTAATTTGTAGTGTGTCCTTCCCAATTTAATGAGATAATCTTATTTTGGAGGATTTTAATTGAACTCTTAATAAAACCAGGTTTCTTCTGATAGTTAATGGGTTTCTGTCAGATGTAAAAAGTCCAACCACTGTAATTTTAAAACAAAAGTCACAAGTATCTCACACAGCTAGTAATAATTATATTAATGTCTTTCAGTAAATTACCAGCTTCTACAGGTTTTTTTCATGTGGGTCAAAATGCTGTCTTCATTACTTAGAAGGGCATTTTGTAAAGAGTGGCTTTGCTTGCTTTTCTTTCCATACAATTTTAGACCACTATTTCATTCATACATTTATTGTTACCTCCTAGGCAGCCAGTAGTTTTCAGGATCATGTGCATGATGAATATTAGCATGTAGAGAAATAGGTTTTTGGATGCTAAAAGTTCATAAGTGCAAAAGCCGGATGGCTGTAAAAGGTAATTTATTTATGTGGATAATATCTGATGTCACTGTTTCCTCATGTTATACCACATGCAGACTTGTTCTGTGGCTCCTGACTCCTCCTCCCACCCTTTAAAAAAAACAAAAACAATCAGAACTTACTTCAAAACAAAAAGCATCTTTTCTCATTCTGCTCCTTGCTCATTAACAGAGTAACTTGCCTGAATGTGGGAAAACAGAGTATTTACTTGGCACATAATTGTGTATGCATAAAACTGTCCTTAGACCAGTTACAAACTGATTGATTCCAAGTCCTCTTTGGGAATATTCTTCCTCTTCAATTTCCTCTGAAGACAAAAGATGCTTATGTAGTGTTTTTAGTAAGGAATAAAGTTCAAATGCTGATTGTTGAAAACTGAGGCCTGGTCTACGCTATGATTTTAGGTCGAATTTAGCAGTGTTACCTCAATTTAAGCCTGGACCCAGCCATATGATGAAGTCTCCCCCCCCCTTTTTTTTTTTTACACTTAAAGGGCTCTTTAAATCAATTTCTTTACTCCACCTCCAATGAGGGGATTAGTGCTGAAATCGGTCTTGCTGGGTCGAATTTTGGGTAGTGTGGATGCAATTTGACAGTATTGGCCTCCGGGAACTAACCCAGAGTGCTCCGTTGTGACCGCTCTGGACAGCACTCTCAATTCAGATGCACTGGCCAAGTAGACAGGCAAAGGCCCACGAACTTTTGAATCTCATTTTCTGTTTGGCCTGCGTGGCAAGGTACAGGTGAGTGCAGATCTTATCAGCAGAGGTGACCATGATGGAGTGCCAGGATCGCAAAAGAGCTTCAGCATGGACCGAACGGGAGGTACAGGATCTGCTCACCATATGGGGAGACGAATCCATGCTTTCAGAACTCTGTTCCAGTAAAGGAAATGCCAAAAATTAGAAAAAGTCTCAAAGGACAGAGGCCATAACAGGGACACAAAGCAGTGCCGTGTGAAATTTAAGGAGCTAAGGCAAGCCTACCAAAAAACCGGAGAGGCAAATGGCCACTCCAGATCAGAGCCCCGAACATACCGCTTCTATTATGATCTGAATGTCATGTTAGGGGCTGCAGCCACCACTACCCCAACTCTGTGCTTTGACTCCGTCAATGGAGAATCACGCAACACGGAAGCGAGTTTTGGGCACGAGGAAGATGATGAAGAAGAGACTGAAGATAGCTCACAGCAAAGAAGTGGAGAAACTGGTTTCCCAACAGCCAAGAGATGTTTCTCACTCTGGACCTGGAGCCAGTAACCCCTGGATCCACCCAAGGCATGCTCTCGGACCCTGAAGGCGGAGAAGGGACCTCTGGTGAGTGTACCTTGGTAAATATTACACATGGTTTAAAAGCAAGCGTGTTTAATGATTAATTTACTCTGGCATTCGCGGCCAGTACAGCTATTGGAAAAGTCTGGTAATGTGTATGGGGATGGAGCCGAAATCCTCCAGGGACATCTCCATAAAGCTCTCCTGGATGTACTCTCAAAGCCTTTGCAAAAGGCTTCTGGGGAGGGAGGCCTTATTCCGTCTGCCATGGTAGGACACTTTACCAGGCCAGGCCAGTAGCACGTAGTTGGGAATCATTGCATAACAAAGCATAGCAGCGTATGGTCCTGGTGTTTGCTGGCATTCAAACGATATATGTTCTTTATCTCGCTGTGTAATCCTCAGGATAGTGATATAATTCATGGTCACCTGGTTGAAATAGGGTGCTTTTATTAATGTGACATTCAGAGGTGCCCGTTCCTGCTCGGCTGTTTGGCTGTGGCTGAACAGAAAAGTTCCCCGCTGTTAGCCATGTGGTCAGGGGGAGGGGTGAAGCGTGAGTGATCTCTCACATCAAACCAGCAGGTCCTCGATACAAGAGGCAAAATGCAATCTTGTAATGAAAGCACGTGTGCTCTGTAATGTGAACAGCAAAGTTTAACGTGAAAGAGTGTACCCATTTTTCTCTAAAATTTGTCTTTTTAACTACCACTCTCCTTTTTCCTCCACCAGCTACAAATGCTTCTCCTTCGCAGAGGCTAGCAAAGATTAGAAGATGAAAAAACACACTCAGGATGAAATGTTCTCCGAGGTCCTGCTGTCCTCCCACATTGACAGAGCACAGCAGAATGCATGAGGCAGACAATGTCAGAGTGCAGGAAAGCACAACATGAACGCGAGGAAAGGTGGCGGGCTGAAGATGACAGGTGATGTCAGCTTGCTGACAGAAGGCAAGAGTCAATGCTCAGGCTGCTGGAAGATCAAACTCATATGCTCCAGCGTATGGCTGAGCTGCAGGAAAGGCAGCAGAAGCACCGCTACAGCCCCTGTGTAACCAACAGCCCTCCTCCCCAAGTTCCATAGCCTCCTCACCCAGACACCCAAGAACGCAGTGGGGGGACCTCCGGCCACCCAGCCACTCCATCCCAGAGGATTGCCCAAGCAACAGAAGGTTGGCCTTCAATAAGTTTTAAAGTTTTAAAGTGCAGTGTGGCCTTGTCCTTCCCTCCTCCCCTACCCCTCCCGGGCTACCTTGGAAGTTATCCCCCTATTTGTGTGATGAATTAATAAAGAATGCATGAATGTGAAGCAACAACTTTATTGCCTCTGCAAGTGGTGATAGAAGGGGGGAGGGGAGGGTGGCTAGCTTACAGGGAAGAAGAGTGAACCGGGAGGAGGGGGGGCTCAGCAAGCAGAAACAAACAGAACTTTCACACAGCAGCCTGGCTAGTCATGAAACTGGTTTTCAAAGCTTCTCTGATGCACACCATGCCCTCCTGTACTCTTCTAACCGCCCTGGTGTCTGGCTGCACATAATCAGCAGCCAGGCAATTTGCCTCAACCTCCCACTCCACCATAAACAGGGGAAAGCAAGTCAGAAAGTTCCATGGAAGTGCCCTTACGCATGCGAAAGTTTCACAGCCACTGGGAATTGTCCCAGACCTGCAACACTATGCGGTCCCACCAGTCTGTGCTTGTTTCACGGACCCAGAATCGGCGTTCCACAGCATGGACCTGCCCCATTAACACCATGATGTGCACACTGCCAGGGCCTGTACTTTGTGAGAAGTCTATGTCCATGTCTATGTCCTCATCACTCTCGTCACCATGCTGCCATCGTCTTCTCGCCTGGTTTTGCTTTGGCAGGTTCTGGTTCTGCATATACTCCAGGATAATGTGCATGGTGTTTACAGTGCTCATAACTGCAACGGTGATCTCAGCAGACTCCATGATCCCAGTGCTATGGCGTCTGGGCTGAAAAAAGGCGTGAAACGATCGTTTGCTCTGACAGAGAGAGAGACAACTGATGACATGGCTTACAGGGAATTAAAGTCCACAAGGAGGGTGGCTTTGCATCAAGGAGAAACACAAACAACTGTCACACAGAATGGTCCCCTCAAGGATTGAACTCAAAACCCTGGGTTTAGCAGGCCGTTGATTTCATGGAGGGCGGGAAGGAGGGAGGAAGCAAATGAATACAAAGCAAATCGAGTCTATTTCTTGTTTTGATCCACTTCATCTATCTTTTACATCTTTAGGGTGGGAGCAGATGGTGCAGTTCGACTCTAGCCATCATCATCTCCTGGCTGCTTGCCAGAAGACGGTGCAGTAGGACTACTAGCCATCGTCATTTCCTGGGTGCTTGGCAGAAAATGGGAATGACCTGGCTGAGTCACTCCCGTGTGTGCCTAGGTGCCCCTGACAGACCTCCTCGAAGTCGGTTAAAAGAGCACCCAGGAGTACGATGACAATGGCTACCAGTCATAACGCACTGTCTGCTGCCAAAAGGCAATGAGTTGCTGCTGTGTAGCAATGCAGGCTAATGTCTGCCAGCACCCAGGAGACTTACGGTGACAGTCAGCTGTGTGGGTTCCATGCTTGCTGTAGTATGGCATCTTCATAGGTAACCCAGGAAAAAAGGTGCAAAACGATTGTCTGCCGTTGCTTCCACGTGGGGGGGGGAGAAGTGGGGGTGCGACAACATGTACCCAGAATCACCCGTGACACTGTTTTTGCCTCATCAAGCATTGGGATCTCAACCCAGAATTCCAATGGGCGGCGGAGACTGCAGGAACTGTGGGATAACTACCCACAGTGCAACGCTCCGGAAGTCGACGCTAGCCTCGGTACTGTGGATGCAGTCCGCCGACATAATGCACTTAAAGCATTTTTTGTGGGGACACACACACTCGACTGTATAAAAACGATTTCTGAAAAACCGACTCCTATAAATTCGACCTAATTTCGCAGTGTAGATACACACTCAGTGTTGCTGGTCATTAACCAATTGATGGGCCTCCAGACGCTAACATGCCTGAGTAAGAGTGGGTAGCTTGTTTTATGGAAAATTTCATTTTTTCCCATCTTTGTACCAGAGGAGCTTGAAACGAGGGACAAACAGGATCATAAAATTGTTAAGGATCAATTTTTATTTTCCCAGCAAAGACATATTTCAAAAATATATGTCTGCAGAAAACTGGTTTGGAATAATAGAACCTTCCATTCCTCGCTGCCGCTGCTGAGAATTACTGTAGCAAGCCAAGCACAAAAAACAAGTCCAACTAACAAGTGAAAACACCTTGCTTGTGTGTATTTAAAGGCTAGGAACATTCAAAACTGATGCAATCTGAATTTGGCCCATAGTCCTGTTCAAAAGTGACTTAAATGATGTTATACATTTTAAAAAACAAACAAACAGGCTTTTGAAGCCATTGGGAACATTGATGGGATTCACCCCGGAAAGGGTTCATGCGACTCAGAAGGGGTTAAGTAGCCTGATAGTCCACACCTGAGGGAGAGCTAGGCTTGATAGGCAAGCACTGACTGAGGGTGGAGCCCAGCTAGACAGGAGCAGATGGGGCTGGTATAAGGCCCAGAAGCTAAGGCAGAAGGAGGCTTCAGCGTGGATGCCTGTAGTCACTCTCCGAGTTTAGAGAGCAGAACGGAGGAAACTCAGGGAGAAAGCAGAAGTCCTAGGATCCTAGCCCTATGGGAAGGGCTTACCCAGAGGAGTGGTGGAGAAAGAGACCTGACAGAGGTGCAATAGGAAGCATCCCAGGGAAACAACAGCAGGGTTTTGGGATGGAACACACCTCGGCTAGTAAGGTCCCTGTACTGGAATCCAGAGTAGTGGGTGTCCAAGGTTACCCTGATGAGCTGCGTGCCAGAGGTTACCGACCCCTAGTATATAGCAATAAATCTTACAGAGATAGGATTTAATTAAAATCCTCTATATGCACCCAGGATATAGAGTCTAAAAGCAACAATCACACAAGGAGGGGGGGAACTAACCAACTAATTTCTAGTGGTTAGTAGTATTTTATAGCTCTATGAGAGATTTTCAGAGCAGCTCTGAGTATCTGCCACACATTCCATTAATTTTATGAAAGACGTGACTAATTGCCCAGGATTTCTCTGAAAAATTGCAACTCCAAGATGTAATCCTTTGCACAGAATCTTGGGGGACAGGATGTTCCTCCAGGTAAAGAGCTGCTTGTGCTAGATTACATGTTAATATAACTGACAATAACACTTGTAGCTATTTGCTATGATTTGCTAGTCACAAAGCATTTTCATGGTAAGGGAGACTGGACTCATGAAAAATCAGATGCTATTTCTACATCCAATTCAGCCCACTGTTAATTGACCATATTAACAACAACTAGACTAATAACTGAAATCCAATACTGAACACAGTCATGGACAAAGCCAATAAAAACCGTATCCAAATAGCTTTCAAGGCGTAACGTCTATATTTTTTTAAAAAATCTCAGACTTTTCAGATGCACTGAGTCAATAAACATAGCACTTAGAAGTTTCAGTTTTGAATACAGATTAAAATATTAAGCAGACTGTTCTGTACTAGTTACCGAATAAAATTAATGAAGCATTTAGCAAGCTTCCCAGATTATTCTTTTGTGACCGTTGGGAATGAACCATTACACTTCAGACACACACTACAGGTATGGAAAGATGGCACATTCATTCAAGAACCAGATATTCAGTTGTTGTTACCTTTCCTTACAAAATTAGCTTTGATCCCACTGAGCCTTTAATTTCTTATACTTAGTTTTGGCCCAGAAGCAGATTAATAAATGAGATAAGAATCTGTTCAACCATTTAGGAGTTAAGTGAGGATGAAAAAATTTTACAACCTGAAGAGTTTTCAGACTCATTGTCCACTTTAATACAAAAGAGCTTGCTGTAAACTTCATCCTGGACATATACATAATCCTGGGCAAGAAATATTCTTTGCCTTGTTTGAAGGCACTTTGTTTTTAAATGTCTAACTTCATTTTAAAACCATGTGCCAAACAGGTGTATCCCCTGAATTTCAGACACCTAGCCCAATATGTGACAAATGTTGCATGTTTTTTGCCAGGAGACAGGAGAGGAGGCAGAGACAGCAATTTATTTATTCCCTCTGGAAAACCGGAACTTTTACTGAGGCCTAATTCCACACCATCCAGGATATGAGTAAATCCCATTGATTTAAATGTGAGTTATTTGTATCTTATGGCAAGAGAAAGCTGCCCAAGACGGAGCACTAATCATGCAACAACCATTCTTTTCAGTTTCTGTACCAAAGTTTTGAATTTCAACAAAATAAGGATGGTATTAGAAACTAGAATATTAATGATGTAGCAGTTGTATGAATGCATCCTAAGAGGATATTAGTTGACGGGGTAGCGCCTGGATCCTTAAACAAAGATGAAAGTGCCAGTGTGAATAAGGTATTGTCTAGATTTAAGTGTCACCACTCTACATACTAGTACAATGGAGCGTCTGTAACTGGAATATTTTGAACAGCTTATGGTACCTTATTATTAATTATTATTATTATTATACAGCATTCACTTCTAATTATTTAGGCCTAAATCTAAAAATGCTTAAGCACATATAAATTTACGTATATCAACAATAGTACATTACGATAGTTATACTATGAACATATGTTGTGTTCCCATAAATTCTATTTTAAGCCAAAACATGGATATTCTTTTTGAATAATGGTTTATCACTAGCCTACCAAATCATATAGGAACAATAATACAAAAAAAAAGATAAACATAAAACTATAATTTTTTCATATTGTATTGTAAACAGTTCAGTATTTGTGATATTAAAAAGCATTTATTAATACAGTGTTTGAAAAAATTAAACTTTGTACATTATACCACATGTTCCTCCCCAAGTATGTCACTCAACTGAATGGCATGTTTCAAAAAGGAAACTGGCTATTTTTAGCTAAGATCAGGAGTAGTATCAACTTAGTTTATTACAAAAAAAGTTCCTTTCTAATTGCAACTACTTTTTTCCAGCTACAGCTTTATTGTTTGGTCTATATTTTTTTTTAAATAAGAGACCATCTTAAAATTAACGCATCTTTCACTACTTCTCTTATCTCTCTTCATGTCCATAACAAACATCTTGCATGGCTCTTATTTTATTTTGCTCTTATTTTGTTTCAGAGGTATCACACAGCTGTAATTATTAAGGGTCTGGTCCTGTAAACATTTATGTATATGAACACTTTCACACTGATTGAAGCTGAACCTGAACAGGGATGTTATCTGATAGAGGGAAAGACTGTGAGAAGTTACAGCCACAACAGAGTCTCCTTTGGTTGAAGATACATACCTAGAATTGGTTACGTCAGTTCATATTTTAGAAGTGCTTCCGCATTCCTTTGCTGATGCTAAGCTCTCAAATAACAGTGCCCACAAGTAACAATTTCTACCGTCTCTGGTTGGCTAGGAAATTCCATCCCAACCTGGCAGATGATTACTTGACCTAAGTTACATACACCTTTATCGCCTGCCAGCTGGACTGCAACAATGCAATACCTGGGCACAACGCCACGAGTCCTTGACCTTCATCCAAGCAAAGAACATAGCAGCAGCTCTCCTCAGCAACACATGCTACCAAGAGCACATCAAACATGCTCAACCAAAGCTTGAGGATGATAGCAACACTCCATCTCAGGTTCAACAGAGATGTCCACTATAATGCTCATCTGTGCCAGAAACAGACCTTCCTTGGGGCCAGGTCAAGGCTGGAATGAACACCTGCATGATCTAAAAATCAACTAAAAAAAATCACCACTTTCTGTTCCAAGTGCAGGACATGCTTCTTTGACTTTGCCTTCATTAACTAACACACACAGCATCTTACACACAGAAAATTTGAAAGAATTTTTGGAGCAAGGAGTTTTCTCTTCTGTAAAAAAGCACTTTGTACAACAGAGAAGTGCACAGTTCCAAGTTCCAAAGTGTGCCTAAGCAATTTGCTCCATGACCCCAACCATAAGCTCCTACAACAGCTTCATGCCACTGGAACAATGAAATCTGGGAGAAATTGGAGACATTTAGCAGAAATTGGACCAATACTATCAAATTTGCTGCCAGATGAAATGAGAATAACTACTAATCTTGCAACCTGCAGAGCTGTATGCAAAACCAAACCTCTTTGCCCAAGCTTTCCTGTAATAGCATCTGCACACCTAAACTCTGGCCTCTTGCCTATTAGAAGATAGATAGGCATAACTTTGTCATCATATTTTTAATCTTGGTAGATGTCCAGATGAACATCAATAGAAGAAACTGGATACACAGATCGATGAATTCCACCTTAAAATTTTCCTAGATTCTGCTACTGTGCTGAAAGGGGAATTCAGACATGTGAAAACAAATCACCAAAATGAACACTGTTGTGTTCTGTTTAAGGTGTCTTTATCGCAGACAGGTAGGTTAAAAAGTTAGGATCCAGATAATGCTCCCCCCGGATTATGATGTAGTGAGCTCCCCAACAGAGAGCTGCTGACACTAAAATTGTTATATGTAAACCATCTCTGACTAAAGAACCCCAAGAATTCAAAAATCTTGTGTTACAACACAAAAAAAGTCATAAGACTGGCTTTAAAGTAATGAGATTTTTAGAAACAAACATGGTCTTTTCACTTGCCTTCTAATTTCTGAGAATTTAGGATTTGTTTAGTCCATCTTGTCAGATGTTTTGCCAGAGCCATAAGGGCTAAACTTTTTATTAATATCAATTATTACAGAAAGCCAAGATTCTCATGTAATCTCTTACCTACAGGAGATGGGGCTTTAAGACAGAGACCAAATATAATAAGATTTGTGATAAAACTGCAAGTCTCTGTTGGGAAACTTTGGGCCCTAGTAGCTAGCATGAAACAAGACCTCAAAAGCCTGAAATAATGCAACTCTTACTATGGTAACTGACTGTTCAATCGGCTCTCCTCTGTTTATCACAATATGTATTTTAATTAAATAATCAGGCCACTGTAGGGACAAGTTAACTGTTTCCTTACATTTTGATGACCTAAACTTACAACAATCCCAGCTAAGCAAACAAGGAAATCTTGTTCTCAAGAGACCACTATCTTAATTTCATGAGACAAAATATTCATTCCTCTTCTAACAACTAAATTCTGTAGTACTGGGTCTTCTTTGAAGGAAAAACAAGTACCTTCTCCTTTGCCATGGTTAATACAACTGACTGGCTAGCCAGTGTTCTTAGAAAACTGCTGCATGACAGGGTCATCTTAAATGACAAACAGTGTTCATCAGTCCAGAACTCAGGAGGAACAATTCTCACAGATTGAATGCTGTCAATGAAGTGAAAATGTGCTTTCAGATTAAAATCCACTATTTCTGTCCCAGCAACTTTTAAGGGCTACTTTCCACATTTTTAGGTCCCAACAGTACAGCCATTTGTAATGGTTTTAGGAGACAGACCTCAATATTGATGCAAAAATTATAATAATTTATTCTTATAATGTTAGATTATTACAAATTTGCCTTTGCTTTCATTGAATTTTTAAGAAATCCATGGGAGGCCTCTGCTCACTGTCACCTAGTGACAGGCCAAGTGCAAGGGAAGATAACACCTCTTTGGCTTTAAAATCACATTTATTACACCCAAGTGAGTACTCTGAAATATAGCTTAACTTCTATTTGCTTTAATATTCTGTATGATTTTCTTATTTTTGAAAGATGTATATGTGTGTGTGTGTTCATTACTGAAATTCATGTTTGCATAGAATATTTAATAGAGTTTTTAACTGCAAATTGTAAATATACTGCAAATAGTGGGTTGTAAATCAAACACATATTTGGTCTAAAGACCAACTCAATGGAATGCCTTAGAGAGAGAAAAACAGGACATGTCTTTTTGTATAAGATACCAACTGGTATGGATATATTCTTATTTTATTTTAAGAGATGACATAATTGTGTAAAAGAATGTAAGACTATTCTCTATTCAAGAGAAGTGATGCTGAGGAATCTGTTCTCAAGAATCATACACTAAGACATAAGAACTGACTTCTTTCATGCCTTCCCCTTGTCGAAAGAAAATAATTCAGTTTAAAAACCATATAAAATTCTAGAAATGTTCCCATTACGATTAATCTCTTTTATAAGCACTCTAATGTCTTCATTCATTTAGCTTTCAGGATAACATGTATAGTTGGGAAATGTTATCATTACTTCTCTGACCTCATGTTTCCACTTAAAGGTGAAAATCTTTGTTTATTTTTTGAGTATCTAAGATGGCATATGATTATATTTGCAAATATACATCTTAAAAGATTGTATCTAAATGTAAGCCTCGTATAATAACTTTGTGATGTCAACACTATGAGAGTAAAATGTTTTATGTACAAATACAGCAAGGTAATTTGATGCTACAACTGGTTACTAATGTAAGAAGCAAATGAAAGCATCAAATGCTGGCATTAACTGGGAATTAGTTATCTAGCAATGCTTAAGCAACTTCTTACCAAACTCAGAATTGCACAAAAACTTCTCCAGAGATTGTTAAGAAGAGACAATGCCTTTTTACTGACTACCTATTAAGTCTGAAGACTAAGTTTAAAAATATGACTTTGAGAGATCAAACACCTCTCTATATAAAACAGGAGTATTTGGAATAACTGGAAACGGAATTTCAACTCCAATTACACCCAGATGACACTGGTCTAGAGTTAAACTCTTTGGCTTATGCAGATGACATCGTACAACTGGTAGACACATTCAATTTAATGACGATACACTTCACTACCTCGGAAAATTGGTGTAGTCGACTTTGACTTACAACATATATCAGGATGATGAAGGGGTTGGAAAAGAGACAATAGTTAAGTATTTAAATGTAGCGGTGGTGCAGTCATAGAACACGTAAATGCATATCTAGGAAGCTTGATCAGTACCAAGAGGTCCATCAAGAATGAAGTTAAAAGGAGCTTTAGTTACAAATGCAGCATAGAAGTCGATAAAATTATGGACTTATAAAAACATTATCCTTGGTACCAAAATGAAAATGTATCAAACCAGTGTATTAATAGTATTACTCTAGAGTCTGAAAGCAGCTGCATTAAATGAAACAGCCAGCCAGAAAACTGAAGTCAATAGAGATACGAATTATTTCGAAGATGCAGGTGTAAAAGGGTATTATTTTAAGACAAATTAAGAAGTTTGATGGAGAGTACAATGTGAAATCAGGCTACACTGTTGGCTGCAGTCGAAAAGATGAGAGTGGGGACACTGTACAAGACAAACAGATGACAGAATGCCGGACAAAATAATGTAAATGCAACCTAGCTCAGTCAGACCTAGACGCTGACCACTGACTAGATGGTGGGACATTATACATAGACATGACCAGGTTGGGCTTAATGGAGGAAGAAGCCATTGAAAGGAATGAATAGTGACACTGTACTGCTCCCAGTGTCTGTAAAGATTCTTTGGGATGAGATGAAGACCATAAAATCCTGACAGAACTAAAGGAGTATCTCAGAAAATTGACTCAATAAAAGAAAAAGTTAAAAATTAACTGTAAAGACATTGAGGATTTCCCACCCCAGAGACAGAGGCAATTAGAACCTTGCTGTACATGCCTTCACACAGTACATACTAATGAGCTGAAGTGCTACTAAGCCTATCCCATGAATGTGCTCATTCAGTGCAAGGCTGGCAGCAGCTGATACCTGAATTTAGTCAATCCCTGAAAGAGTTGGGCCTTCCTCCTCCAGTGAAACTATAGACGGCTAGTATACATCTCTCTGAAAAACATTCTGCCCCTTTTCCTCCACATCACTCTCATCTCAGCTCTCTTTCTGTTCCTCTCATCCCTATAAGCAAACAAACATGGTAACAAAGCAGCAGCCTTCCAGTGTAGCACTGTTTGTGCTGTTAAACTTCAAAACGTTCAGACTGTGTATTCCTGGAATAGAGACATCGGCAAACCTGGGTAAACAGAGAAACAGTGGGATTTAATTAGGATTTAAGATTCTTATTTTTCATTTAATTCGCCTGTCTCAAGATAACTTCTTGAATGTTTCTTTTAAGTAGCTGATTTAAATATTTTGTTGGGTTTTGTAGGACTTAGTTCATTCACCTCTGACTATTCATAAACTATTAAAATTATTCATGATAAACCAAACAAGAGCCACCTATTTTTAAAACAAAATTCCTCGTCCATCTATAAACTGTTTTAGTTATCTGTGATACACAAAAACAAGACTCACTACTAATTTTGGAATTAATGTACTTTCATTTTATTTTACCTAGAAAAGAGCATCTCCACCAGAGCAGGCAAATCTCAAAAGGGGTAATCTTTGTTGGAAACTCTCCGCAGAGAGACAAACTGAAGACGCTGTAGCTAAAGCAACCATCCTTTACTGTGTGTGTTCTATTTTATTTTGGTTTTCTTTTACTTTCATGAATAATAATATAGCCATAGTTAATAAGTGTGATTATTTTTCTTGTCTTTAATTGTGGTGTCCTTGAAGGCATGGCAAAGGATTTGATGTGAACACAACTGTGGCAGTCTCATTCCTGAATTGGCATGAAGAGAGACAAGTATGAAGATTTGGCCTACCACTTCTTGTTTCTCTAGCTTCAAATTTTAGTAATTTGGGGATAAAGTTACTTGGGACTCAAATGAAAACTTCTCTCTGTCCCACCCCTATAATATTTTTTTCTAGGCATGCTTTTGCCAGCTATGACAACAATATTTCCCAGATCTTGCTTCTTTAAAGAAAAGAAAAATAATGATGAGAAACCATTCCAAATGTTCTCCAGATTAGGTACAGGACTGCTTTCCTCTCTTAGATTGCTGTTAAATCCACCTCACAAGGGTATTGTAAGGAATGATTAGTTCATTGGCTCTGAAAAGGTAAAGTGCTAAGTATTATTACAATATGAAATGACAGTGAGCTTTCAGTGGAATGTCTAATGACAATTCAAGCAGGAGCTAGGCAACAAAACATTCCCTCTCCCCTTCAGTCACTACATTCTGGACTTCGAGTGAAATATTCTGCAAGTGACAGCAGAGGCCATAATACTTCTCTCTAACAGATTATAGCCAAATTAGGAAACACTGCTGCATAATAACTGCAAATCATAAAACAGTGTACTGAGCAACTTAAAAGGCAATTTGTACTTCTAAATTTAATATTTTATTCCCTACAGCCACACTTATATTTCAATTTTGCATCACTTATATGTAGAGTCTCATAACTAATATTCATTATTAAGGAACACACATTTCAGCTTTGCCAAGTTTTTGAATTATTAATAATGGTACAATCATTATATCAGCCTTTGTAAATGTAAGAATGCCATTCCACGCAGGAGTGCCTCTGCTTGTGTAACTATACCCAAATTCAGTCAGTCACAAGCAGCAATGTTTTACATTTTGCAATTTCCAAAGCATCTGTTGATCAAGGTATAGAAGGGGAAGGATAGGGAGATAAAAGGAAAAGCAACTAAGAGGTAGGTGCAATATAAAGCAGCCCTCATCCTCCCACTCTAACTTACATCACACTATCCCCAATATTCCTGGGGCCAAATTCAGTGACGGACTAAGAGGCCAGAACTCCCAGTGACTTTGTGGAGAGTGACATCTACCTATTTCAAAGTAAATTTGATCCCTACAAAACATCAAAATGGTATAAATTACAATAGTTTTAGACATCTACTGAATGCCAAATCAGCACAAGTGATGTAGATTTTTTTATTATACTCCCATTTTATACCCAATGTGTAATTCATTCCAACAACTGCATCACCACAAAATTAGGCCCATAGCCACCTTCTTCCACTGTGAACATTTGTAACAAGGTCACCATTGAAACAGTGCTACAGTATTTGAAAAGCTTAACCTAGAATAAACTATAATAAATAACAGTACTTTGGTAATATGAAGGAATGGGAAGCAGACTAGTACTCAAATAGTGCATTCACCGTCAAAGCACATTTTCATTTGACACTGATCAATCAAAGGGAACTCTTTTTCTGAGTAACTGGACTGATGGAGGCTGAGCATGCAGTTTATGATTATTCCGGCACGGAGCAATTATCTAAGCATGCTGGCTAGCAAGGCAATTGTACTAACCACAGCAAAGGAAGGTATTTGCCAGCTCTTCAGTACTAAATTATGGGGGAAAGTCTGTGACATGATCTTGCAATAATAAAGCAATGGCTTTCTTCACAAAGACTCAGAACTGGGTTTTTCATCACTGAAAATGGCTAAACATTCTTAAAGCAATTGAAGATGGTAAGTATAAAATTTTAGCCATAATGTTCACATTGTCTCACTCCTGTGGTTTGGGAGACTGGGAGTCTTGGAGAAATAGCACAAATACAGTATTCTTTCTCAATGGCTAGAAAAAAGCTGTGTAGTTTTTTTAGGCATTCTCCCAAACCAGTGAATATCCTGCTAGAATTTTGGTCAAAGCAAAGAGTGAGAGAAAGAAAAGAAAATGATTCAGTTTTTTTACCTTGATAATCATTTAAGGATAGTAAAGAGATGTCCATTTAAATATTAATAAAAAAAGATAACTAGCAGGAGTAGCCCAGTATTAGTTCTTTGCTTGTTAAATTGCTCGCCCAAAAATGAGTGGGTACCAAATGAATACTTAGAAAGGCAGATCCAGACTCTCTCTAGAACTTGCAGAATAAGTGACATTTTTACACATAAATGTGCCAAGATACAATTAAATACACAAATATACTTCAGCAAATGGACACCGTACCTATGTTTAATTTATTTCGGTAATTTTACAATTCATACACATCTGGTGGTTTTATCAATTTATGCTTTTTATTCCATTTTTGCTCTCTGTGCTGTTCAGCCTTACTTTTTTCAATGTCAGTAGAGTGGGGATCACAGTGGGGGAAGAGATGCATTGCAGTCTATCTCTATTTTCTATTGCCATTGTATCAAAATCAGGCACGGTCATGATGGATTGAATGACACAACCTGTTTCATAACAGATGAACAATTCTGTTTTTAGGACTGTAATGATTTATAAATTAGATGGATCAAAAAACTCTGACAAATAGCACAAAGCTTTTCCATGCAGTACCACAAAGAACTCTGGATGAGAAAAATGTGTTTAGTGAAGAGCAGGGTCATGACCAGCAGTGGCTAAGACAACTACAAACATTAATTATCTATCCCCTATTTGACAATCATTTTTAAATACTATAGGTGAGTAGTTTCCAATATATCCCTGAAAACTTAATTTGACGTCTATTTAAATATATTGTATGTGTGGTACATTCATTTCTTCTACAATCCAATAACTACCACTCCTCTCGGGCACCAGTCACATAACTGAATTTTATGTCCCTTGCTAGAACCTCAGTTATTTTTTGTGTTTCTCTTTCTTGTTGTAGTGCAGACTTGGGGAATGAGCGACTGGGGATGGATCACTTGATGATTACCTGTTCTGTTCACTTGATGATTACCCTCTGGGGCACCTGGCATTGGCCACTGTCAGAAGATAGGATACTAGGCTAGATGGACCTTTGGTCTGACCCAGTATGGCTGTTCTTATGTTCCCTTGGTATTAAAAAGAGGAGTTGAATCGAGTCTCTCTTGAAAGCCATCCTGTGAGAGTGAATAAATAAGAGTCACAAAATACCAATGTTTTTGTAAGTTTGCAAAATGTTTTTAAAAGCTTGAGCAGCACATCAACCTTTAACTCCACTAGGCTCATCCATCCTGAAGTAAAGACTTTCAGTCTTTTGGTCTGTGTCTCTATAACAGCTGAATAAACTCAGACTCTGATTAAATATTGACAAGGTTACATAAAAGTCACCATGCAGGTCTCATCAATCATTAGGGTTCCATCCTCCCCTCTACACAAATTTGCATCACCACATGTTTTTGTAAAGATGGCTTTATGACTTAAATTAAATGAGGGCACCGTACCAAACAGCCTACAGCCATACCCCTCATCTTGTACTGACAAGCTGAGTCAGAACTTGAACTGAAGACCTGCAGGACAGCTCTGGTGCTGTGGGAAGCGATGCTGATGATTCAGTAAGCGGCATTCCTCCCTGGGAGTCAGCACTGACACAAAGATAAGGACTATCGTACCCAGGCGAATTTAGCGAGAATTTCTTTACAAGGACATTACGGAATTCGATTCTCCTAGCTGCAGAGCAGACATGACAGACTCGCTGGCATCATCTCAAATTAACTATGTCTACTGCATGACCATAGTTTTGTTAGTCCCCAGTTCATGGAATTTACTGCCTTCGACATGCAGTAAGCCTTAACAAACACATGCACCCAGAAATTCACACACTGTTTCTTTCTGGCTAAGAGTCCCCCATTTCTCCCACTCCATTAGATTTTGATTTACCATTCAAATCTAACTCCATTTTCTATTACTCCATAACTTCAGGAAAAACTGTTATTGTGTTATTAAATATAGAAAAGTATGTCTGATGTTAATATTATAAGCCCAGGTGGGAGTACATTTGATAATCACAATCTATTTTTGAAGTATTTACTCTGTTCCTAATACAAATGAAATGTTGTCCAGTTTGTCATAGACAAGAAACCACAAGCAGTAGAAAACAAGACCTATTTTAAGTTGTTTGGGTATGCACAAATGTTAGGAATTAAACCTGACGTATAGCCCATACTCATATTTTTCCAGACAGTTTCATTTAGTCTTTATGCTTTACTTCACCCATCCCGAGATGGAAAAAAAACAACAACCCTCGTATTTAATTGGAAATAAATACCAGAGGCCTACACTCATGATTGCCTCTATTGCAGAGTGTACTAAACTAGCCAATTTATATGCTGGAAAGAAAAAGAAAGGAGGACAGACGTATTAGGAAAGATTTCAATTTCAAGTCATATTACACTGTGTAAAAAAGCCAGCTAGCCAACCAACCAATCTTAACATAATATCTTCATGTCCTTTAAAAAAATATGTATACCCTTCATCTAACCTTGTTCTATTAAAACTCTACTAGTAGTTGGAAAAATCTTTCTTACAGGGCCTGCATCTGCCACACTTACACTGTATAGTATGAGCAGTCCCATTAAAATATGTGGGACTACTCATGTATGAAGG